>NW_005842058.1:2518747-2538755 GCF_000455745.1 Alligator sinensis
GATGTTCTCTGTGGAGGAGCAAAGGGAGCTGGAGAGAGGAGGTGCAAGGGGAGGACACACAGGCCTTGGGGAGGTGGCTGAAATAACAGTGCTTGGCATGTGCAGCTCTTCTCCTGAGCGCCTGAGGATGGATGGGAAACCTCCTGAAGCCTCAGAATCGTGCCCTTCCAAGAGCTCATTGGAGCAAGGGTCACCCTAAGGCCTGGTAGATTGATGTTTCTGAATGTGCATGTTGCTTCTTCTCTCCGTTTAGTATTTGGGAGGGGGAATTGCTCCTGGTTCCCTGCTGGCAGGTGGGGGTACAGCTGTGTACATAACCTTTATTTAAGCATCTGTATAAAGTGCTGTCTAACGGGAATCCTCACTGCAGCAAGCAGAGGCTGAGCAATGCCTTGGCAGTATGTGGGGCAGAGACTTCTGTGTCTGACTGCTTGTCTGTTGATAGTGATGAGGCGCTGCTGTCCTGCTGCTTACTGAGGTGGATGTAGGTAGTCCTGTGCTTCTGGCTGTCTAACCTCATTCCACTCTGTCTTGCTCTACTGCGGGTGGACTCTGGCCCGTGTGGTGTGGTGTATTTGCCTCTGGGGCCACCTGTCCTGTGAGATGCTATGCTGTGCTAGGCTGTCCCAGCCGGTGATGCCTCCCACTGCAGAGCAAAGCACATGTGAGATGTGAGCAGTGCATGTGTTGCTCTGCCTTATCTGCAGTGCACTCTGGGCGATGAGATGCTGTCTGTGGCATTTGCTGTGGCAGCAGGATTCACCTGGTGAGTTGCTGCGCATGTGACTCTGGTCCCTGTGAAGCTGCTGTGGCTCTGGGCTCCAGTGCACATATGAGCTGGAGGGGGTGACAGGCTGTAGGATAGCAAGTGTCTTGCTCTGTGCTGTGTGTGTGGTGCCTCATTTTGGAATTACATATTCCTATGCAACTAATGTGAACGCTGCTGCGGGGTGGCCTCAAAACTCAGCATGCTCGCTACAAATGTACGGGTTCGATCTGAGCATCAATAAAGTTGTTTTACCTGTGACCTGCGTTTGGAGTGGTCTGTTTGGGGTTTGAAGGGCTGCAGTGTCTGTGTGTGGCAGAGTCCGCATCCCACCACGCTGAGTCTTGACTGGCAGGTGATCCAGTAAAAGGAGCTCTGAAGTCATAACTAAATGAGGTGCTGGGTTGGCTGGAAAGAGGCAGCCAGCTGGGAGCTGTCTGGAGATAGTAACCGAGACTCCCTTAGGGCTCTTCAACAAGTTTCCGTCTTGTCTCTGCAGCTGGACCTTCGCAGTCCAGATTATCCTCAGAGGAGTAATGTGCAGACCACAGAGTTGGAAACGCTTGTAATGACAGAGCTGTCCGTGACATGCCAGTTTGCACTCTCTGATTCAATCCCTGAGCTTTTTTCTGGAGTATTTTGCACAAAAAATTCAGATCTGTGGCAAGTGCAGTTCTGTTGTATTTCTTCCTGTGCCCAGGAGATGGTGCCCTCAGATGATAGAGAATCTTTGGGTTTTTTCACGAGACACACGATTGTGCCGGTTGCGGCTGCATATGCCTGTGTTCGTGTCGTTCATCTGGGTCATCTGGCTGCTGGCCTATGAATGCCAGGAGAGGGCAGGCTGAGCCACCCTCGGAGATAGCTTTGATGAACACGGAATGGCACTCTCTCTCCTCTAGAACCAAAACCTGGAAAAAGCAATGAAATTGCGAACCAATACCTGGAAAAAGCAATGAAATTGCTCTGAAGGACGCTAACCTTGTTTGTGAATGTCCTATGCTTTGTCAGCATGACTTGGGGGATTCTCATATTGTGGGAATGAGGGTAACTTGTTCTGAGGTTTGTGTGAAGGGGTTGCTGTCTTTGGAGCCTGCTTGCAGATTGTTGGCTGGACAGACGTGGGCAGCTATAGCAAGTTGCTCGCTATCTGCAAAATGGGGACATACTTCTGTTGTCCCACCCTTTGTCTTCCTTCTTCAGTTAGGTCATAAGCTGTTCTGGTGGAACTAATTCCTACTGTGCAGAGGTACAGTATCTAGCACAGAGACCCTGACTGGAGCATCTGGGGGCTACATACCTGCAAATAATGAATCATTTCATTGAGTTACCAATGCACGGTGCTGGGATCCAGGCTCTGCTGCTTCCTGTCCAGGGATGGTCTCCGCTGACTGACTGATTTGAACGGGGCCACATCACTTCAGTGTTTACATCGGAGCCTGAAGCTGCAGTCAGTTGGTGGTGCCGGTGCTGCAGGGTGATCCAAGCTCCATTGCCTGGGATGAGGGTGACTGGAGAACGGTCACTTTGACACGGTGGTTTCTGAACAGCTGCTGCAACGTCTGTGAAGGTGCATTGAGGTTCTTGCCTGCAGGCATGTTTTGTTCCATATTGCTAGGCCTGCTCCCGAGGAAGATTAGGCTTTTCTTCCAGACCCCAGCCAGTCCTGTGGACAGAAGACACTTCTCTGTCTTCATGTTGTGCTTGTTAAAGCGTCTCTCCAATGAAAGTGCTTGCTGGTTTGTAGGACACTGCTCCCCTACTTTGCTGTGGGTGCAGGCTGAGTCCCACCTTGAACAGACTGGAGCTCTTCGGACAGCCTTGCTGCCTCCAGAGCCTGCTCCCCTGCTGAGTCAGCAACCTTCCTGCAGTTTGTGGCTGGTCTCCCTGTAGTTCGTGGCTTCTATGAGGTGACTCAGAGAGGGGCTCCAGTCTTCTAAAGTGGCATCCTCAAACCTGGCACCTAGGCTGCTTTCTCAAATTAAACAGAGCCCTCTGCTCACAGCTGAGCAGCCCTAGAGGGGTGGGGCCCACGTTCCCGTCTCCCTCTGTCCTGAAGCTGTTATGGTTTGGTTTTTTTTTCAAACAGCATTGTACAATTACCCACGGGAGGCTCTCAGCTGTGTTTTTCTTGGGATACACAAAATAAAATGTCTGACTCAGGCTCACGTGGTCACCACAAGCTTGGCAGTAACACATCCCCCTGTCGGCCCCTTTAGGTTCTGGTTAATGAACTGCCTGCAGATACCAGAAAGCTCCTTGTCTCCGGGAATAGTTATATAGAGAGCTAACTCAAGGGGAGCAAAGGCCACATAATGCATCATTTTTCTCCTTCCTTTGCCTCCTGCAGCTGGTGTGACTGAAAGCCTCTCTGTGGAGGATGACTGCAGTGTGGACGGAGTAGCCAGGCCCCACGCTGCAGAGAGGCAGCTCATCTACAGAGCCATAATGAGTGAGTCCTTAGAGGCACAGACCACCTGGCTCATGCTAGGGTGCACTTTGCTCTAGGGACAATCCTGTTGGGTTTGGTGGGATTGTTTGGAGGTATTGGGTGATCCTTTGTGGCAGCTGTTGCAGCTCAATGTGGGAGTGGTGGGCAGGATCTTAAGAGCACCCAGGGCTACCGGTCCTCCCCATCACTGAGTAGCACCACACACATGTACACACACAACATGACAGATTGAGCCTACCAATAAGATGAGCTTTAGACAAATCATGGGGTGCCTGACACATGATATGGGTAATAGTGGTGCTAGGCTGTTCTCTGGGTTTTGGGACCTCCTGGCTTAGTTGCTGTTTGGTGGCAGTTTGGAGGGAAAGGGCAGGGTGCAAAGATGGAGCTTAGCTGAAAAGACTCAGAGAAAGAGTCCTGAGTGCGCGGGGTTGCAGGGACCATTCTGAGCATGGCGGGTGACATGGGAAAGGAAAAGAGGTTCCTGGAGAGTCTCAGGCAGGAGGGACAGTGAACAGGGGGCTAACTAGTTCAAGGAAGCTCCTGCTTCCATCATCTGCTCAAAGCGTAGGCCTGGGTTTTGCTGCAAAACTACCAAGAACTGAGAAAGCCCCGTGGTGCATTGCTGTAGGAACAAGCAGCCCATGCTCATGGCTGTGCTGTTCACGTTGGAGCCAGGCTCTGGCTGTTTGATTACTCAAAGTGAAATGGGGATCAGAAGGGCTTAATCCCAGCTGGGATCCTTTCCCCGCTGACAGTGGCAGGTCAGTGAAAAGTAGCCCTGTCCTGTATATATCAGTGACACTGAAACCTGGCAGTGAGAGCCACACTGATCTCTGCGTTCGTGTCACCTTTAATGTTTCTGGGGACAAGCCTCATGCATTGGTGAGAATCCACAGTCAAGCGTACACACTTGCACATATGCATGCACATAGGGAGTATAGGAATGTTCCAATATATACAGAAGTACAAAAATAATCTTTCACAAATCTATAGAAAATACATGTCTGGACATAGGGCCCTTTGGGGAAGTGAATGGTATCAAGGTCTGTGCCTCTAGAGCTCCTGGGCAGAAGCAGCACATGCCTGGCAGGGTCCACTGTGGGTAAAGCAGCTCCCTCTGCGGCAGGCTCTTGCTGGGCCCTGTGCACTGCCAAGGCCTGGGGATGGGTGCAAAGAGGAAAATTCTTCTTTGGTTGCAGGCTTGGTGTGTGATCACTCTGCTTCTCAATGTGAGATCATGAACTTCACCCAACACACACTGGACCCAGAATGATGACTCCTTTGCACCCTGCCTGCCCAGCTCATTGCATCCTTGAGCACACCCTGGGGAGGTGAAGCAAGGGCCAAACAGCCTCACAAGAGTGTGGTGGTGGTTGTGAGGTGCAGCCCATGCATCATGGTAGGGAGAGGAGGGTCAGACAGATGATGTGGGCACATGCTGCAGACAACACATGCACTGGTGCTTCTCTGCACACACGCTGGTGCACAGTGCAAGTGCTCCTTCCTACTCTGAAGGAAGGAGATGGTTGCTCCCAGGAGCCAGACCTGTCCCCTCTGCCTTGGTGCTCTGCCATTCCCAGTGCAGCATCACCTCCCTGGGGCTGCAGGGCCTCCTGCCGGATGCTGGGGTCTGCTGCAGGGTTTTGTGTGTCTTGTATTGTGCCTTGGTGCAAAGTAACAGGGATACCCTAAACTCCCAATAGCCCCAAATGAGGAAAGAGAAAGTACCTAGCAAGAGTTTCTCACACCCTGCGCTGCTGTGTGCCTGCCTCTTGGGCAGGCGTGGGCCTCTAGACGGCAGCTTCTGGTGATGCCCTAAGCACTTGGGGAGTGGGGGCACGACCACAGGGTTCAAATAGTCCACCATCTCCCTTAGGAGTTCATGTTGTCCTGGATCCAGCCAAGGTAACGAGTGACATTGGTATAAACACCTGGCATATCTTTGCTCCCACAGCCAATTCCCCAGCTTATGATGCCAATCAGATGCATGCGATCATCCTTCATGCAGACCAGAGGCCCTCCAGAGTCACCCTGCAGGGAGAAAGCAGGTTAGTAAGAAGCACCTTTGCTGTTTCTCTTTGACTGATGTAAGGCTACAGGGATTGTGACACTGTCTTGTAAGTGTCCTGTGTGGGTCCATCCTATTTCCTGTGCACTGTCAAGGCGAGGGGTCATGTGGGGCCTTGTCTTCAGAGGGTCCCAGCTTCAAGTGCAACCAGTGACAATCCTTTCAAAACCAAGCTGTGGTGTGCCAGGCAGGCTCTGTGGGCCCCTCTGTGACCATGAGGGAAAGGGTGAGACCCTAAAGGACTTTCTCAGGCCATGCACAACAGCACTTCCAGAATCCTCATTGCTCTTCCAACCCGATAGGATAAGAGTGCAATTTAATGGCGAGAACAAGGTTTTTCAGGAGCTGTGGAAGCTGGTGAGGCTGTTAGGACCTAAATCTACTTCCATCCCAACTACCCACTCCTGTTCTTCCCTTTCTTCACACCTACTTGCTATCGGACACCCCTCGTGAGGCCCTCACGGTATTCTCCTCTGACAGAATCATGGGAAACCCTGCACCAGGTGGAGTTTCCTGCCCAGTTATCAGTGATGTTTCTACTGTTTGGATTTCAATACCCATTGTCCTAGGTTTGTTTGGGCAAGTGTGATCTTTCTTCACAGGCCACTGGGAAGCTTGTGACTTTGAGGAGAATCTGATGCAGGGTTGCTTTGTCCTGGCTTCCCTGCATCATCTCTATGTTGTTAACTGGACGCTTCGTGGAGGACTTGGAAGAAAAAGACAGGTCTCTGGCAGGCTTACCTGGCAGGCATCATCAAGCTGCCTGGTGTCCCCTGCACACAGCATGTTCTTGGTGATCGTCCGGTTGTCAAGGTGCTGAGATGTGCACTGGCTGGCTGGGAACAGGCGGACGTGACCTTCCTTCAGGCGCTCGGAGTAGAAGGGAGAATCTGTAAGAGAAATGGATGCACGTGTGAGCTTTGTGACTCACCTCTGCTTCTCTGGATAGTTCCAGGAGGGTGGGGGACCAGGAGGCTGTGAATGGAGATGCAGAACAGTCACTTTTCCTATTCCCCTGCTTGCCATTACTGTTCTTGAAACCCCTGGGGTTCCTGTGTCATCAGCTGTCAATTTTGGGTCTCTCTGGGAGTAGACACTGCTCCTCTCGGCTGACACTGTTGTCCCAAATTGCTTCCACTAACAGGCTTCCTGGACCTTTATGGAAGCTGGAAATGGAGCCTCTCATGGGTTTCACAGGAATAGATTCGTAGATTGTAGAGTCGGAAGGGACCACAATGGATCATCATGTCTGACCCCCTGCCCCTGACAGGAAAGAGGACTGAGGTCAGATGACCCCAGCCAGGTGATTGTCAAGCCTCTTGAAGACCTCCAAGTTAGGTGATAGTACTACCTCTCTTAGAAGCCCATTCCAGATTCTAGCCACCCTTCTTGCAAAACATTTCTTCCTAATGTCTAACATAAATCAACAGCCCGAACTTGTTTTTGATAGAAAAATTGAATTGTATAAAGCTGGGACGGGGTTGCTGGGGACAAATCATGAGCTGTTTGACAGGGGTTATGGCTTTCTGGGATTAGGCTTGCTCTAACAGAAACCAGATGCCCTCTCTGTGTACACACAGCCTCAGTGGTACAGAATGGTGTGTAACAGGATTGGAATGCGCGTTCATGTATGTTATGGCTACGCTGAATGCAGAGAGGGCAGAGCTTTTCTTTTGAGGTGGCTGGGATCTGGCCCAGTTGGAGCTGGACTTGCAGGAGGGTTGGAAGAATCATTGTTTTTAATCCATCGAGTAATTTTCAGTTGTAAACTCTCCACTGCAAATAGCTCCACCCGAACATGTTCCGAGTTCTGCAGGAAGCTGATCCTCAATGGTGCTTACTCCTGTTTGTTTTACAAGCACAATGGTGTATTAAGTTTCCAAGTAGGCTATTAGAGTAGCTTGCAAAGGCTCCCCATAGTTGGTATGAAGCCTCCATTGTGCTGGGTTCTGCACAAATAAACAGTCAGACAGTTCCTGCCTCAAACACCTTGCACTTTAAAGACCAGATGAAAAAGGTGGGTGTATCAAGAGACAGGAAGGAGTGAGGAGGAGGAAAGTAGTGGGAAGCACTTGTTTTTATACAGGCTGACTCAAATGTACATCTAGTAGGAGAAGGCTTCTTAGCTGCATTTAAATATAGTCATTAGAAAACCCTCCAGCTGAGCTTTTAGCTGGCATAGACATATCTGCTATTGCTGGTCTGCTCTTTGCTAGGCATTGCTCACGTATCGGACCTTTCAGGAATGTACTGGTTCTGTGCACTGTGCTCTGCAGCACCCCTGTGCAGAAGACTTCATTCCCTCACAGAGCCTGTGCAAGGGAGCCCTAGATGTAGAAGAGAATTTGGAGTCAAGGCTGTTGCCTTCTGCCCAACTGCTCCCTTATGCCAGGGTCTTACTCTTCCCTGTGCATTAAGGTTTCAGATGAGAGAGGATTCTGCACCCCAGTGCAGAGGGAAAGGAGGGGGGAGTACAGGACAAGCTTGGCAGAACTGGGCCATGCAAGTTGTAATGCTGATTTATAGCCCATCGACCCTGGGGCTGTCGTGACCTCCCTATGCTGATGTCTGAGAACCTCATGGAGCAGTACCCTGCACAAGGAGCACCCTTTGCTTACATGACTCATGCTTCCCATAGCCGGAGATCTCGCACTCTGTCCAGTCAGGCAGCTGCAGCCCTGGCTCTGGGAGGCAGGCTGTGCGGACGGTATCTGTTTCAGTAGTACACTTGGCTGACTCGGACGTCAGCTGCAGCAGAGCTGGAGGGGGAGAAAATGTGTGAGAGAGAAGAAGCCGGGGGCTGACAGTGCTGTTTGGCCTGAGGGACAGGAGAAGTTCTCACCAATGTCATTGTCATAGGTCTCTGGGTCAAACTGGTTGTGCACAATGTATTTCTTCACCTGGAATTGCTGCTCATTCTTCCCAGGGGTCACTCGATAAGTCCTGCCCAGAATGACCTTCAGCTGATGAGCCTGATACCTGAAGAGGGACAGAGCTTTAGTCGCCCTTCTCTGAAAAAGGTGATCCTTCCCTTGAAGGTGCTGCTGCCTCCTTTCCCTGTAGTCTTATTGCAACTTAATTACCTGGGGAGTCTGGACTTACTTCCAGAGGCATCTCCTCTCCTTCACTTATAACACTGCAAGCCCCCACAGGAGCAGAGGTGGGCCTGGGCTTGCTTGCTTGCATTGACCCCGTCAGGCAGTGGTGGAGATTACAGTCTCCAGTTGAGCGAGCCCAGACCATAGTTGTTCCAGGTGCCAGTGTGCCACTGCTCTTGTGGAACGACCAAGACCCTTTGTGGCAAGCAAGGGGTCTGCTGAGAAGGGACCTGGTCAAGCTGTGCTCCCCCCAAAGCAGTTTGTGGGCTGCGTGGTCCCCCTCTAGTGATAGCTGAGGGAAGCCGCGTGGGGAGCAAAAGGTTTTGCAGGGCACACGCACTCCCTCTGCCTGGGCCAGCCACCACCCAAATACCATGTCTCCTAAAGGGGCAGTCTGGGCTTGCTGCATCCTCCTGGTCCCTGTTCTAGCTCTTGGAGAGGAGGCGCAGGCTGGGTCCTTCACTCACCTTTCCTGGAAACAGTGGGCAGCTGACAAGACCCAGCAGGAGCTGATCAAGATCCCACCACACAGGAAATGCTCCCCAGGGACTTTCCGATACTTGACAAAGATGGCTGCTTGCCATGGGTGTGAGGCGATGTCTGCGTAGAAGCCCCTCATGATCCGGAACTGGGGCACGCTGCGCTGCCGCTGGCCACAGGTGGCTGGAGGTGACAGATACAGATGTAGGCTTTCTCCTTTGTCCTGTGCCTTCCTGTCTCCTGTGCTGAAAAGCCTCTAAAGGCTTGGTACGTGCTGAACCAGCCCTGGACATGAGGCTGTCAATGCCCTAATCTGACACTGTCCCTGAAAACTGTTCACAGAGCAACAGGAAAAACACAGCAAGGAAGCTGTGGCTGTCCCACCAGCTCTGCTGCCTGCCTTTCTGTTTGAGAAGGGCACTGGTGGCCCAAGCTCCTGTGTTGCTGGTGTGGTCCCATTCCAGCTCTTAACTCACTGGAGGAGCTGGAGTGGAACCAGTGTGAGCAAGAGCAGGGGCCACTCTCAGGAAGAGGGAGATAGGGTGGGGGAGCACAGGGGCTCTTACAGCAGGCAGGCACGTCACAGTACTCCCACATGAGCCGGCCTCCAATCTGCACATGGCACCAGGGTTTGGTGTCGTTGTCCGGGTTCCTGGAACAGAGAAGGGGCATAGTCCAGCTTCTTAGACCTGCAAAGACTTTGGAGTGAACAGGACAGCTAACAAAGCGTGATGGCTCTCTGCAAGCTGTCCATGTCCTGGTGTACCCCTAGCATGATGGCTCTCAGAGAGCTGTCTTGTGTTCTGGTGTTGCCTGAGGATGGGGGAAGGCACTGGTGTTTCCTCTACGTGTGTAGAGCACAGCATTAGACAGGCTGCATGTATGTGCTTCTGCCTCCTTGCCAGGCAGGGCCCTCCCATGGAGCCTGTGCAGCACCTCTGCCCTAATTCAGGGGCAAGGTCTGAGCCCCGACACAGGACAGGGAGGCAAGGGAGGTTCCTGCTATCCGTGTGATCCCCCTTCCTACCCACCGGCAGAAATTGTGGCTCCCAAGGCCCAGCTCCTGGGCATTGCTCTTCTGCGCTGTGTAGACCTTGCCGACCAAGGCTCTGGAGTCCCAGTGCAGGCAGGTGGCCCCAGAGCGGGTGGTGCTGTGGCTGCCCCGATACTTTATGCCCTGTCCAGAAGAGCACTCATCCTTCCCACCTGCAACAGGAAACCAACTGTTCGCTGGCAACATCCCACAGATGCTTGCTGCAGCACCTTCCTCCCAGGCCAGACACCCCTTCCAACAGCCCACAGCTGCATCAGGCAGGCTGTTGACTTCTGCACCTTTGCAGCCATAGTGAGGGCCTCAGTTCTTCAGTGTGAATGTACAGGGAATCCTTAAATCCACCCCATGGTGTGCAGATCCCATGGCTTGCATTGCACATACCTTTTGAGCAGGAAGGCGTGCTGCAGTACTCCCAAGTGTACTTTCCCCCTTTGTAGATGTAGCACCAGGGCTTGTCATCTTTGTCTGGGTTTCTGAGAGAGAATAGACACGATGCATATAGCTCCATAACTGTGCCTGGCCCCTTCCTGACTTGCTGCTGAGTTCAGTGATTTTGAGTGAGGATTACATAGGAGTCAGGACATGACAGAGGGCAACAGGGGTGGCATGTTATGTACAGAGCAGCTTGTGTGCTGGGAGTAGTAGGGCTTGGGGAGTGTTTTTTAAGGAGGGCTTGGATAGGCAGTTGGGAGCAAAGTAGCTCCGCTGGAGAGGGAGTTTGGGCAGAGGACGGGCTGAAGCAGGTGATGTGGGCTGCTTGGAGAAGAGTGAGATTTCCCCAGGGGACCTGCGTCATGCTCGCTGGCCCCCTCCCACCCATGGCACATTGCATTATGGTGACTGTAGCTTATGCAGACAGGCCCAAGCCAGGCTGGGCCCTGAGAGTCACCAAGTGCTTCCCTGGGCTCAGGCTGGGGCAGTGTGTTTCGGAGTGACTCCACTGTCTCCACACCTAGGATGGCTCCAGCACATTCATGCTAGATGCGTCTCGGCAGCGGGGCCAAGGCAGCCCTCTGCAGTACCCTCTGTGGAACCCGGCTATGTGCAGCTTTCCCTGCACCCCGTTAAGTACCTAGCACTGCTAGCCCACTCCCTGCGCCCCTGGGCTCTCACCTGCAGAAGTTGTGGTTGCCGAGTCCCAGCTTAGTGGCATCCGCTCGCCGCCCGTTGTACCTTTTCTGCACCAGGGCAGTGATGTTCCAGTTCAGGCACTCAGCTCCACTCACTGTCGTGCTCCACGTCCCTCGGTATGCTGTGCCCACATCCCTGTAGCACTTGACCTCAGTATCTGAGCAACAGGGGGCACAATGGCAGCGTCAGGCTGGGATCCCAGGTGACCTCTGCTTCCAGCCCTAAGCAGCTGGGGTCAGTTGCCCCTTTTGCCCCTGTTCCCTCAGGCAGGGCCTGTGTATCCTGCTGTCAGGCACTTGGCACAAGAACCCTGACAAACAGGACTGTCAGAGCCTGTGTGTGCATAGGGGCCTCTGACCCGGGGCTCAAGGGTGCTTCTTGAGATGTGTTCACTTTGCCGTGGTGGATGTCTCTCTTCCTGCTGCAGCCCAAGACCTGCTGTGGCATCAGCTGTGGCATGAGTGGAGCCTGCTGCACTCCAGCAGCCTCTGGGTGCTGCTGTCTTGCTACCTAGTCAGGCTGCCTGCTGCACACTCACCAATCTCACACTGCTGCCCGGAGAAGCCCCGGCGGCACAGGCAGATGAAGTGCTGGGGGGAGTAGAGCGCTTGCCTGCACCGGCCACCATTGTAGCACTTCTGTTCAGCGCAGGCTGTTGGCAGACACAAGTCAGGAAGCCGTGTTAGGTTTCCATAGGGAGAGGCTTCAGGGAACATATCCCCATGCAACCCCACCCATCAGCCCCCATAGGCCTGGTCTCCCTTCTTTGCCCCATGTCCCTCCTGTCCTCTGCTCTCTCTGCTCCCCCTGGCAGGTGTCTTGGCTCTTCTCAGGCCTTGCCTGCACTCCTAGTCCTGCCACACTGAGAGGCCTGTCTAGGCTCTCTGCAGGACTGTCCCACCCTGTGGGCAGTGCTCCCTGGGAAACACCAACATACGCATCGCTTCTCCCACACACATTGTACTCACTTCTGACGGGCACAGTATGGCAGAGGCTCTGGCGTCCCTCGCACCGGCAGTACTCCACCCTGGATCCTGCCAGGCGCAGCCAGGTCTGCCCTGGCTGATAAATCTGTTGGAATGAGGAGTCCCTGCAAATGGCTGCAATGGAGACAAGAAACTGTCCTTAGAGATTGAGAACGGGGTTTTCCGAGCATAGAGACTCGTACTCGTTCCTCTTTCAGTGGGGTGGCCCTAGCAGGGTGCTCCCCTCCCCAGACAAGTCATCACATCCTTGTCCCTGTGGTAGTCGGAGGTAGCACTGTGCTCTCTACAGCTTGCCTGTGAGTGGGGGGTGGAGAGAGAGCTTCCTTCTCCTCTCAGCCAGGTGTGGAGGTAGCAGCTTGCCTGCCCCACCACCCTAACAGCTGTACCCAAGCCTTTCTTTGTAAAGCCAGGGAGGATGGTTGGGGCCCTCTGGCTTTGCTCCATCAGCATCAGCCTGCTTTTCTTTGCACCCCTGCTTGGCCCCAGTCAAGGTGGGGGCCTCGCCTGTCTGCCTCACCTGGTGATCGGGCTCCCCGTCTGACGCGGACGTGAAACTCCTGCAAGCAGAGAAATAGGAAGGGTGTCTGAGTCCATTTGGCTGGTCATGTGGCAAGTACTACCTAAATCCAGTCTCCCTTATTAGGCATGGTGAGTCTGGACACTCCTACCTGCCCGGTACATGGGATAGCAGGAAGGGAAGGATGCCCCAGCCACACACAGCAGTAATAGTGAGGGCCATGTGCAAGCTGGCTTACATGCCTGGGTTACACGTAATCCCTCTGGTTACACAAGACTTTCACATGTGAAGTACCTTGGTTTGTGCCTGCTTTAAATGTAAACCATAAGACCTCAGAGCTGGGCTGGGTGTGGATGGGAGATGGAGGGCAGCCACAAAGGATTGTGAAATAGAAATCCTTTTGTATCAGGAGCCTGCCTTAGTCTGGCTGCAGCAGAGAGCAGTGCTAGTGGGGGTGGTTTGGAGTGACTGCCTCCTAAGGAAAGGTCAAGTCTAAGGTGTTTGGGTGCTGAAGCCAGAGCTGGGGGGGAAAGGGGGAATGGGAGGACCCCTGTGTGAATGGAAGGAGGTGAGAATTACTTGTGAAGGTGCTAGGATGGCTGTTAGTAAAGACAGATCAGGGTAGAGCCCTTGATTAGTGGATGGTGAAGGACATCTGACTGTCAACAGTTGCCTGGGAAGAGTGGTGGGAGGCCTTTACTGGACACAATCAAAAGTGTTCTGGAGGACAGGGTGAAGTCTCAGCCTGGCCTTGGGGCTGAACATGGGGGGCCTTGTTTGGGCTTTTCTGTCTCCAGTTTTTGGCACTGCCTTATCTTGTTCCTGTTCCTTATCCTGACCGGCAAAACCAGCGAGTGTCTTGGCTAGGAACCAGTGAGTGCTGTCAGAGCTGGGACCAGGGTGCCAAAGGCGCCAAGGCCTTGGGGGCTCCGAGCAGCCCTGCTATGCTGGCCTCTTACCTGGTGCTGGAGAGTTGTGCAGGCTCCCAGCAGCAGCAGGAGACACAGGAGGGCACCTTCCATTTTGTTCCCTTCTGTTCCCTTCAGAGCAGATCTCGAAGTGTCTAAAAGGACAAAAAGAAAAAGGGGGCTCTGGGTGAGTTGTCTGCACCAGGCAGGGGCTGAGCTTCTTGGAGTAGGTGTGGGTGCTGAGCCACAGGCCTCCTGTTAGCCTCCCAGCACATTAGGATTCAAATTCCCCCATGGGGCAGTGGCAGAACAGGCTCTTCTGGACTCTGGCAATGAGGGGTGCCTGCACAGAGTTCTTGGGGTGACGCTGGGAAGAGGCAAAGACAGGCTCGGTGCTGAGGGCAAAGCATGGGGTCCTGGGCTTGCACAGGGGAAATGATGCCTTGGTTAAAGAAACAGAGTGCAAGGTCTCAAGGGAAGCAACAAGAGGTGCCCGAGAGGGAGCGTGTGCATGTCGGGGCCCAGTTGCTCTGGCTATGGGGCACCTGTAGGGCAGAAACAAGCTGGCATCAGCTAGGGCAGAGCTGGGTGGGACTGTTTGCTGGTGGAATTGGTCTGCTTCACGTGCGGAATTGGAGCTGTGACTGCCCCGTCCTTGACCCGTGTGCGCGTTGGCATCCTGCTGCCTGTGCTTTGGGTGGGGTGCTCTGAGGAATGCGACGAAACTGGGCACCTGTTCTGGGGCATCTTACCCCCCACCGCTCGTCCCACCCTGATCTCCCACCCCCTTGTTTTGCAGCTGAGAGTCAGAGAGCTGGGGGGAGTGGCCTTGCACTCTTTCATTGGCGCATTTCTGTCCTTGACTCACTTCCCTACAGTCTCAACTTCTTGTCCCTTTTGGTCTCCTCCAGCAGCGCTGTCCTTCAGACAAAGCCTCCTTCTTACCCGCCTGGAGTGAGCTCTCTGCAGCTCGCGCGACTCATTCACATCTTCCATCCCCCACAATGGTAGCCCTGGGAAACGGTTGTCTCCTACCCCAATTCCCAGCTGGTCTAACAAGACCCAAGGCGGATTGGACCAGGATTCCTGCCTGCATCCCTCTTTCTGCTGGCAAGTTTGTTTGCTCCTCCGTTAGCCTTGTCTTTCTCTTCCATGGGCAAGTGCCTAGAGCTGACCTGATCACAGTAACTACTGCGGGAAAAACCAAGGTGCTGAGATCAGTGTGTTCCCTTGCCTGGGCTGAGCAGCTTTTCCATCCTCCCACAGTGGCTGCAGCTCGAGCTCTAGCTCTAGGCTGCAGTAGCCTCTCTGGCATCTTCTCCCTTCCCTGCCCTGGCCCATCCCTGACGAAGAAGACAGAGGGATGGTTTCCTTCCCTAGAACAGAGTGGGGCTGGAGGGTAACGTGCTGGTGGAGGGTGGTTGCTGCAGGGTGGAGAGAGCCTTTGACACCGAGCCTTCGGTTGGGGGTAGCATTCGTAACACAGCTTTAGTGACGAGAAGCTCCAAAACCTTCCTATGTGTCTTGGTTGACAAGACCAGCCCCAAATAGGTAAAACGGGTGCCCTTCAGCCTTCCTCCAAGTGTGTTCTGAGCTGATCACTCTGATCCAGGGCCAGGGGGAGAATTTGGTTTCTGTACTTAGTCCCAATTTCTGCCATTCGGATATTTCTGCCAGCAGATGCAGCTCTGCTCTTGTGCCCCCCCCTTTTCTGTTTACTTCTCTCAGGAAGCCCAGGGCTGAGCAGAAATGCGGCCCTGGGCTGTGAGAGAGGCTGCACTTTCACACATTAGGAGCTCAGTCCCCATGGTTTGAATAAAGCCAGGGAGAGCAGTTGGGGTAAAGGCTGTGGGGATGAGGACAAGACAAACAGATTAGTCATAGGTCAGAAATCAAAGCTGAGAGACTACAAAGAGCTTGTTTAAAACAGGGGGTTGGTTGAAAGACACGAGTTGGCTGCTCCAGGTGGTGGATGGAGCAGGGGCAGCAAGAGGCTGTTCGTGGCAGTGTGCCATGGGGGGCCTGCACAAGGTGGGTCCTCGGCGGGGCATGGGAGAGGGTCGCAGGCATTTTGAGACTGTGCAGCTGACCAATCGGGGGAGTAGCCTGCAGGATTCACTGATCTTTCCAGCTTCAAGCCTCCCCTGCATCTCATGGGAAAACCGTTGCAGTTCCACCATCCCCCTAGAAGCATAGCTGAGCAGGCAGATTTCCCACGGATCCCTACAGACTCAGACTTTTTGGCAGAAAATGCCCATTAAGGAAGAGTCCTCACTGAATGGCAGCCCTTTATGAAGTTCAGGGACATCCTTCAAATGGGCTGGGACTGTGCTCACTGAATGTGAGAAGAGATGCCGAAGCCGCAGGACTACTGTATGGGAGCTGCATCTCAGCCTCTCACCCTAAGATCAAGGGGCTACTGCTGAAAACTGGGCTCTTGTTTTCACCCAGGAGTCCCAGAGTCGCTGCCTCGAAACCAGAAGGGGGGTGATTCTCTGAATTCCTGCAGCCATTGCTACGCAACCATAATTTGCTGATAACTACTGCTCTTGGACCTCATGGCTTCCACCCAGAGACAGGCAAAATCCCCTTCTCTTCTGCTAAGACCTTGCTTTGGAGCAGTGTATTTATTGCAGCTGTGCTGCTCTGGAAGGAAGCATTTCTGGCCCATGCTTCCTTGGAAGGAAACCTCTGCGCCAGCTCTGTTGTGGAGTCTGTTAGGATTCCCTGGAAAAAAGCCATTTGTGGCCAAGTCTGAGTCTCTCCAGAGAGGCCAGCAGTTGGGCTAGTCAGCTGATCACTGGGCAGTAGCCCAGCTCTGTAGACTCAGGTGGAGCCTTGCTAGTTCTGATGGGGAGAAGAAGGGAGCAGATTTCTGTTTCTTTCCCCCAACAAGTTCTCTGTTAAGATCTGGGAGGGAAGCTGGTGTAGGAGGAGAACATCCCATTTAAAGCCTCTGCACAGTGGAAAGAACAATGACATGTAAAGCCAGGTCTGTCCAGTTTAAGTTGGTAGCTAAAGCATTGTGCCATGCACTCGGCCAGCCCGGAGCATTATCTTTCTACCCAGCAGTGCTTCCTGCGCCTGGTGCATCCTGGTTCCAGTGACCCTCACTACCTCCATTTGTTTCGGCTCCTACCTTAATGCCCATCCATTCCAGAAGACATATGTGTAGTTGCTGGACAGACCTTGTATCTGGCAGGTTTGGAAAGCTGCTGACTGATGTTTGCCAGATGTATTTTGTTAGTCTGATCCTGACCTAGGCTGTGCCTGGCCCGATCAATCAGGCTGTTCTGAACAATAAGCTGTATCTAACTGAAACCATATGGCCCTCTAAAAATACAGAATATTTACACAGCTATAAGCAGACTTCTGCTAACAATAACGCTTCTCCAGTTGCTCTCAGCATGGCTATACCTGCAGCTCTGACCTTTACCCTTCCCAGGGACCAGAAGTTAAGCTAGAGATGAGACCTGAAGGCCAACTTGCTTGTTTTGGTGCTTGCTCTGGGGGGGAAGGCAGGCACCATACTTAGCTGATGCTGTAACTTTTCAGATGGGCTTTCTGACTGCGTTCCTGCAAACTCTAAGAGGATTAAAAGCTGTATGGCTTGTGCATAGATACCCATAAGCAAGTATTTTGTGGTGAAGTAACTGCTGTCTTGCCTTGAAGAGGAGAAACAGGCAGGAGGAGGAGGAGGCTGGGTAGCCTGGAATGAGTGGATTTGCTTCATGCTGCTTAGCTCTACCCCCTCACACCCCTCCCTGGACCTGGTGCACCTGCCTTGGGCTCACCCCATACCCCACTGCAGATGCTGGGAGAGTAGATCATTGCTCTGCCCAGCCATGGGAGCATAGGTGCTACAGACACAGCACTTGCTCTCCTGACCTCTCAGGAGCTAAGATGCTTTGAATCCACCGTTTCTACATGCCTGCGTCCAGCCCTGCAGCTTCCCCTGAGGGAAGAAAGCCAAGTGTCAGGAGTGCTGGAGAGCGGTGCACAGCCTGATCTTTTGCTGGGAGGAGGGTGGATGGGCATTTTGCAGCTGGGCGGCTGGGTCTCCCAAAACTTTCAGTCTCTCTCTATTTAAATTCTTTTTTTTCTCTGTTCAGTGTCCTTCTCTGCAGGAGGCTTCCCCAGTGGCCCAGAGTTGATGGAAGTGTTTGCAATGTTAGTCTGTCCCCTGAATTGGGGGAAGCAAGCCTTCCCCGAGGGAGCGAAGTGGGGGCCCCCTTCTCCCCAAAAGCATGAGTCTTCCCACACCATAAAAAGCACCAGCTCAGTGAAATCCCACAAAAGCCCTGCGCTCGTTAGTCACGGAGTAATTGTTCATAGCTAGAGTGTGACTTGCTTTACTCCCACGGGAATGCAAAGCTTAGCAGAAAGAGGGGCTGGAGCTGCAGACAGGTGCAGAATGACACATACCTGCCCTTCTCCTCGTCTGTATGCTGCTCCTGGCCTCCGCTAGATGCAGACTGGATGTGCTTGGAATGTGTCTCTGCTCTGATCTCTCTGCCCAGCGCCTGTCCTACTTTAAACCTCCAGTCCAGGGGGAGGAGACTGCTGAGGGAGAGTGGCGGCGGGGGGGCGGGGGTTGGTGGTGGTGGGATGCAACATTTCCTCTGAAGCAGTGATGCACAGGGAGCTGGCTGTGGGGATGAGGTCAGGCTGAGGTGTGGGAGCTTCCACAGGGGAGGAAATGCCCCTGAAGTCAGCACAGTGTATTCTGGCTCCCAGCCAACCAGTATTATTCATGGTCCTGATCTGAAAGCCGATTGCCTTCAGAGCCTCTTTCCTCTCCTGCGCACCTCACGATCCAGGAACAGATCAGAGGCAAACGCGACTCGGAGTAATGCAAGCAGGGCTCCAAGAATGAGGGAACGGATTCGCCCACGCCATGCCAAAATAGATACAAGAGCTCATGTTTTCTGCAGGTCCTTAGTGTGACTGATGGTGTGCAAACCGGGGGGAGGCATTGTCCTTGCTCTGAGGAATGTGCATACCTGGGCATAGGGGTTTATTTTGCACCAGTGCCCATTTGCAACACTTCAAAGAAAGGCTGATGTAGGACTGGCATGGTGCCATGGCATAGCAGGGTTGCTTGGGGGAGGGGGTGGGGGGAACCTGGCAAGGAAGGGCAGGAAAGGGAATGAGAAGATAAGATGGAGAAGGCAGCAAATAGAGCTGGGCCGGCAGAACCCACTGAGCTCAAACATGCCGAGTCCCTGGGGTGCTGGCCTTGAGTTTGGCAGCCTAACAGCACCCCTGAGAGGAGAGGCTTCTGCAGCCAGCTTTCCTGCTGCCTTAGCAGTGGATACTGCAGGCTCGCAAGTGCCTCCTCCATGTTACAGGGGTGTAGGTTGTAGCTGTGTTGGTCTAAGGGCATAGGCAGATGAGGTTTTTTGAGTAAATCTGATAGCTTTTATTAGACCAATTCAAATAGTTGGTCTAATAACTATATTAGACCAGTCTTCCTGTATACAGCTTAGGTAGCAGCTCCTCAGAATGGGCTTGTTTTACCTGTTTGGACAGGAGTCCTACATTCATAGATGTTTGGGTTGGAAGGGACCTCACTAGATCATCGAGTCTGACCCCCTGCCCTTGGCAGGAAAGAGCGCTGGGGTCAGATGACCCCAGCCAGGTGCATGTCCAGCCTTGTCTTGAAGACCCCCAAGGTAGGGGAGAGCACCACCTCCTTTGGAAGCCCATTCCAGATTCTGGCCACCTTTTTACCGTAAAGAAGTTCTTCCTGATGTGTCACCTAAATCTGCTCCCTGTCAGTTTGTGGCCGTTGTTCCTAGTTACTCCAAGGGGTGTCCTGGTGAACAGAGCATCTCCTATTCCTTGCTCCCCCTCGATGAATTTGTAGGCAGCCACAAGATCACCTCTTGGGCTTCTCCTGTGCAGGCTGAAGAGGTCCAGGTCCCTCAGTCTCTCCTCATAGAGCTTTGCCCGCAGGCCCCTAACCATACGTGTAGCCCTCCTCTGAACCCTCTCGAGGTTGTCCACATCCCTCTTGAAGTACAGTGCCCAAAACTGGACACGGTACTCCAACTGCAGCCTAACCAATGCCACATAGAGGGGAAGTATCACATCCCTGGAGTTGAGGACTGTATTAAAATGGGACTAACTAAAATAGGACTGTATTAAAATGGGATTAAGTGAAATGTACTGGTACTACAGGATGACAGAAGAGGATGACTGGAAAGAAATGGCAGACCTCGTATGGTGGAGAGGGGTCTGGCATAGGCTTTTTCAGGGTCAGGCCCTCTGAGGAGGGCAGTGAGTGCAGGGTACGGGTATGGAGATGGGTGCATGGATACACAGTGCAAACTGTGTAAGGGTTTTTTTTTTTTAAATGGTTTAACTGTCAAAGTGTGCTTTGATCTGCCAAGTGAACCACAAGGCAGATGGAGTGTTGGAGGCAGTTTTGGATATATATAGATATCGATATAGATCTATTTGCAAAAAAAAAAAAGACTTTGTACGTTGGCGGAGCTCAAAAACAGAGAATGGTCAGTTCCAGCAGGGAGTGGAGAATGAAA
>NW_005842058.1:2538786-2549020 GCF_000455745.1 Alligator sinensis
CCACCTGCCTTTGCAACTATTAGGATCTTTACCTGTCCTTTACAAAGTGATGTTTTGCCTTCTCTCTGCCCTCAGGAGATATCACTTCTTACCTTTACATCCTGGTGTTTTGTGTCCCTCTGCTTCTTAGTCCCAGGTGCCAGGCAGTCTGTTGGGGAAAGGGGGACTGGGGAAGGTCTTGGGGGAATCACTGGTGCTCAGAGATGGAGGTGTGGGGAGAGCAGGAATTAAGAAGCTTGAGAAGACAGGAGACCGATTGGATACATAGCTCTGGAGGAACTGATGTCCATCATGAGCCTGGCAGCTGGAGCACAAGGTGGCAGCCTTGGTACTGGATGCAGTGGCATCAGTACTGCATGCAGTGTTCCTGTTATGACACAATTGCTACAGAAATCGGTCTGTGTTGACAGTGACTGCGTTGTTCCAGTTGGCATTAGATTCTGATCTCATCCTCTGTGCTGGAATTACAGTGATGTAACAGCCAGGAAGCAGCATGGAAAGGCTTTAGTTTTTTAGGAAACAATAGGAAGTCACTGCTGTGATCTCAGACAGGCATCATAGGCAAAAGGAAGAGGTGGCAAACGCCCAGGGACTTCATCATTTCCATGAGGGAGGATGTGCTCTGCTCACGGGCTTTGCTGTAGCCTTTGTGTGAGTCTGAGCAAGTCGTGCAGGGCTTGGTTATCAGTTCTATGGGCAGCGATGACGCTGGGCGAGCAGCAGTGCATTGCTGCCAAGGAGAGCAACCCTGTCTGTAATAGTTTGATGAAAAGGTGACAAAACACCGACAGAGAGAGACAGAAAGAGATGCTTATTTGGGAATAAGGGCTTCTGCTGCTGCTGGCCAGTCTCTACTCTGGGATTAAAAACCAAAATAACCTCTAAGGGATGCTGGAGTGCAGACAGTTCCTATAAGCCAGTAGTTAGGCAGAAAAGCCTTGCAATGAATTCTGCAGTGACAGCAGCACATACCAAAGGCAAAGAAGAGTCCCTTCAAGTAAAGCTGAAAAAAAAATTGGAAAATATGGAAATAACCAGTTAGGGGCACTGGAACCTTTTAGCGGGCCACAGTGGGAATTCGATGTCAGACAGGCAGAGGTAAACCACCATATCAGCAGTTTTGGTACCACGTGCAGTTTAATACCTTCAAGAATTGGCAGAATCAGTGGCAGAAACGTGGGGAGGACATTGTGGTACGGCTTAGAAAGTGCCTATCCAAACTGCTTTCTCACCGGCTGGTGTGCATCAGACACTTTGTCCTTCCAGCACCCTTTGCTCTTGCTGTTCAGAGGCACACTTCTATGATTACGCTGCAGAGCTTCTTCAGGAAGATGTGTCAGCTTTGTCTCAAGTATCAGGTTCACATTTGGCTACATGTGCATGATTTACAGAAGGGAGAAGAGAAGGGTTGCTTTTGTTTAAGGCTACTGTTTGGTCCAGGAACTGATGAATTGCGTGCATTTGTTTCTAGGGACTGTGCATAGCCATATCAGTAGGGCAAGAGGTTGGAGACCTGGGCTGCTGCAAAGGTTCAGGTATTATTTCTTGTGGCACAAATCTGCAGGCCACGGTGGGGAGAAGTTTCCAAAGTGTGGCGAGGTTCCTTTGATTTTGCTGGCTTTCTGAGGTATATGCTGGTGCGTGGGTACATATACTTCCCCCTCACTTAGGTTATTAAGGCAGATAACGAAATGCCTTGTCCTGGATTGGAGTTTTAGCCTGAGAACTTTAGGTCCCGGTGAACACAAGCATTCACAGCCCTGTAAAGTTGCTGGACTTCTGCTTACTAATGGCAGTGAGCCATCTCCCTGGTAGCCTGCAGTCTCTCCCTACTGGCTGGCTTTGCCTAGAAAGACTGTGCTTGCAGAGCAGGGGTGGAGCAGCTGCCCAGCTGCTCCTGAGGTTGCTGGGGCAGCCTGGGTTTACCCCAAGCTGAGACCTGGCTGCCATGGCCTTGGCTTGCCTTGTGACAGCCAAATGAGATACAATGTACAGGACTGCCCTGGCCACCCCCTCCTGCCTTAATACCCCCTGCTCTTGGGCTGCGTCGAGGCTGGTTATCTGTGCAGTTGGATGCTACTTGCAGAGGGGTTTTTGCAGGGAAGGAGGTGGGTTTGGTGCAGTGCTGGGAATGTTCCCCAGGGAGGGAATTGGGAGATGCATCCTGCCCTCCTTGCAGGAGTGCACGTAGCAGGTGCAAAGCGGCAACTGTGAGTCTTGGGGTGCGTGTGTCCATGGGAGCCATGCTGGCCTCTGCAGGGCTCAGCTGTTCCACCACAGCTCATTCGTGGCTGTGGGCATTCTGGGGAACCTGGATGTAAATGAGCAGAGCGCTGTTACGCCATGTTGGAGAGTATCAGAGACTTGCTGTCAGTTTTATGAGCTGAGACATAGCAGGTGGGCAGCCCCAGACAGATGCCCTGGGTTTACCCATAGGATGGGTAGAGGGCATAGCAAAGTTTCTCTTCATGGCCTCACCAAAAGATGCAATCCCTGCTTATCTTCTAGCTCTGTGCCTTCTTGAAAATGCCAGAGCTGACACATCTTTGGCCTGACTAATCTTCAGGTGTGGGGGAGCCAGGGGCACTGGGCTCCCCATGTTCCTGTTCTGTACCCAGGATGAGGGATGCTCTCCCTCCTCATAGACTGGCCCGCCACTGAGGGAGGCTGCTTGTGCCATCCTGCCTTCCACAGCAACAAGGCAACAACAGCCCCAGTCCTGGGCTGCTTTGCAGAGATCCTTGTTTTCTACAGCAGGTTGGGAATGGGATTTCTGCCTGTTTCCTTCCTTTCTGGCTGATCTCCAGTTCAGATCCTTAGGGTCTGAACGATGTTGTCAAGGGCCTCTTTGAAGGAGGCTTTTTGTTGGCTGGTTCTAATGCCCCCTGCGGACTCTTGCACTGGGTTCAGTTTAAAGGTCACATTGCATGTTTAGCTTGGCGGTCAGGAACTGCTCCAGCAACATCCTGCATAGAATCAGTACAGGAAGCAGGGGCCTCCAGCTTGGACGTCAGCACGCCTCTGCCTGGGGTATCTTATCTATAATCAATCCCATTCTGATACCGCACAGGCCTCTGTGGCTTTTGGTCCAAGCATCACAGAGTCACTTAGCCCACCCGCAGCCAGGGTGAAGGGATGCAGTTGTTCTCAGCTGGACTCTGGAAAGGGAAATGCCCACTCATTACTGCAGCAGATGTATCATAGGCTTGCAGCATCCCGAAGAGGGGATCTGCTCAGGGGCTATGGTGAGGCCAAACCTTTCTGTTTCTGCTGCCCCAAGCAAGCCCCTGAGCCAGGAGTGTTTGAGGGGGTGACTGAGCAGCAGGAACCAGGCACCGGATGTGGACCTGTGTGTCCTGTGTTGCAAGGGATGCACTTGATCCTAGTGCGTGGGCTGGAGTGAGCGGCCGGTGCGCATTGCTCTGCATGGGGCTTCTGCAATGAGGAGAATTGGTGACTAACTGGTTTATTTATCAAGAGCAGGTCCTGCTTCCCTCCCCACACAAGCAGCATATTGCATGTGGCTGCCTCCATCGGTCCACTCGCCTGTGTAGGTCTGTGCCTGAGGAGCTCTGCTTCAGCCCTCGGGGCCACGCTCACAGTGCTCCTCTCGTCTTCTATGCTGCAGCAACACAGCCTGCCAGGCTGGCTCCCGCCTCTGCAGCCAAGGCCAGAGAAACCCCCTTAACACTGGGACACAGCACTACCTGGTCCTGTTCCTGGGCAGTGGCTGCCTATTGCTTCCAGGTCCCAGTACCAAAGTAACGCTTAGTGCTTTATGTGATCTGGATAGACATTAGGAGTTAGGCTGTCAAGTTTTGAGAGGCTGTGGCAAGGATATGCTCCCTTTTGCTGCGTGATACAATTCCTGCGGAAGCCAAGGAGTTTGCCTGGCCTGTGGTGTTGTCATAGCTGTGATGATTGTGGGTCAGACTCCGAAACGCAGACTCTCCAGCCCTCCAGGAGATACCACTGCTTGAAAAGAGGTTGGAGAAGGAGCAGCCACCACATGCCGCCCTGTGCTGCTCAGTTCAGATGGGTCCCATGCCCTGGATTTTGGCAGGCAGTGTTTCCTTGTGTTTCTGGAGTGGCATTTGTTTGGCTTCCTCCTTCTCCTTGGAGGGCTGAGAGCTATTCCCTTCAGTGCCCCAGGAAGCCTTGGGCCCCCCTGGCTTTTTGTGCTTTGTGGGGGTGATAGTGCTGCCTAGTGTGCACTCTCGGGGTTGGCAGGCTGCATGCCTTTCTCATAGCATCACTGTCAGGTCTGCTACAAGAGGAACTAACTGGCTTGGATGGGATGAATCCCAGGGGCCTGCTGGGCTATTGCAGGGATAGCTGGGGCTCAGCATCTGGCTCTAACATGCTTGAGAACTTCCTGGGGGATCGGGGAGGGTCACGCAGAGGCAGCACAGATGCCGGGGCTGGCGCCATTGCAGCAGGGCACAGCAAGCACGTGTTTCCATGACAGGAAAAGGCTCCTTCAGAAAGTGTTCCTTAGAGAAACAATAGTGTGTTTTTGAAAACAGCCTTGCTGGAAACACGTTGGGTGCTTGTGTGCAGCGTGTGAGGCTCACGCAGAGCCTCAGCCAAAGAGCAGCACCCCAGGACTGCCTCGGACCCATAGAACATCTTACACGTTGGGGATCTTGGCTGCAGGTTGGCCTGCAATCTCCGCTAGCGTGGGTATAGAAGAAGGCAAGTCAGACCCGGAGAAGTGGTGCTTGCCTGGCTGGGGCCCTTTCTGCTCACTGGAGCAAGGAGGCTGGCATGGCAAGATGAGGTTGACAATGGCTGCTGTCTCACAGCACCCTTTCTATTGAAGCACTGATGTGGCAAGTGTGTGCAGAGGTGCACAGAGCCCCAACCTAGGATCTGCTCTCTCCTCTCCCCAAGTTGAGACTACAGGACTCTGGGTGCATGGCATCAGCTTGCTGGATGCCAGCAGCGTGGAGCAGGTGTCATATACCAGCAGGTTTCTGCTGATGGGCTGAGCCAGGAGCACATCACGCAGGTGTGAGTACCTCGTGCCTTTGGCCAGGCAGCATGTGCACCTCCTGATGCTGGCATGTGAACCAGGTAGCCTCAGGCCGGGGGGAGATGGCAGGCACTTCTGGGTTGCATCGCCTCAGGGCAGTCCAGACCCCGGCAGGCTTGTGTCTAGCAGTAGGGTACTGAACTGACTGTCTTCTTCCACTACGATCAGTCCCTGAATGCTGCCACTTTACTGCTGGGCTGAGACAGTTCTCTGGCTTGCCTCAATCAGTCCTGCCCAGTGGAGTCAAGCCCATCCTCGCTCAGCTAATTAGAGGCATTCCTCAGATTCCTGGAAAAGGATTCACCCTGTGTTGAGCGCTGTTGCTTGGAGCTACCTGGCTCCCATGATTAATTACTGACAGCCTTGGCTCCCCCGATCCAGAGGAGGAAGCCAGTTGTGTTGTAAATGAGTAACAGGAGCAGCCATAAATGCTGTTCTCATATGGAGTTAGGGCTGGGGCAGCCAGGATGTGAGAGCCTGGAAATGTCAGGGGAAGTCATATCTTTAACTGCCTGTTGTTGGTCCAATAAAAGATACTGCCTTGGTAGCTGATGAAGCAATGAGCCATGCCATTCCACGCCCCAAAATACCAAAACGCAAAGTTTAATGTTGCCTGTGTGCTGTTGGAAGTCCTCTTTGCAGTCTCTCTAGCAGACCTCAGCCTGGTCAAGCTTGCACTGCTCAGTAAATAGTTCTCGGGGTAGCGGGGAGGCTTTGAATCATTAACACATCCCTCTCCCCTGGGAACAGCATTACAGTGTTGCCAGGCTGCAGCCTGGGACACTTCCTGGATACTCCATCTAGGCTGTGCCGGCTCTGAATTCCTGTCCCTTTGTTTACCCTCCCTTTCTTGCCCCCACTCCATGATCTCTGATTTGGGATTAGTGGGAGCTTCACACAATTGTTCTGTGATGTGCTGGGGCAGGGCAGGGGGCAGCAGCTTTCCTTTCCCATTGGCTTGCCAGTTCCTGCCCCAGCTGAGCTCCTGTCTGGCCTGAATACCCCTGGAGCGGTTGGTTCCCTGAAGCGATGTGGAATGTTTAATCTTCTCTGTCTACAGGACACAGATGCAGGGAGCAGTTTTGTCTTTGTACACAGACATGTTCTGACTTGTTTGGTTGGGATCTGGATTTTAGAAACAAGAGCGATTAACTTCCAATGGTTAATCCAGGATCTGGGGAGGGCCATGCAGGGGAATCCCAGCCGACCAGGAGCTGAATCCTTTGCTGGACCGCAGCGGGGGGCGGGGCAGGTGGCAGCTGGTTTCTCTCCATGCCCGTTGTGTCACGTTTGTGCAGCTGGTTTTCACTGCGCACTTAGCTGAATCCTTCTTTCGGTGATGCAGCTCATCAGTTATTTATTGTACTCTCTCTTGCCCTTTAGCTACCTGCTGCCCAGCACAGGCCGTTCCCTGGGGCTGAGGGAACAGGGAGTCTCTGCGCGTGGGGAGTCGAGCACAGGGAGCTTTTCTGAACCACCGTGGGAACGAGACAATGAGTGGATGAGGGGAAGGGCATCCGTGGCGTAAATGCACGTTGTCTGGGTCTGGTGCTTTGGCTAATTCCTCTTTTCCTTCTTTGTAATTACTTACTCATTAAATTTCTGTCCCCCCCTATCCAAGAGGTTCAGAGCCTTACTGTAAATGTGTGACCATCTCTGTCATTTATCCACGTCCCTGCAGTACTGGTCACAGGGGAACTCTGGCATGTTGACAGCAGCCACCATGGAGAGACTAGTCTAGGCAAGCTCGGCTGTTCAGTCCCTTGTGAGAGAGTACATTTAATAATTAGACAAAGCAGGATTTTGAAGTAGGAATAACTGAGGCAGCCCCTGAACAGCAGAGCTGCCCCACAGAGCCAAGGGCAGGATTACAACATCACAGAAACGGAAGTGCCATTGCTGCCTTGCATGGGGTAGGGCAAAAGCAGCTTCAGTGAACCTCTTTGTCTTAGCAGTACCCTACAGTGATGGGCAGGGACCAGCCAGTGACCTCCATTGTGTGACACAGAGACCGGCTTTTGAGGTTCACTATGACCTGTGAGGACCAGCTGGCAATGAGTTACGGTTGTTGCAGTTTTGGGCGGCTCGTTTCCGAGCAGTCGCTGCCCATTTAGAGCTGACCTTTTCATGCTTCAAGAGAGTGGAGCTGGCCTGGGTTGCTTGGCATTTTCCTGAAGGCTGCAAGGAAAATGGTGAGGGCGTATTCCAAACATTGCATCCCAAGCTGAGCGCAGGGTGTACCCGTGCGGTGCTAGGGGCCTAGCTGAGGGTCTGTTCTGGGTAGGAAGACAGTGCCTGTGGTTGGTATTGTGTTACGTGTTCTGACAAGCCATGTCCTGCGAGGAGCCCTGGCAGAAAGCAGATGCAGGTTTTGTGCCTGCATCTCGGGGAAGGTTTGGCTCCAGTGTTTCTCTGCAGCAGTAATCTTTGTTTTTTTGCTTGTCTAGCTTGCCTACATATCGCTTTTCTGATAAACTCCCTCTATACCTCCCTCTGCACCTGTGTCTCCGCATATTTGCACGTTTCCCTGTTGCTCCGTGTGGAATGCATCTCCTTGGCCAGTGGGGCCTGCTGCCCAGCTCCATGTGCGTAAAGAGACCCCTTGTGTCATGCGTCCGTGCAGAGAGCTAGATTGCTCTTGCTGTGGGAACTGGCAGTTTGACTCTGGAGCAAAGGAGAAGTAATGATCCCATGGGGTCCTGGGCACCCAGTCAGTGTGCACAGGTGCCCCACATCTCCTGTGCCAGGCCTGGAGGCTGTCTCTGTTACAGTGGAGCCCTTTGTGTTTCTGGGTGGGGAGGATGATATCAGGTTGCAATTAAAAGATGCTTTGGATGGAGATCATGCCAGATCACTGTTTGTTAACAAGTATAAGCAAACATTGTGCTCCTTCTGGAGTTTACAGCCCAACGGACGTCAGAGGAAGTGCCACTGTACATGACATGTTCGCTTAGCACATAGATGGGACCCTCCCTCCAAAAATGATCCTCTGTGACTCTCACCCCCAGGGAAGTACTCTTTTCTCCCATACCTTGTTCAGTTGCAGTTACAGTTCCTCCTACGTGCTGCCAACCAGGTGCCTGGCACTTGTTGGCACCTGGAAAAGCAGTGATGCTAGCTGGATTCACTCTTTCCTGTGATGGGGAGAAACTGAACTCCTCCACTGAGCAAAGGTCCTGTTTTCTTCACTGGCTATAAGCAGGGGCCCTGCCTCTTTATAGGCTGCTAGCTATAAGCCTCCTGGATCTCCCTCCCTCCTGATTTCCTTTCCCTTGGGCAGACTGAGGAGTATAATTTCCATGCACTCTGCAGTTTGCACCAGTCACCACTTGCTCTCCACCCTCCTCTCAAACCCCTCGCTGGCCCTATCTCCTCTGAGAAAAGAAGCAACTTCTCACAGAAGCGCTTCAGGCCTCTTCTTGCTACCACCTTCCAGCAGTATCCCTCTCTGTCCAACATGAAATGTGGCTCTTTCCTTTCTCAAAGTGAACCCTGAATCCTCTCTGACATTCCTTTTCCACCTGACCCTTCTTAGCCCTTGATTTCACATCCTATGGCAGGTCATCTCCTGTGTATAATCTCTGACCATAGAAGAAATGGGTCAAGAGGGGCCTGCCCTGCTTGGTGTACTGGTGTACTTGGAGCGCTCGTGAGCATCCTTTGTCCCAGAGCACTGAAGATGCTCAGCTGGTGGGCGCCGGCATCTGTGGATGTCATTAGTCCCTGAGCTCCCATGCGAGTACAGCAGCCACTTCCCCTTGTTGACCAGCCTCCTTGAACCTGAGGCTACCCTGTGCTCCAAGGTACGGATCCTACCACCGCAGGGATGCTGCTTTCTTGGCAGTCGTGCCTGGAGATGTTACCAATATGACCCCAGTAATTGGCAGCTGGTGCCATCCATGCTGGACCCTCCTCCAGACCAATAGTTGGTAGTAGTAGAAACTTCTTTTGGAAATGTTTAACAATAGCTAATCCTTCCAGTAACCCAGTGATGTAAGTCAGCATTGCCTATGCTACCCATTACTATACCTGAACCTTCCCTAATTTCATAATCAGCCACCCCCTTTTGCATTCCTCTGGGTCCTCAAATGAATAGACACATCACATCCCATTTGCTCATCAAGGGGGAATTCCTCAGGTGGCATGACTGAGGTGCTATGCAGGTGCGGCAGACCCTGGCCCTAGCTACCTGCCTGGCTTCAGGTGGAGCTCACCTGGCCAGAGGACAGTGGAGGGGCACTGGCCTTCACAGGAGCGGGAGCGGAGGGGCACTGACCTTCACAGGAGCGGGAGCTTAGCCTCTGCTGGTGGCCCAAGTGAGGAGGGCTCTTTGTCCCTGTGAAAGCTCATTTGAGAAGCTCTAAGTGCCTCCACTCTCCACTTCCCCTTTTTCTTGCTGCAGGGTGTGAACAAGACAAACAAGTGACGGGACTAGACGGAGGAAAAGAAACTGTGACTCAGGGCTGCAGCTCCCAGGCCTCCGAGGTCACCCCTGTGGAATGAGGCCCCGGATGGCTGCCAGGTGACGAGTCTCCAGGGCTAGGTTCAGTGAGAAGTGGCAGGGATGGATGGCGGGAGGGGGAAGCGGGGGTAGACAAAGTCCAGGAGCAGGTGCTGGGTGGCTGCCAGGCAGGACCTGCCGCCCTCTGAGCGCCAGCGAGACCCAGGCCCTGTGCTGTAGCCCCGGGGGTTGGAAGAATGCCCGGGCAGGGCAGGCCTGCAGGAGCATAACGCTACCCGTGGCCTGCCCTGTCCGGCTCCTGCTGCGCCGCGGGCAGCTCACGTCACTAGCTGTCTGGGGCCAGCGGGCTCCTGGGGCGAGCTGGCACCACACCCTGTGCCGCGCTGCATCCTGCATGCCACCGCATCTTGCCTTGGAACCCCACCCTGCATGGCACCCCACCCAGTGGGCTGTGTGGCTCCGGGGTCCCTGGGTGCAGCAGGGCCTGCGCTGTCGTCAACCCACCGCCCCTGCCCTGTCCTGCCCGCAGCTGCTCCCCCCGGGCCAGCGCCGCTCCCTGCAGGACACGTGGGCGCAGCGCGACCTCCGGCCGGCAGGGGGCGCTCGAGAGCCGAGCGCTCTTTCCTCCTCCGCGCTACGGCGCCTGCGTGGCCGGGCCCCGCCGTGACGTCAGAGCCAGGCACAGTGCGGAAGCGGCGCGCGGAGCGGACCCGACCCCGCGCACCGCGGCCGCCCCC
>NW_005842058.1:2549306-2551186 GCF_000455745.1 Alligator sinensis
GCGCGCAGGCGTCGTGTGGCGGGCACGCCGGAAACCTCCCGCGATAGATTGGAGAGTCGGTAACCGTCGCTGCGCGGCGCTGGGCCCGTGCGAGCGCCGCTTGCCAAGCCGTGTCGCTCGAATGGCCCAGGCGGGCTTGGTGGCTGGCCCTGGCACGGCCGTGGTGCTCACCCGTTGTTGTTGCGCGCGTTTGCTTTGTGCCGCCCAGGACACGGGGGAGCAGATCGCCATCAAGCAGTGCCGCCAGGAGCTGAGCCCGCGCAACCGGGAGCGGTGGTGCCTGGAGATACAGATCATGAAAAGGTCAGGATCCTTGTCCCAGGGTGCACCTGCCTCCGCTGTGCAGCTGCTATTGCTCAGGCGTTTGCACGCGCACCCTGTCTGGGAGCAACCTGTGGGGAGTCGGTTCCAGCCATCACACACTTTTACCCTCTTGTCCTCCCCTAGGCTGAATCACGCCAACGTGGTTGCTGCCCGTGAGGTCCCCAAGGGGATGCAAAATCTGGCACTGAATGACCTTCCGCCTCTGGCCATGGAGTACTGCCAGGGGGGAGACCTCCGCAAGGTGGGGCCCCTGGCTGGATGGGCGGGATAGCCATCGAGCACTGCAGAAATGAAAGGCTTCCCTTGAGTTTTCATGCACTGTTGCTATCATGTCTTCCTGCACTCACCAGGACTGTGCCTGCTGCCACCTCCCCTGCCCTTGGCAGGCTTGGTCCTGCACGAGTTCTCATCCCCTTCCTTGGTCTGTAAACACTTCCCATTTCTACTGGGTAGGCAGCGTGGGTCAGCCTGGGGGGTGCCCACACGGGCGTCTGCGAGAGACAGACAACAGGATGTGAGCAGGGCCTAGAATGTCATGGAGCAGGTTGTGCCAGCGGGTGGGGTCCTGTGGGGAACTGATAAACCCCTCTCGGTCACAGGGCGAAAAAACACATAGGGCTGGTTCAATCTTTTTTTTTTTTTTTTTTTTTTAATCTTTGTGAGCAGCCCCAGCACAGATTTTGCTCAGAGGATAGGGCCATGATTAGGGGACCTCGTCCTGAGCTGGTTGGGCCAAGTGTTTTCAGATATGGGGATGGGCCCTGGAGGGGTTGCTGACTGGAGGAGCTGGCAGAGTAGGTTTGGAGCACGTCTGAGTTGATCATTCTGCAAAGGTCCCGACCCTACAGAAGCTCCTGCTTGCAAGTAGCATGTGTAGGCTGGGTGCGGCAGATTTGTGATATGTTGCCTTGCTCCCTCCAGTACCTGAACCAGCTGGAGAACTGCTGCGGCCTGCGGGAGGAAGCCATCCTGACACTGCTCTCAGACATTGGTAAGGGGCCACGTGGCCTGTGACAATCCCTGTGTGGGAAGGCAGGCATTTCTGTCCTGCTAGCCCTCTCCACCTGAGGGAAGTAGAGCTGTGACCCTGGATGTTCCCATTCATAGATGTTAGGGTCGGAAGGGACCTCAATAGATCATCGACTCCGACGCCCGGCATAGGCAGGAAAGAGGGCTGGGTTCAGATGACCCCAGGCAGATGCCTATCTAACCTCCTCTTGAAGACCCCAAGGGTAGGGGAGAGCACCACCTCCCTTGGGAGCCTGTTCCAGATTTTGGCCACTCTAACTGTGAAGAAGTTCCTCCTAATGTCTAGTCTAAATCTGCTCTCTGCTAGCTTGTGGCCATTATTTCTTGTAACCCCCCAGGGGCGTCTTGGTGAGCGGAGCCTCACCGATGCCCTTCTGTGCCCCCAGGATGAATGGATGGGCAGCCACAGGTCGCCTCTCAACCTTGTCTTGTGGAGGCTGAAGAGGTCCAGGTGCCCCAGTCTCTCCTCATAGGGCTTGGCCTGCAAGCCCTTAACCATATGAGTGGCCCTTCTCTGGACCCTCTCC
>NW_005842058.1:2551408-2556473 GCF_000455745.1 Alligator sinensis
TTGTCCAACCTGTCCAGGTCTGCTTGTAGTTGTTCCCTGCCCTCCGGCGTGTCCACTTCTCCCCATAGCTTTGTGTCATCTGCAAACTTGGACAGAGTACATTTCACTCCCTCGTCCAAGTCGCTGATGAAGACATTAAAGAGTATCGGTCCAAGGACCGAGCCCTGTGGGACCCCACTGCCCACGTCCTTCCAGGTCGATACCGACCCGTCCACCACTGCTCTCTGGGTACAACCCTCTAGCCAATTTGCCACCCACCAGATTGTGTAATCATCCAAGTCACAGCCTCTTAACTTGTTCACCAGTATGGGGTGGGATACCGTATTGAAGGCCTTCCTAAAGTCTAAGTATACGACATCCACCCCTCCTCCTGTGTCCAGGCATTTCGTAACCTGGTCATAAAAAGAGACTAGATTGGTCAGGCACGATCTGCCTGCCACGAACCCGTGCTGGTTTCCCGTCAGCATAATTTGTCCTGCCGGGCTCTCGCATATGTGAGCCTTGATAATTTTTTCAAAGACTTTGCCAAGGATGGAGGTGAGACTGACTGGCCTATAGTTGCCCGGGTCCTCCTTCCTCCCCTTCTTGAAAATGGGGACCACATTGGCCCTTTTCCAGTCCTCCGGGACTTGGCCCGTGCGCCACGAGCGTTCAAATATTCCCGCCAGTGGCTCTTCAGTGATGTTGGCCAGTGCCTTCAGCACCCTCGGATGGAGCTCATCCGGGCCTGCTGACTTAAAGGCATCCAGTTCTTCCAAGTGATTCTGCACCATCTCAGGTCTATGCATGGAAGTCTGGCGCCTTGCTGCTGCCTCTCTACAACCCCAGTGAGAGACTTGTCGTGCCTTGATAGCCTTTCCCACCTTCCTGCCTTGGTTTGCTGGCGCTCCTCAGAAGGGAAGCAGCCTCTGACTCTGCTCTCACTCCTCTGCTGTCAGGCGTGTTTCCTCTCCCGGTGAGAACTCACTTCCGGGATTTCCGGGTGCCAGGAAGGATGTCATAGCGCTGGGCGAGGTCCATTTTGCACCACCTAGATTCCTCAGAGCTGGGCTTGGCCCCTGACCTCCCAGGGTTTGCTAGGCTGATACTTTCTTGTATTATTACCATGACTCTTGGGCCTCTGCTGTATGTGAATGCAGGTGGACACTGCAGGGCTCACTGTGCACTGTGTGCTTTAAACTGTCCCCATTCCCCAAACTTGCTGCTGTGCCTCGCATGGCTCCTGGTAGTGAACTAATGTGGGAAGAACAATCTTGTCTCTGGGGCTTCCTGAGGCTGGGCTCATGGAAGGAGAGGACACTGGCACAAAGTGAGCCACGTGTTGCTCCTGTGTAGGGTAGGGGAAGGCAGGTGCTGTGGGATTCAGGGGAGGATATTTAGAAACCACCTGTTTAGGTGGGTGTGAATTGGGCAGGTGAAGGGTCTGTGCCTTTGGCCCCCTTGGCTGCTGCTGAGCAGAGTCTTGGGTCCTGGCTAGATGCAGCCCATGCTCCTGGTACAGCTTTTCTTAGGGGCCCATCCAGTGCTGTAGGATTTGGTCACGTCCCAAGGTTAATTAGTGTTGAAATAATTAACACTGTCCCTTCAAAGGGGTCTTTTCAGAGGCTCCCCTGATGCCAGGCAGGGCTGTCAGGCCACGGAGGAGGCCAGAACGCCGGGTTTCCCTTGGGGTCCCATGACGCAGCACTACCTCAGGCGGGTGTGGAGGGAGTGGGAAGTGAGTCCCTCTGGCTCGGGGTGAGTCAGTGCTGGGAAGCGCAGCTGCTGGCTTCAGGAGCACAGTTGGCTAGTTCCGGAGCCATGGGCAAGGTGTGGCCGTATCTTGTAACTGGGGGGAGCTGCCAAGGGCCCAGCCTGGATGAGCATGCACAGTCCAGTTTCCCTTCCCACGAGCCTTGTTTACATGAGAATAGTGGGGGGCATCTCTGCTCCCCTGTGGCGGCTCCTCACGTGGTAGAACATGATGTTGGTTCCTATAGCTAGAGTTCAACAGCCCTTGGCCGCTGCTGTTCCCAGGTGGCAGTGAGCAGGGGCAGTGTGGAGATGATTCTGTTGCCGCTGCCCATCTCAGTGTGGAGATGTTACCCAGTAGGTGCTTTGCAGCCGGGACCAGCCAAAGCTGCTGTAAGGTGACAGATGATATTGAGTAAGCTCTTGTGTATAGCAGCTGCTGGAAGTGCAGAGGGGGCTGAGAAATGCTGATCATAGCAGCCTGGCCTCTTCTAGCATCTCTGCCTTGGTGCTGCTGTTCCTGCCTGTTGCATGGGAGCTGCACCCAGCATGCCTTTACAGATGGCACCCTGGAGGGGCCAGAGATCAGGGTGGGAAAGGAGTCTGCAGGGAATTTGCATACAAGCAATAGCACCGTCCTGTCTGCAAAGCAGAGTGGCCCCTGATTCTCCAGGAGCAGCTTGTAGGAGCAACCTATAGGCTGAACCCTCTCAGTGCCCTGGCCCCTGTGCCTTGCTTTCCGTGTTCCTTCCTCTCTCTGCAGTGGCCCACTGCTGGGCTTCTGCTGGGGCTGTAAGTGATACTGAGTACCAGCTGGTGTCCTCTCTCTCTCTCTCTCTCTCTCTCTCTCTCAGTGTCTGCTCTCAGGTACCTGCATGAGAACAGGATCATCCACAGAGACTTGAAACCAGAGAACATTGTGCTGCAGCAAGGAGAGCAAAGGGTAAGCAGGAGCCTTTTGTGCACGAGGAGCATGTATATGGGTGGGTGTATATGAGTGGTTGGGAGTGCATGTGCATGCACATGCATGCATGAAGGAGACAGACTGGGAGTGGAAGCTGCAGCAGCGATGCTTGTGGAAATGACCCCATAACCCAACCCAGGAGAGCAGCTGGATAAGCTTCAGTGGCTGCCAGAGCCCTGTGTGGGGACTGGGCGTGATGGCATTCTTGGCTTGCAGTCTGAGCTTGACCCAGACTTGTCTCTGCTCTCATGTCTGACTGTCATGCCAGAGGTATTTCCATAGAACAGCCCAGCTTTGCACTTGTCCAGCCTGAATGCATTGGCCTGGCTTGTCCTTGCTCAGGCAGGATGTCATAGAGGATCTCTGACACCCTGCACCAGGCAGGCAGCGTTGAGCCTCCAGTGTATTCCCCATATCTGAGCTGCTTGGGGCAGTGGGGTGGCAGTGTGGGAGCGCTCATCTTGGTGGTGCTTGTGGATCCCCCTGCTTGAGGGCTGGGGCAGCCTAGTGCCAGAAGAGACGACCAGAGATGTGTCTCTCTTCTCCCAGTGGGTGGATTCATATCTCCCTGGCCCAGTGAGCAGACTCCTCTTGTAAAAGGGTTGGAGTGAACCAGCTCTCCTCAGTTTCTCTCTGTTCACATTGGTGCCAATAGCAGCATCTTCAGTTCCTGGCACCTCTGCTCGCATTGAGCTTGAGGAGCTTCTTTGTTCTCGTGATCCAGCAAGAGCCTACTGCTTCCGGCTTCCTTCCCCTCTTTATCTCACACCATCTCGACATCTGTAGGCATTGATCTTCTCTGCTCTTTGCCGTATCGGGTGCTCCTGCTGGAGGACAGGATGTCCTCACCCTCCTTTTTGCTCTGTGTCCTTCTCAGTTAATACACAAGATCATTGACCTGGGCTATGCCAAGGAGTTGGACCAGGGCAGCCTGTGCACATCCTTTGTTGGGACACTGCAGTACCTGGTAAGGAGTGGATTTAGCCATCTTGGTCTCTAGGCAGAACAGCAGGCTGGAGCCAGGAGTGTATGCTGGTTTGGGGGAATGGCAGCTGCATGGTGGGGAGTGTATGCTGGTTGTGACAAGCAAGCCAGCTGCATGCTGTCCTCTTAATGCTTGGATGTACACATGTGGTTGTGAGCTGCAGCTTGCTGTGGGGACACTGAGAGTGGTAGTAGCTCTGGGGTGTGTGCAGCGAGGTGGAACACTGTGCACTGATGTGCTGTGCAAGTGGGGGCTCTCTCTCAGGGATGGGGGTAGGCAAGGCTCTGGGAAGAGAGGGGAGAGGGGAAGAGAGGAGAGGGTCTTTGCTTCCAGTTTGTGTTGGCCATGTAGGCTCCGGAGCTTCTGGAGCAGCAGAAGTACACGGTGACAGTGGACTACTGGAGCTTTGGCACGCTGACCTTTGAGTGCATCACAGGTTTCCGGCCATTTCTGCCCACTTGGCAACCTGTGCAGTGGTGAGTGACTGGGGGAGCCTGTACCAATCATGGGGGTGTGTGTGTGTGTGTGTGTGTGTGTGTGTGTGTGTGTGTGTTGGCAACAAGTGTTCGCAGCAGGACTGCCCTAGGGCCTCTCCTTCTCTGGCAGGGGGTTTGGCCTGCCTGGGATGGGATGGGCTGAGTGCTTTTTGTGTTGCTGGCCAGGAAGCCAGGGCTGCCACCAGTCCTTTAGCACCGAGGCCTTTCAGTGACCTGTTTTGGAGGCAGAGAGGATGTGGTGCTACTGGCCTGTGCCCTTGCACCTTTCCTCTTCCAGGCGGTGGGGGGGGCCCTGTGTGTTGCCAGGTGCCCTACAAAGATGGTGGTTGCTCTGGAAGTCACCGCCCTTCTCCCTCCGGACTCCTCAGTAGGGAGCTGTTGGGAGTACGGCACTCCCTGGGAGTTGTCTCTGAGGAGGCCTGGTTATATCAGAGCCAGTATGACCGACTTCCTGGGCAGGCAGAACAAATCCAAGCACCATCTGGTACAGCTTCTGGGTGGGGGTTGCAGGGCAGCATATGGGTGAGTGAGGGATAGGGAGGGCCCCCTCTGGCTACAGTGCTGTGAGCAGCTGGCTGGAGATGGTGCTGGGAGGTCAGGCTGAGGCCCTGTGGGAAGATTGATTAATCGCAGCCCCTGTTTGCATCCTCCAGGCATACGAAGGTGCAGCAGAAGAGCGAGTCAGACATTGTCGTGTATGAGGACTTGGTTGGAGAAGTGAAGTTTTCCAGCAGCTTGCCCTACCCAAACAACCTGAACAGGTGAGGAGTAACCAGTGCTCACCCTGGGGTCACGGACACAGGAGCTGGCTGGGGTCAGTGTGTCTGCTCCTTGCTCAGCTGTTCCAAGGCAGAGTGCCAGAGGCATATGGGGGGCAAGAGCAGGAAT
>NW_005842058.1:2556504-2569471 GCF_000455745.1 Alligator sinensis
CCTGTGCCCATGCTGTGGAGCCAAGGTCTGGGAAAGGGCTGACTGGTCTTTCCTGGAGAAGACGTCTGAGATAGTGATGGGAAATGTGGCTCCTCCTTCCAACTCCCCTGCCTGTGCTTACCCCACAGCATCCTGGCTGGGCACCTGGAGAAATGGCTGCAGCTCATGCTGATGTGGCAGCCCCGGCAAAGAGGCACACATCCTGTCTACGGGACCAATGGCTGCTTCAGGGCCTTGGATGACATCCTGAACCTGAAGGTGAGTATTAGGGATGGGATCCCCATGCAGCCAATAGCTGGCCTGTGGGAAGGAGGCTGGAAAGGGCATCCAGGAGCCTAGTGCAGGGTCAGGCACCAGCTTGGCACTGGTAAGAAGCCTGAGGGGCTACTTGAACTTGCGGTTCATCTCTGTCTCTGGGACTCACGACCTGGCCCCTCTGTTTGCTGGGTTCGGAGGCTGGGCTGCTCTGCACTGCTTACGGCTTTACTTGCAGCTGGTACATATCCTAAACATGGTGACGGGCACCGTGCACACGTACCCAGTGATGGCGGAGGAGACTGTGCCAAGCCTGAAGGCCCGGATCCAGGCAGACACCGGCATCCCCCAGCAGGACCAGGAGCTGCTGCAGGAGGCTGGGGTCGCACTGTCCACTCAGAAGCTGACCGTGCCAGGTGTGGCTGACAGCAAGGTGAGCCCCACAGCATGACACCGCAACCAGTAGCCTCCACTCAGGTCCTTGCTGCGTGTCCTCCCACCCTTCTTTTTCTCTGACTCTTGATTTGGGGGGGTGAGCAACCTGTCCTGGTTTGCTACCTGCACCATAAGTGTTGGGAAGCTGCCAGCTTTGTCCCCATGGTCAACCAAAGGCCAGGACCTGTCGGTGGTGCTGCTGGTGGAGAGCTTAGCTGTCCTCCTGTGTCCATAGGTGAATGAAGCTGCAACCGTGGACTCTGACCTCCTGTTTCTGTTTGACAACCGGAAAGTTGCATATGAAGCTCAGATCTCCCAGCGGCCGCATCCGGAGAGCGTGGACTGCATCCGTAATGGCATTCTCTAGGCTGGGGAATCCATGCAGAGGGTGGCTGGCTGTGGGGACTGCAATGCAGAGCTCAGGGCAGCTGGTCCACTTGGCCCTTGGAGCTGTCCATGGTGGCAGCTCTCAGCACTCATGCCTGATGTACGGTTTAAGAGAAAGCAGAGAAAATCCTGAACAGCCTAGTTGGCCTCATGACCTGCAGCTGTAGTGAGGGTCCATGGCCATGGTGTGCTGCACCCAGACCATTGTGGGGCAGCATGCGCTGCTCCTTGCTCTTGTGTTCATCCCAACATGGGGCAGGACCTCCCCTAAGAGTGGGGCTGGGTATGTGAGCAGGACAGCCCTGCACTGGCTTTGGCAAACAGAGCCAGTCCTGAGTGCTGCAGGGCTCAAAGGTTTGGCCACGCTTGGCCAGGGGCTGCCCTATGCTGATGCCTCACTCTCTCCCTCCAGTCCAGGACCCAAAGAGGAATCTCTCCTTCTTCCAGCTGCGGAAGGTGTGGGGCCAGGTCTGGCACACGATCCGGATGCTGAAGGAGGACTGTAACCGGCTCCAGCAGGGGCAGCGAGCAGCCATGTATGGTGGGGTCCACTCTGGGGTGCCTGGCACTGCCCTGGCTTCTTGGCTATGGGGAGTGGGCAGGAAAAGGCATCTGCATGCTGGGCAGGGGTGAGACTTGGGGAGCGGGGGAGTCGTTTGCTGCTACTGAAGTGCTCTTGTTGTGGCCTCCTGCCTAGCTGCTGTTGTGCTGTTGGCTGCATTCAGCCAGGTCAGTTGGTGGGGCAGGTGTGCTGGGGCTCATGATGGGTGGATGGAGGGTGCTGGGTACAGAGCTGGGCCAGGCAGGAACAGCTCCAAGCAGGACTCTCTTTTCACTGTCTCCCCAGGCGGAACCTGCTGCGGCACAACAGCACCCTCTCCAAAATGAAGAACTCCATGGCCTCCTTGTCCCAGCAGCTGAAAGCCAAGCTGGATTTTTTCCAAACCAGCATCCGGATTGACCTCGAGAAGTATAGCGAGCAGATTGAGTTTGGCATCAGTGAGTGCTGCCCTGGCCAGCCAGTAACTGACCTTCCCCTAGCTTGGCTGCAGCTGTGTCTGGTTCCTGTGGGAAGCGCACAGCAACTGACTCACATCTCCATTTGCCTTGCAGCCTCTGAGAAGCTGCTGCTTGCCTGGCGGGAGATGGAGCAGGCTGTCAAGCTCTGCGGGCGGGTATGTATCCACGTTCAGGGTTAGTTGCTGGCTGGGAAGAGGCAGCTCTGGGGGTTCTCGGAGGCACCCAGCCCTGCACTTGGCCTGCTTTGCATTGGTTTGCCCATGGTGCTGGCTTGTAGGTGCTGTGCTTGTTTCTAAAGGTTAAGGGGAAGGGGATGGAGGAGCTGAGGGAGTGGGGGGCTAAAACTGATGGATAAAATGTGATGTGTTGGCAGCCTTCGGGCTGAGCTGCTGCTGCTAATGGCTGCCCTTCCACAGGAAGAGGATGTGGAGCAGCTGGTGAAGAGGATGATGGCATTGCAGACCGACATTGTGGACCTGCAGAGGAGCCCGCTGGGCTGGAAGCAGGGGGGCACGTTGGAGGACTTGTAGGTGGCACCGCCTTGAGCAGGGGAGGTTGTTGCAACTCTGGGGCAGCTCAGTTCCTTCCTGAATGTAGGACATTGGAACCTCCCCAGCCCAGAGTCACAGGGAGCGTCCTGGTGGTTGCCCTGAGGTGCAGCCATAGGCCTCTGTCCATGCATGGCTGCTTGCGGGGAGGCGTGAGGGATCTGGCAAGGCTTTGGAAGGGGCTGATGACAGTTTAGCTCTTGCATCTCTGCTTTATAGGGAAGAACAAGCCAGGGAGCTTTACCGGAAGCTGCGGGAGAAGCCGAGAGGTAATGGGCCCTTTGGCTGCACCCCCTAGCCTGAGAGCAGCAAACCAAGCTGGGAATCCTACTCTGGTCTGGGTCCACTGCCTCCTGCAAGGGCCTGAGGGCTCTTTGTCAGTTCTAGCCCATAGCTTCTTGGGGAGTCGTGATGGCATTTCAAAGCCAGACCCCAGCCTTGCCTTGTCCCCAGCTGCTCCCAGCAGCTGAACTCCTTTCAGAGTCCAGTCCAGCTTTGCCTTGGACTCTGTCTCAGGTCAATGACAATGACATACATTTAAGCAGGGCATTTGGCCCACATTTTTGGCTAGTCAGGCATGTGTTGTCCCCCACAAGCTGGGCTGGCTAATGTCTGCCATGTGTGGCCCCATATCCAGGGGCTGTGTGCCTAAAGCTTGGGGTCCAGGAGAAGGAAAGGTGCTTTGGGAACAGACTATAACTGGCTGTGTCCCCATGTGCCTTGTGAGCCTCCTGTGCCCTGTGCTGAGCTTCTGATTCTTGTTTTTCTTCCCCAGACCAGAGGACCAGTGGCGACAGCCAGGAGATTGTGCGGCTGCTCCTGCAGGCAATCCAGACCTTTGAGAAGAAGGTCCGGCTCATTTATTCCCAACTCAGGTGACTTTCAGAACACCGGCTTCATGTAGAGACCAGGCCTGGCTGGGCAGCTCTGGCTGTAGCTCTGCATACGAGGAGGGGCGGGGGGGCAGTTAAGAGTTGCATGTTGCCAGTGAGCAGTCAGACAGCAGTTGCTGATCTGAGCTGCAGTGCATGTAGTCCACGGAAGTTTCTCCCTCTGCACCTGAGCCTGCTGCAGCCACTCACATGTCACCTGCTTGTTACTCTTTATAGCAAGACTGTTGTCTGCAAGCAGAAGGCCCTGGAGCTGTTCCCTCGTGTGGAGGAGGTGATGAGTCTGATGAATGAGGATGAGAACACTGTTGTCAGGCTGCAGGAGAAGCGGCAGAAGGAACTGTGGAACCTGCTGAAAATAGCCTGTGTGAGTGAAGCGCAGGTTTGCGTGGGACTGCCTGTGTGGGCCCTCTGGCTGCTCAGCTAAACTGGCTTCTTTCAGAGCCCTGTGAAAAGCCTCTGCTGCTCCTCCAGGCTTCTGCACCTGACTTACAGCCCCTTTGAGTGCTCCCCAGGAGGCGAGTTTTTCATCTTTGTAGCAGGGGCTTCCTTCAGCCATGTTTGCTCTTAAGGCAGGTGCATGGCTGCACAGAGTGAGGCTTTCCTTTTGTTGTCATTTGCTATAGGAACAACACACTGAACACATCTTGCATGGCCCTGAGCTCAGACCTCTTTCCAATGGTGGGGGGGGCAAGGCCACCAGATGTCTGTATTACCATCTCCCCTTGGGTCAAACTTAGCTTAGAAATTTGGGGGTGAGGACTGGGGCAAACACAGACCCTTCTCCTGCCTTTGGCAAGTGCCTGCTGATGGAAACAGGCTTGTGTAGGAATGAGCCTGCTTTGTCCTTTTTCACTGTAGAGCAAGGTGCGTGGCCCTGTCAGCAGTAACCCTGAGAGCATGAATGCCTCACGACTTAGTAACCCAGGTCAGCTGCTGTCGCACATCCCTGCTGTAACCTACAACCCGCCAGAAGCAATAAAGAAAAGGTACTGTGAATGAGGACTAGGGAGTTGTAAGCCACATCCATGGGCATTTGACAGGGAGAGGGGTCAGTCCAGCTCCTTTCCATCTGAACAGTATAATCCTCTGTTCTTTTCATGGGTACACAGGTGACTAGTGTAGCTGAGGGGAAAAAAACGTTCTCATTTCTTCTGCAGCTCCTCAGTCTCGCACAGCAACAAGGATGGTGGGGGTGGGTTAGAGGTCAGAGGGGCAGATGAGCAGAACTGCATCTGAAGTAACACAGTGAAACTGGAGAACTGGGCTGTCCATAAAGCTGTGCTGTAAAGAGGCAGTGGGAAGTTGTAAGCCCAGCCAAACCCACTGAGCATGCTAGGACAATGTTATCGAGTACTGCAGCTGGATGGCTGCCTGGCCTTGGTACTGAGTCATTCTCTTGAAAATAAAGGAGAAAAATGGACTGGGTGCAGTCTTAACTTCAGAAGATCAGACCCGGTCTGGGGGTGTGCCCTTCTCCAGGTTACCTTACCAGGCAGGTCACTGCTGTCCACAGAGGAATGCTGCATGCTGCTTTTACCACATTTCACAGGCCACTCAGTAACTCCCAGGACCAAAGGGACAGAAATAGGGTTTGTTCTCTTGTCGCTAGCTGCCTTGTTCTCAGCTATCTTTTGGTCACATGGCAAACCTTTGCCATCCCAGTTAGACCCAGTCACTGCTATGTAGCAGGCTGCCATTGAGACACCCAGCCGCCCAGGAGCTGAGCTAGACACCACGTAGCACAGGGAACAGACATGTCCACTCAGTTGTGGATGTAACTCCTGTCTGTTGTAGCGTGGAGCTGCTGATGGAATCACAGGATCTCTGCAGCCAGTTAGAGATCATGATGAATGACACGATGAAGGATCAGGACCAGAGCTTCATGGTAAGAGTTTCCATCTCTTTTAAACTTCCTTTTGGGTGGTGACAGGAGGAGAGAGATTGCAAGCTAAAGATGCTGGCCAGTTGTACGTGGGCATGCAATGCGCATTCATATGGCGGAGGAGAGGCACGTCCTTGGCCGAATGGAGCATGTGTGCCTGTGTGGGGTGGGAGGGGGACCAGCAAATGGCTTCCCCGAGATCAGCGAAGAAGTGTATACATAGAGGGCTGAGGATACTACCCTCTTTAAACAGAACAAAATAACACTTCTTTGTCCTGGGACTTTTCTAGTTACTGTCTGACTCGTAGGGCAACCATCATGGTGAACTTCTGGAAGAGAGGGAATTAATACTTTCTTCTGGACCAGAGTGACAGAACAAAATTCAGCTTTATGGGTGGCACACTTTATTAACGAGTGTGTTTGCTGCTTTCTTAGTCTCTGGATTGGAGCTGGTTGCAGCTTCACGTGGAAGAAAGAAATAGTCCAGAACAAACCCAAATGTAAAGTCACTTCGGTGCTGGTTGAAGACAAAGAATCTCCTGGCAAAGAATGTATTAAGCGTGACAGGCTGCTGCGATGGAAAGGAAGGCCCCAGCGCCTCTCCATGTGCCACCTGGTGGTTAGTTAAGGCACGTGCTCTGTCTTTTAAAATAGCTTTTACTGAAAACTCTTTATTTCTGTACGTTTTGCTTTTTCCACAAATGCGCAGAGGTATGGGGGGGAGGGCCTTAGGAAGAAGGACTGTAGCTATCTCATAATGCACAGTGGATGAGGCTGCTTTTATTGTCTGATATTGTTTGTCTTCCCTTATGATCCCCAAGCCAGGTGCTTAGGGCATTTCTCTCCCACCAAGCTGTCTTGCTTCTGTGTATTTGCTGGAAATCATCCTTCCCTGCCCCTATGCCAAATGGTGTATATCAGTAGTCACCAACCAGTGGATCTTGGAGCCTCTTGGAGTCGATCCGAGGCTGGGGCGGTGGGGGCTGAGTGCTTGTGTACACGTACGCACATGCCCCAGCCCAGCAGGTCAGTCTGTGGGGGAGGGAAGGAGCGGGGGCTAGATCAAGGCCCCACTGCAGTGTGGGACAGTGTTGCAGAAGCAGGAGCAGGGGTAAGTGGGGCCCCAGCCAGGTGGGACTTAACTGCTGGGGAGGCATGCCCCAATACATTTTTCTCCCTTTGCCTCCCCACAGATGTACCTGCTGGGTGGGCAGGGGGTGTGGCGGTGCACGGTAGATCTTGGGTTGCTTTTAAATGCCAAAAGTGATCTCCTACTTAAAAAGGTTGGAAACCACTGGTGTATATAGTCCACTGTATACAAATCATCTTTCACAGTCATTGGTAAGCCTGCCTTTTGTAAATGACTGACCCCACTGATTCTGCCTATCATGCTGATTTGCACTTTTTCTCAAGTGTAACATCTGTACTTAGCTAGTACTTGTTTCCTGTATGGGAACGAAATACATGAAATATGTAAACTTTTGGTTTGCTCTATTTGATATCTTCAATAAAACTTCTAAAGGAAACAGCCTGGTTTGCATGTGCAGTTGTGTGAGCTGAGTGTGGACACTGCCTTCTCATCATTGTGAAGCGAGGCTATATCTAATTGCATTGCCTGGTACAGTTGAGAGAGAGAGAGGCATTAAGTGCCTTTCCTCAGGGCTGTAGACAGGCCGAGCTAAATTCAAGTTACAGCAATTGTTTTAGCATAACCTGAATACATTAATGAATTTGACCCTATGAAGGGGACATGAATGGTTATCAAGCAGAGCAGGGAGAAGTTAATGGGAGATGCAATCAGGGGCCTAAAATGTGGTGTAACAAAAAAATGTGTTAAGTTCATGAGGTTTTTTTTTTTTCATGTCCAGTGTAGTGAAGTTGGGAGTTTCTGCTCCCAGCCTGCCTGCTAAGACTTGTGTAGCTTTCCTTTGAGCATCATGAGCGAGGGCCAGCATAGAGCCGTGGTTTTGTGGCACATGCTCTCCCATCGGTGATTAGCCATTTTTGTCCTTTATCTTTTTTTACTTTAAAAAAAAAAAAAAAAATGTCAGGACTTGGTTTGAACTCCCTCTCAGTAGTAGGAGATGTAATCGTTGGGCATCTGGGGAAGGTGGCAGGGAATGACATTTCTACATTGACTCTTGTGGTCCTGTTTTTGTCAACAGCCCTGGCACTGTGCTTGAATTGCAGCTCTTGCATGTTATGTATTAGGTGGTAAGTTTGGCTCCTTTGAGAGAACTGAGCTGTTCTATTAAGAAACCAAAGAGTTGGAAATTGGTTGGGATAAGGAAGGTCTCTGCTACAGAGAACCCCTCCCTACAGGGACTGTAGAGATGAGGACCTTAGATCAGCCTCATGCTTGCTTTGGGTAGGCCTTTTGTGCTCCATGTTGTAGGACAGCAACACTGATCCCTAGAGCAGCCAGTAAGCACCTGGCCTCCACCTCGAGCTCCAGGCCAAGTTGTGTTCTTGGTTCAGTGACTGAATGGGGGTGGGGAAAGCTTCAGGAAAATGTTTAGTGTCTGGGTGAACATGATGTTTTTATTTCCTTACCTTGGCACCTGGAGTCAGATGCTGGAACAGAAACTTTACCAGAGGACTTCCCCACTCCGCCCAAAATGTCCCTGGGCTCTAGGTCAGCCCGCCAGGGTTTAGTGGTGGGTATGGCAGGACCCTCAGGGCATAGAAACGGAGAAGGAGAGAACAGGGCACCCACCTCTTAGAACTGAATGTTCTAAGTGTTTGTCTGCGGAAGTTTAGGGATGATTTTACAGAATAGTGCACAAGTCGCTCTGGAGTTAGAGGGTGAGTCCCTCCTCCTCTCTCCTCTGGCTTTGAGCATTTTAATGGTAATTTAGCTTTTCTGGCAAACACTTAAGCGTGATCGTTGGGGAATCCCAGCGAGCAGCACACGGCAAGTCAGGCCAGGGCTACAGTCGCAGCGCTGGAAGATTTCTGGCCCTTGAGCAACATCTTTGTGTCCCCGTCGAGAGCAGACCTGCCCCTCGTGGAGAACTGGCTTGCAGATCTTGGTCCAAAAATGGCGAGCGCAGCAAAGCCCTGTGGTGCAGTCTGATGTCCGGAGGCAGCTGTCTCCCTCTTGACCTGCACAAAATGTATCAACTCACCCTATACTTTTGCTCCTTCAAACACCATTTCTTGCCCACAGATCCCTCCCACCCACTCTTCCTTGTGAGAAAACACAGCCCCACCAGTGGGGACCCATTGCCTCCTCCTCCTCCCACCCCAATTCTGGCTGTTTCCTAATTCCCTTTAGCTCTTTTGCCCTGTTCAAATGCTCTCAATTGATAGCAAAACTTTGGGGCTCACTGCAGCTTCTTGACAGGGTACGGCTTGACTGCCTGTTCCTCAGGCAAAGAAGCTAAAGGAGACCTTAAACTGAGGTGTGACTTGCTCTAGGCCAGAGTCCTGATCTGCTCAGTTGTAGAACACCTCCCCCCACATCTCCTATGCAGCCCTTGCTCTGATCCAGCTGCTTAGAAACCTGGAAGTGGGTTATTGGTTAAACTTCTGCCGGACACTTGGAACACAAGTGTTATTTTCCTAACACAAAGATCTCTGTGCTGTTTCAACTGCCTGTCCTCTAGCATCACCACCCTGAAAGTCATCTTTATCTTCTCAGGAAGGAATTTAAGAGTCAGTGCCCTGCGTACAAAAGTTTACCGAGCGATAATCACAGCCAGGACTGCTGCTGCTGTTGCATTAATCTACAGGTTGTATACAGCCCTCCTTCCCCCTCTCCCCACCGTGGACATAACCCATCTTCTACCCTGGAAGTTTTTCACTAGTATAAGCTCATTTGTAGCTTACTCTTTAAATGCAAGCTCATTTGGATGGGGCTAGTCTTCCTCTCTCTCTCTGCTGGTCTGAGCAAACATTTAGGCACGTGCGTAAACATTTGCAGCTTTAGTCCTTTGTCTGTATGGTGATTAGCACAACGGGCCCCTGTGCTATCTGTGACTTAAGCACTATGCTAGTAAAAATAATGCAGTAGTAATAGTTCCTTCAAGCTTGCTGAATAACTGAGCTTTTGAAGCCTTAAACTCTTGAAACCCCTGCCACTGCTTTTCCTGTATTGCGATGGGTTAATTATATAAATTGCAGTATCCCTTGGTTAATGTTAAAGGAACAATGCACACTTAGCTTTTTAGTTATGAATAACAAACTTATTTCCTATTACATAAGCATAATCAATCTGCTTGCCATTGTACATGATGCAAAATGTGAGGTCCCATGCTCACGAAGAGAGAAACAAATTGAACGTGTTTTATTTCTGAGCAAGTACATATATCAGTGTTTTTTCTGGATGTTCTACTAACCAAACCCCAGTTCTTCCCCTCTTTGTAAATTGTTGACTGAATTATCTTAGGTGCTATTTTAATCTCAGTGGAGGAAACTATGTGGCTTTCTCCAGTGCGGCTCTCTCCAATGTATAGTTTTAAGGATTGCTGGAATCTATCTGTTCATATTTCTTATGCAAACGAAGTAAAGTACAAACACTCTTTCCTAATGGGAGATTCCAGGCATCTCCACAGACTTTTACTTTTCTCTCTTCCCCTCCCCATCCTGCCATTTTGGTATACTTTATTCCTCTGCTGGAATATGATTTCCCCTCTTCTTCTTCAGCCCACATTACCTTTGCTATGTTGAGAGGTGACATTTACTTTCTTGGAAGAGTTTTCTTGGCTCTGATGCTGGGTTGTCCACTCCAGCTCAGAACCATCCTGCTCATCAGTCCTCCTTCCCTCCGTTCGGTTAACTTCTTCAGCCCGGCTGCAAACGTCTAGTGCAAAAAGGAGAAGGCTACAATTATGGATATCTATGGAGAGCGCTGGAATGCTGATATTGCTGTTTGGAGGGACCTTTCATAGCTGCATAGAGCTTTAAGGCTGGAAAACCCCCCAAACTTTCTTAGCAGCCAGTCTCACTTTTTTGCATAAAACACAGGCCACAGACCCTCACTGTTAATATCGACATTAAGACCACAGATTCTGTTTAAATTACAGCTTGTCTTTGAAAAGACATCCAGTCTGTACTCAAACACTTCAGGTGATGATGAAGAATCCAGCAGACCCCTGGGTAAGTGAGCCTAACTTGAATTAAAGTTAAAAGGTATCAATCTGATTTCTAGTCTGAATTTCAGCTGCCAACCATTAGAAGCTTTGTGTTAAATTAAAGAAGCTTCCCTTAGAAATAGTGGTAGACTGATCACTGCATCTCTTAACCTTTATCTCTTGGAAACTCTGCACAGATTAGAACTGTAAGACTTTTATTCCCCACATCTTAATTCATTCTTGTAGCTTTCTTTTTAGTCAAAGTATTTCCTTATTGCTATACGGTGTAAATATGTTGTGTTTCTTTCTAAATACAGAGCGACTTATAAAATGCTTTTTCCTTCGCTGTATCAGTATTTTCACTGTATTCTTAGCTAGCCTCTTGTGCCTCTTGTTAAAATTTAATTTCTTCCTGCTATAAGAAGATAAGTCTTCTGATAAGTCCCCTGAACATGCTGGCTATAGATTTGCCTCAGTTAGCTATGCTTCATAACAAGGGCTTTGTTCTTATTACTATCAGCTTTGCTGTTCTTAATGGATTCAGCTGTGTATACAACACTGCAGTTTGTTTTGAAAAAGCTTCTAGTCTGCTGCATGACTCAGTTAAGAAAACTGCTTTGTAAAGAAAGGCCATAGGGATTAGATTCAACATTATCAGAAAGTAAATCTCTCAAAACCTCACCATCACTTCTGCAGTGTGCATGGTCCTTCCTGTTCTACTTTCACTCTCCCTTTTAAATACCAGGAATACATGAGTGTGAGAGCTTACCATTTAGACAAATAGACCCTGGGCAGCACATAGCACTGCGCCGGCATCTTCTCCGTAACCCAAGGCAGGTAGAGCAGAAAGGCATGCCATCCTGGGGAGTGAGACAGAATTTGCTTGCATTGCAGTCTTTGTCTATCATGCATGGTGAGCTCTACAGAGAGAGAGGGAGGGAGGGAGAATGCTTATTTTCTTCAGAGGGAAAAACTCATGTTTATCAGCACCAGTAATAAAATGCTCTGCTGCTTGTACAGAAAGAGACTTGAGCCTCCTGTGCGTGTTATTGCAGAAATAAGACTTGCTAGTGTTCTGGCTCTGGCTCAGCATGTCTGGTGAAAAGGGCTGCAGCTGCATTCTTCATTAGGCCTTGTGCAATGCTGGCTCTCAGCAAGTAGCGGTTCTTTCACAGTATTAGCATTTTAAAAGTAGCAGTCCTTCTACATTTCCTACTGCCCACAAGGGGTGGTGTTCATAGCACATGGCAATCTGGTAAGTGCCCTGATGCTACAGAGCAGGTCATTTTCTGAACTGAAAACAGGACTTGAGCCTCCTTTGCTTGCAGTCCTGGGCTCAGACCCTTAATGTAGTGCTCCCGGAAGGAGCTCATCAGCTCAGACAGGCTGCTGCCACCACTTGGCTTGTGTATATATAAGGAGTCTGTTTCCCCATGTCTTTTGAGAAGAGCCATGCACCCCCAGTCTCAGAATTTTCTCCATTTAGAAATCCCCGCGTCCAGCTGGATGTGCTCTAACGACAGCTGAATCTTGTCTGCTTAAGCTAGAGATGCAGCCGCATGTATTGCACAAGCAGGTCCGTTAGTATCGCAAAAGTAAGTCTATCCTCTTGCTTAATGTTTCTCTGCTCTATGCCCGGCCCTGATTCAAACGGCCCTCCCCTCCTCTGGTTACAGCCTGAGAAACCAGCCAGATTCACGGCCCTCCCCACCAAATTCATTCAGTCCCTGGGTGCTCACCGTCTTGGGGCCGTGCACTTCTGCAGCGCTCTTGATGGTGTTGGAGTCCAGGACCAGGGCTACCAGCGGGGAACAGATGCAGCTGAGTGCCAGCAGCCAGACTGCGTCCATCCTTCAGACAGGCAAACCTGTGTCCAAGGGGTGCTGCAGCTCTGGCTGTTAGTTAAGCGGTGCTGGAGCGTTGAAGCCGAGCGAGGCAGTCTTCGCAAGAGACTGACCGTGAGAAAGAGACTTGCGGAGCCGTGGACAGGACCGTCTCTCTCTGCGGGGTATTTATACCTAAGCTCGCTCACCTTGTTTCCTTTCTCTTAAGCCCACACAAGCTTCAGCAAAGCTCTTCAAATCGGTTGGATCAACACTTCAAAACAAGGCTTCAAGAGCTGGAGCAAGCAGGTAGGGCACCGGCTGAGCCCTCCTAATTACGGCCTATCCAGGAGTTCAAAGGGCCGAGAGAGAGGCAGGATGTGGTGCGCTCCCCGGCTAATCACCTGCACTTCCGACCTTCTCTTTGCCAAGCGCTTTGCGCTAAGCTCCGCGCGCTCCTTGTTCTCCGCGAGCCTGACTCATGCTTTGCTCCGGCTTGCAGCCGCACGTGCTTCTGTCCGCGCGAACCGCCAGGGGGCGCCCGCACGTGCCGCGGGCGGACGAGCTGGAGGCGCGTAGTGCGCAAGCGCGCTCTGCTGGCCCGCGTGGAGCGCTCGCCTTCCTCCCCCTCCTCCGGTGCGTCATTGCG
>NW_005842058.1:2569788-2584856 GCF_000455745.1 Alligator sinensis
CATGAGAGTTGGCAGCACACCGCGTGGCCGAGGCGGGAAGCGGGGCTGTGCTGGGCACCAGGGGGTGGGGGTGGGGATGCTGCTCCAAGACGGTGGTGGGCCGGCAGGTCTCATCCTGCTGCTGCTTTTGCCTCCGAGGGGCTCTTCTGGGCTTGGCTTTTGCTAGTAAAAGTGCCTGCTGTTTAACAAAAAGGCATAACCAAGGCAAGACCTTCACCCTGGGAAGGTTTAAAAACCAATACGGCGGATACGTGATAAGCATCGTTATCACGTATCCACTGTACCGGTTTTTAAACTTTTCCCAGGGTGAAGGTCTTGCCTCGGTTACACCTTTTTGTTAAATATCTAGTCCAGACCAAGTCACGGAGCTGTGTTGCAATAAGCGCAGCGAACAATCCCCCAGCAAGAGACTTGCAGATGAAAGAGCATTGGGCAGTCTTTTAAACCGTGTGATGCCTCTTGTTGCTGAGTGTAGAGCTTGATGAGTATTCAGTTGGAAGATTATTTGGGTGAAAGTAGTATTGATAAAGAAATGCAACCATCGTAACGGTTACCACAATTCCTGCGGCGCAGTGTCGCTTGTCTTTTATCTTTAACAACGCATGCATCTTTTTTCCGTATTTGACAGGTAGACAGGCATTTTATAACTTGACAGTTAAGAAGTACAGTAATTTATGACCTAAAGCTTCATATAAGGAGTCTGCAGTCATGTCCAGCTGTTCTAGACCTGCTAGACCCACAGGTATATATAGATAGATATGTGTGTATATATTTATACAGCATGGAAAGCCATCCTTAAGGTATCTGTGAGGGGAGTGGAAGTTATCTGAATGCTGCATCTAGGGAAAGGGGAAGACGAGGAATAGCGGGCACAAGCTGATTAAAGATTGCTTCAGACTGGACATAAGGAAAAACTTGTCGAGTGCTGAAGGTGTGGAACAGGCTCCCCCCAAGTCACCCACCCTGGAGATCTTAAAAAAAACGGCTTGGTGCCCACTTTGCTGGGCTTTCCTGCCCAAGTGCAGGGTGGCTGCTCCCGATGATCTTGTAAGGTCCCTTCCAGCCCTTAACACATCTGTGAAAGGCCTACATTGTCCAGTTGCAAGGATGAGTTAATACAGAAACCTTGACACAAGAGAGCAAAAGCAGTTCTGCATTTGATTAGTCCTGTCTTTTTGAGAGCAGTGTTAGAAGCTGCTTGGTGCAAGAATTGATTTCTTGTCCTACAAAGGTCAGAATAAAAATGGTCAGGTTTCTAGAAAGAACATGAGGAAGCAAAGTCCACCAGAAATCAGAAAGAGGCTTCTAAACAGTAGCATTGCTGTGTAGATCCAAGGAAAGGTAAATGGTTTGAAGGGAACTGGTGACTTTAGGAGGTAAAATCCTTGCATCATTGTCTTGGATAAGAAAGAATTTCTGTCTGACATAATTTATCAACAAGAGCTGTTTCTAGTGGAGCTGTTGAGTAGAGGAATCTTAACAAATGAGCCTCTTTTAGGAAGGATTAAGAGACAGAGAGCTGCTGTTAACAAAGTTCACCTGTGAGCTAGTCTGTTCTTCCTGAAACCACCCATCACAGTGGCATGGTGGGTATCAGACCTCAAGGTCTAAATCTGCATTTCTGGGGTCTGTAGCTTCTATTCCAGAGCCATCTTTAATGTCAAAAAAGCATTTAGCTGCTGGGGAAAAGGGTATATACTTTTGAAAGAAATGATACATTTTGACAAGTCAAAAAGGCCAAGTAATTCAGTGTTAAAATTAACGCTTCTCTCTTTAGGTTTGTGCCCCATGTGTTTGTGGGTCTTGTTCTCTTAATTTTAGTTTTGTTCAGACAGTTACGTAATACTAGACGTTACTGCTGCTGCCTTTTCTTTTATGTATATTTTTGTAGAAACATCAACAGGGTCGCCTCCCTGTTTTATAAACGGAAGTCCTTTTTATGTTTTCCCAAAGCTGTGGTGACTGCTTGAGGGGAGGAGCTGAGAACACTGGTGGGGGAAAAGAAAGTTTATTTTGAAGTGGCATGGAACAGCCATTGTAGCATATGTGTGTTGGAGCGTGTGTATGTTATTTATCCAGTATGGTATTAACACTGAGGTACAAGGATCCTGTTGGAGTTAAATTTCACTCCTAGGATACGGTGTTTTGGGTGTAGATTGGTTTTTGTTAAATGTTCTGGGCTGATAAACCCCACTACCTTTCTGACAAAACCAGTGTTGAACTAAGGGAGGTCACTGAACACAGTGAAAGACTACTGCCTTGCACCATGGTTTCTTTTCTGCTGGGTACCTTAAGTGCTTAGTGAGCTATGTTTTTTGTTTCTGTGTCGTGAAATATGGGTTCTTCCCATTTCTTATCTCTTCAGACCCAATGGCTGTCCCACCATCCTACTGTGACCTGGGGAAATCTGCCAGAGATGTATTCAACAAGGGTTATGGTAAGTAGCATTATCATGTGTTGATTCTAATACGGTAGTGTAAGTGTGATGCTGTAGCCTTGGTAGTCCAGAAATTAGGCAAGAGGCAAGGATATCTTAGCGTGGTATCTTTTTTTTTAAATCTCTTTTGGTAGTATTAACAAAGGCCAAGCTAAAATGTGGCAAAGTTCAGCTAAAAGGTTTCTCTTTTTAGAATAGAAATCTAGGAGCATTCAAGATGAAAGATAACTAAAATTATCCTTGGATACATAAATGGTGGACTGTCAAGTAGGAATAGGGAAGAAGTGGTATTGTCTGTGTGAGATCATGTCAAAACAGAGAAGAAGGACAAGGTCTTGAGAGAACCTGCCTTGCTGTAAGATTTAAATGCCTCAATTTATTTAGCTTTTGAAAAGAAGAGACTAAAAGGTGAGTTTGATCCCAGTGTGTAATGGGGCCAATCTCTGATTGAGGGCTCTGGAAGAAAGGCAAAATAGAATGCAGAGGGAGTGCGAGTTTGGATACATTTGAGAGTAGGAAGAAGGAACAAATATTTAACATGTGGTTGATTAACCATTGGAATGACATATTAAAGGGTGTGTTAAATCCTCTCTCTCTTGAGGACTTGTAAGATTAGATATCTTTCTAAAAATATGTCCTGGCTCAAACAAGTTATGAATGTGATGCAGGAATTACTAGATTAAATTCTCTGGCCAGTGCTGTGCAGGAATTCAGGCTGGATAATCGCAAAGGTGGTACCATCTGGCCACAGCAGATGGTACCTTCTGAATTCAGAAGTGGTACCTTCTGAATTAAAACGTGTTAATTTAACTCAGGACTGCTTAGCCTATAACTACTTGCACACTTTTGAACACTCAGTATTCCCTTGTGCTCCGATAAGCAGATGGTTTATTAACTTCCATGGATCATCAGAACCTAGTTAATTCTTTCCCAGTAAGATTAAGTCCTACTTACAAGGTGGGCTGTTTCATGTAAGTGCTCCCAGACTATTACATGTAGGAGTAAAAGCCTCTCATTTTCTTGTATGCTGTAATGAAATAGGTGTCTTTCTGCTTTTGTGTTTTAGGATTTGGACTGGTTAAGTTAGAGCTGAAGACCAAGTCCTCCAGTGGAGTGGTGAGTACTGAGCACATTCATTGGCACTGGAAAGGGGAGGAGAACTTCCTGTAATAAGAGTTGCTCATTAGTGCATGTTTCATTTCTCAGATAAGGGAATGGAGATGGGTGGTGCAAAGAATGAGTGTGTCAGTGTCTCTGTAGTGGGCACAGATTTTAGCACGCCACCCTGTATTATGTCAGTTTTTTGTCGGGTACAGCTCACTCTTACATCCTCACCATGTATTGACCCTAATCATTAAAACATGCTTGTGTTGTCATGCTTCAGGTTATGCATGTTCTTTTGTACCCTGCATTTTCAGAACCATATTTGTTTTGGTTCACATCCCTTCTTATGGATGGAGGCCAGATCTTCCTCCATTGCTAGTTAACACAGCATTGTGAGTCCCCACCCACCCCTGAAAGCTAGCTGTTTACTGAAGAGACAGAGACACCAAACATTTTTAGTTAAATAAGGTTTTGGATGAGGTTGAGAGCCAGTTGGCTATCTTTGGCAACATTGCACTCAACCTTCTTAACAAGTTTTTGGTTGGCTTAAAAAGGAACAGGTCTCATCTGGTTACTGTATACTACCATTGCTGCTTGGGGGCCATAATTAAACTTGTATATTTAGCTGGGGTCTTCCCATACTGGGGCTTCTTTTTCCACTTACATTCAAACTGGGCTGATCTCTGTTCCACTCTTGTGCCAGAGCTGAATAATAAAAACATGACTTCTGTAACATGTTTCATTCAGGGATTTTAGAGCATGTTATAGACCTTAAAGGTTGAAGACTCCCAGCTTCTCTGAAAACCAGAAAATACCATAATCTCCATTTTACAGATGGGGAACCTGAGCTTAAGTGACTTGATCTCCCGGAAGTTTGGCAGATCCAGGAATAGACTTCACTGTGCCTTTAACCATAGGAGTATCTCCCCCTAGGCAGACTTGTTCTTGTCCCAGCCCTTGCATTCCTGTGTGTACTTGTTTATGGTGCTATTCATGTGTGATTTGCCTATGTTACTTCACGATTTGCTTGTGTTTTGACTGTTTCTATTCCTACAATTCCTTCAGTTCTCTGATCCAGTTATGCATTCACGTCTCAAATTCACAGACATCTGACTTGTTCTTGCAGCTGAGGGCTTGTCATAATCTAGTGTTTGGATAATACTTTTTATTCAGTGAAGGTATGGGGATGGGCGTTCTTTTTTACTAAAATGACCTAGCTGCCAAGTATGAAATCTCAGAACGTATGGACAGGTGGGACTTTTAAAGGCTAAGAACATTTTACTATAGCTGTTAGAGGTCTGAAAAAGTGGCAGTACACTTGTATAGGGGAAGCAGTGGGATGCGCCTAAACTATCAATATTCGTCATAATTTCTAAAATGTTTTCTCCCTTTTCCATGCAACTTGGTCTGGATTTTTGTTCAGCTGGTAAGAATGATTGAATGTTTTTGTGGATATCCTAGTTTTGCATGCCTATCTCCAGACTGCGATACACACTGTTGTCATGCCATTTTTGTCTTGCCTCCAAAATTGAGCAATGACAATGTGAAGCATACCAGGGTGCATAACTTATACTGTGCCTTAAGCTAACATGTGTAACATTTGAAAAATAACCCAAAATAGGAACGCAAGAATAGCCGGGAAGAAGTTTACTACTAACTTATTATGTTGCTTCAGATCAGTAGTCTAGCATTTTGAGTAACAATATTTTTGCGTTCACTGTGACAACACTAGGATCTTGTGGTTTGGAAGGAAGCATTGATTCACAAAGGGGAAGCACCTCATAGCCGAGTGTAAATGGAAGTTCTGCCTTTTATATAAAGTATTACTGTGTACCAAGACACCTGGCCTTTTCGTTCAAGAGGTTGAACCTTCCCATGGAATGACTTTTTGTTGCAGTCCTTCCCAGGCTTCTCTGTCAAAATGTGTTTGCATCTGAGATCAGTAGTTCAGTTTCTTATGAAGCAGGTAGTGTTCTTTCCCCCCGAGGATGCCAGCCAGACTGGGCTGAAAGGTCAGACCAGAAGTTGAATTTGAGAAGTGATTCTGAATAGTGCTTGACATGAGACCAATGGGCATTCACATAGTGAGGATTTCAGAAATGCCCTCGAGGGACTTGAGCCAATCGCAGCTCTGCTTTTGACAGCTTGGAGATGAATGGTAACATATGTGGACTTTGTGCTCCTTGTCCAGAGGAGATATGGTTCCAGCTGCTAGGAAAATCCTGCTGCTTTTGATCTTATGACAGCAAGATTCGTTCCCCATGGCTTGTGAAAGTGGCATTGGGAATCTCTTTTCCTTTATTGATGCTACCTGTTGCGCCTTTGGATGGACTCCCTGAATTGGGGAAATCCACCCTTAAAAGTTGGCGACAGATTGATTTTAGTCACCTGCGCAAGCTTAAAGAAATCGGAGATGATGTGCGCACACACGTGGAGTGGCTCCTTCAGTGTCAGTGTTACTGTCAGGATATATTGCAAGACTGTTGTGACAGATGGACATAATCAAAATAAATATCACTTTGCATGACGTGACAGAAACATGGTTCTGTCAAACGCATCAAAACTATTCAGACCGGATTCCCAAGTCTTGGAGCACTGTGCACTGGCCCTGCAGTCTGAAGATTGTGTATATACCATTCAAGAATACAGGTTCTCACAGGCTTGGGACAAGCCTGCTCTTTACAATTAAGGTTTCAATTATAAGACATCAGGACGCTAAAGATTGTAATCTGTTAAGCACCGTGTTACTAAAATATGTAAACCTCAAAGGTGGCTTAGGAGTTAAATGGTGAAGATTAATTATCTTCCTTGGAGGAAGATATTCAAAAGGTGAAAGAACAACTGAAATGAGGTCAGTTGTGAGGCATTTCTTAAAACTTACCTGAGGTGCATTATAACTGTTGCCAGAAATACCCTACGCAGTGGTGTTTTTTAGTATGTGGTGCACAGCCATCAGTTCCTGACAGCTACCAGACTGTTAGAATAGTATGGGCATCCAACAAAAAGAGGCATAAAATCTTGGTAACAGGAAGCGCCAATGTACAAGGAACTGACAGCATGTTGCTAGTCTGCAAAGCAGAGTAAGACGAGATATCTTGATAAAACTGCGTGAGGCAGGGAAAAGGAGTAGATTGTTCACTGTCTGGAGAGCAACTGTCAAAGGATGACTTCAGAAAGGAGGACTAAGATGGCAGGATTTGAGAGGAGGTCAGGGTCAAGAGAGCACAGAGAGAGCCTGCAGAGTGGAAGGAGAGGAGGGGAGATCCTTGACAGCGTGGTGCCTTGACTGACAGAGATTACTTTGGGAGCCAGTGGGGCCCAGTCTGGAGTGAGGAAGATTTCTCTGATACGCATAGATTAGTAGGTGGGTACAGGGCCGTGAAAAGGCTGGAGCCTGGAATTGCATGCCTTTGGATGGCTATATAGGAAGTTGTTGCAATAAATCAGATGTGAAAAAGGAAAGAGATGAATGCGAGGTTCAGGAAACGGATGTTGAGTCACTTATGGAATAGGGAGTCCTGGCACAGGGACAGGGCTATAAATACAAGGGGGAAAAGAGCTTGGGAAATGGATATGACAGAGTGCCTCTTTTGCAAAAGATGTTTGTATCAAGGCCTGTTGACTTGACGTTTTAGGAAAAAAGGGTTTTTGAGGGAGTGGAGGACTGTCATGGGGGTGAGGAATGCACAGTGCACTACAGAATGAGGAGATAGACCACAAAGGGTTGAAGAGCAGGGTTTTAGGTGTTCCTGGGAAGCAGAGGCCTAACACTGGGAGGGCAGTTGTTGCCAGAGACAGGCTGGTGGGAAGAGAGAGAGATCAGAAAGCTAGGGACCCTGCAGCATTGGCTTCTGGAATGCAGTGTACAGAGGATGATGGGAGTGACCAGTAATGCCAAATGCTGTGCTGGCGACAAACGTAAGGGAGCCTTAGTCAGCAGTGCAGAACATTTTGTTGACCATCCAAAAGCGAGGGCGTTTCAGTGCTGTGTGAACAACAGATTGGAGGAGAAGGATGCTGCGAGCAGCAGGGTGGCCACAGAGATAGGAGAATAGAAGATGTTTTCTCTCGGAGTTTAGTGGCAGGGGTAAATTGAATGTGAGGTGGTATTGAACTCGGAGATTAATTTCTTGAAGCAAGATGATGGCTTCCAAGTAAATATAGGGAGTTGGAGGCTGAGGGAGGAGAGGAGACATGATGCCACTGAAGTGAAATGTGTGGGTGGGTCAGGTACTGGGTGCGCGAGGAATAGATCCATGGGGAAGGGGAGGGCGGAGTTGGTGGATGTTGCTGTTACAGACACCTGCAGTTTTGGAAGGATGTGGCAAACTTTGTAGGTGGTCATGTTAAAAAAGTTAAGGAGGGAGCCAGATGGATGAAGTCATGAATAGATGGTAGCTGAATAGCAAGCAACGGCTTTTGGTGTTTTCAGAAAATAGAGAATGAGAAAGCAGGGCTTTTCCAGATTAGAGAGGAGTTTTAGGGATATGTCCTGGCATCATAACGAAGGAAGTGCCAAGGAAGAGGGGTTGGCAAAAGGTCATCATTTGATACAGAAAGAATTAGGTTTGCTGGTAAGAGTGGAAGGAAGGGGGTTTGCAGAAAGGAACTGAGGGATTGTGTTAAAAATCCTGAGGGTGTGAGGTATGGAAACAAATGGCTTGATGGGACAGGACTTGTGTGGAAATTGTATTTAAATTAATCACTGAGTGGTAATTCTAATGTGTTCTGGACAGGAATTTACCACGACTGGCTCTTCCAACACAGACACGGGTAAAGCCACAGGTAGCCTGGAGACCAAATACAAGATCAAGGACTATGGGCTTACATTCACCCAGAAGTGGAACACGGACAACACCTTGGGCACAGAAGTGTCCATGGAGGATCAGGTAAGAGGAGGAGAAGATGGCTATAAAAGCATTTCAGCAAATGAGGTGAAAACACTTAGTCAAGAATTAACAATAGAAAGTCAAAGGCATAGAGCTGTGGTAAATCAGAAATAACTAAGCAATGTCAGCTGCATGAAGTATGGTATAGAGGACAGCACATCACATGCTTTTGGATAGTGTGTGTGGAAGCTTTTTTACAAGAGTTTGTTCTTAAAGGTGCATGCATAGTGCACACAAGCAGAACAAAAGGGTCCCTGCACGGTACAGGCAGGGCGTTAACTTCATACGTGCAGAACTCATGCTACAGTAGACAGTGAAATTACCAGCTCAGTCTTCAACATGGAGTTGTCTTGAAACTACTGACCCTTCTTACAAAGGGTCAAGTGACAGACTTGACGTATAATGTACTACATTTCTGAACAAAAGTATTGTGACATGGAAATTACAGCAAGGTAGTTAACGCTTGCAGCCGAGGAAATTTTTCAGCGAAGAGTCTTGATAATGTGACGACTTTGTTTCCTTTGCAGTTGGCTGACGGGTTGAAGCTGGCACTTGACACCACATTTGTACCAAATACAGGGTAAATCTCTTCTTTCAGTTTGAACTAGAGACTCCTGGAATGGATTCAACAGTTGGGCGAGCTAATTCCTCATTTGAACAATGTAACTCAATTCAGGGGGCATGGTTCGGAGTTTAGTTGTATTTCTATACTGGCAGTCCTCGCACTTATGCCGGGTTAAGTTCTTGGAAAAGGCGCTGTAAAGTCGAAACGATGCAAGTTGAATCTGATTTTCCCATAGAAACAATGTTAAGATAGGGGGTTATGGTCCTAACCGAGGGCTTGATGCCCAACCTTTTATAGAAATGACCATAAACACCATATTTAAATCAGCTGTTTAATCAACTATACATGCTATATACTGTATAGTACAAAGCTTTCTAAAGTGTAGTGTATATAAATCGATTAAACAGGGCAATACAATAACGAATCACATAAAATTTTATTTAATCAGAAGGTGAAGGAACACCTTCATCAGGGTCAAGGAATTCAGAAGGGCTTGTTTGGGGAGATTTTGGGGAGGCTTAGGGCCACTTGATGGCTTTTTGAAAAACTGATCCAGGGATGTTTGTTTTTTTCCCCTCTCTCATTGTAAATTTCCCTGTAGTGCCGTAAGTGCGAGGATCCAGCGCCGTAAGTAATAACACGGGTGTAAACGGCAGAGCGCCACAAGCGTGAATTGCTGTAAGTCAAAACGCTGTAAGTCGAGGACTGCCTGTATCCCCAGCCAGTATTTTTGGATGAAAATAGAGACCCTCTGATTCTCTAAAGTTTGGTGAAAAGTTTAAAGGAAAGAGACCATATCAGGTTTTTGGAATATTGGGATGGTAGGCACTCTCTCTCTCTCAAAGGTGCCTTTTTTCCATCTACAACAGTACCACTTGAGTAATTTTATTTATTCCACTCATTTTCCAAGTCTCAAGTTAACACTGGGGTTTTGTGAAAAAGCTCTGATACCTCTTCCCAAGTCTGAGCAGCATGAACGAAAATGCAATCTAATTTTAACAGGTCGGAAATAGAGGCTAAGATTATGGGGCAGGGTCAGATTTATAATAATGAATGCAAGTTGATAGATTGGATGGGAATAGGATATAAAGAGCTGTAAATGAAGACAAGCAGTGCACATTTGTGGTGTCCGGGGATTCAGAGAGGAAGTCATGTGGACAGTGACAAATTGAAGAGTGAGCTCTGCCAAGTGTTCTGAGTGGACATGAGCAGGGCAAGGGGGAAGCGCATTGTAGCTATGGCGATGAACAGAGGCTGCATGAGTGTTTTAGCTGTGTGTGTGGATAGGAGGGAATGCAAGATGAGGACATAGCCCAGATGTGAAGCTCTAGAGGAGGTGTGAAATGAAGAGGGCCAGGTTATAGGCAAGGTGATATTTCCATCATGGTTGACAGAGGTAGGTCAGGGAGAGTGAAGGGCGAAAGAAAAGAGCCTGGGATGGACCTGGGAGGGTGGGCGGGGAAGGTGGACTACAGACTTTAGGTTGGAGCAAGGTGAGAAACGGAGAGAAAGGAGGAGTGGGCAACAGAGGGCCTGAGAACAGGCCAGAAGACACTGACAGGAATAGACTGAAAGTCACTGAAAATCCAAGTGACAAGGCAAGGGCTCAAGGGTGGTGCTGAGAGAGACTGGGTGATGAGCTCTATATAATATAAGAACCTTGGCCGAAGTCGCATTTTAAATTTGATCTTTTTGAGGAATAGATGAGCAGAACATCTTACCCATCACTTGTGGGTGTTATGGATCTGGAAGCCTATTAAAAAAAAATAAGTGTAGCACACCATATTTTCTGCTTTTGATTTAACAGTTCTAATTCTCAGTAATAAGCAGTCTTTCTGAGTAGCGGAGGAAAACTGGCTTTTGCTATCCAGTTGAGGACTTTGACTAAATAAGATCGTAACTTAATTTTTGAATGTTTTAAATGCATCTACGGGTATTGGCCAGGGTGGTGGGTTTTTATTATGTAACTTAATTGCAATATAATAATAGACAAAGACCTTCTCAAAAGTAGCAGCCTCGGTGCATGCTTTCCTTGAAGGCAGACAAAGCATGAAGCTCACTGAGTAGATTCTCAAAATAGTAGTTGTTGGGTCCCTGCTAGGAGGCATAAAATGAAATCTTTCTCTCTACAGAAAGAAGAGTGGGAAGTTGAAGACATCCTACAAACGGGAGTACATAAACTTAGGCTGCAACATTGACGTTGACCTTTCTGGACCAACCATCAATGGCTGGGCTGTGCTAGGCTATGAAGGATGGCTTGCTGGCTATCAGATGGCTTTTGATACCGCCAAATCTAAACTGTCACAAAATAACTTTGCATTGGGATACAAGGCAGGAGACTTCCAGCTGCACACTAACGTGTAAGTATTGGCTGAGCCTGGCAAAAGGCTCATATCAAAGATGCTGAAACTGGGCAAACTGCAAGGACTGCATCGGACATAGGTTAGATGGTGGGAGAGAGGGAAGACGCCAGTTGCTGGCTTGTAAGAGAGTCCTGCTTTCTTTTCATTCCCAATCCCATTGAAGCAAGGTTGTGTCCTGATTTGTCATCCCTTGAGGCTTGGTTTCCAAGTGATGCAGTTCTCCTAGGTACAGTGGTGGAAGGCATTTTCAAACAGAGCTAGCCCTTGTTCTGGATGGCAGTGTCAGTAGACCTTGACAGATACAGAATGTACTTGCTAGTGGGTGGTGCTCCACCCCAAGGAGCCAGGCCCTGCAGTGAGGTACCCTCTGCCACACAGGAGACTGCCAGGATCATAACCACCCAGGAGTCCTGCAGCATATCTGCTCTTCTCCAAGCTGGTGTTACGCTTGAACAGCATGCCTGTCTTGGAGGAGGTGGAATGCTTTGGCTTTGCTCTGCGGAGTCATCTCTGTTTCTTGCAGTTTGTGTTCAAGGCAGGGATTTTTTTTGTGAGAGAATTGTTTCAATTCTCTCACTTCCAGTTTCCTCACCGAACTGGTGATGCCTGTCCTGTTGCTGCTTGTGGACTCTTCTTTTATGCTTGGCATCACTCCCTACTTGCAGCTTGGGAAGAGAAAGCAGAGTTACTTTACCTGCTTTGTCAAGAGTCCAGGACCATGTGTGATATGTCAGCTTTTGGAAAGTCTCCCCCATTTCCTTGGCAGACTCCAGATTTTAGGGCTGGGAGCCTACAGGGCCAGGGTGAGGACTCCATTTGTGAGACAGTGGGAATTAAGACTTGGAGGAGGGGGAAATACAGCGATGGTGAGGGAGTGTTGCTAGGAAATTTCTTTGAAATGGGAAGAGATGAGATGCCCTGTGATGATCTGAGAATTAATATGACCACGCAGAGTGGTTAGTCACATGTTTTTACCTGTTAACAGGAACGATGGTACTGAATTTGGTGGCTCTATCTATCAGAAGGTTAATGATAAGGTTGAGACATCAGTAAATCTTGCCTGGACTGCTGGCAGTAACAATACACGCTTTGGCATTGCCGCTAAGTACCAGCTGGATGAAAAGACTTCTGTTGCGGTAAGAAGTTTACCAAGGGAACAATTGCAATACAATTTGTGTGTCTTAAATATTGTGAACTAGCAGCACAGATTGGTGACTCTTTGAACTGGCAGGACCTTGTGATTTTACAGGTTCAGTTATTGGTGCTATCTTGCAAATGTTATAGTGCACTGTTAGCTTGACTTTGTTACTGGATTGCTCATACTACTACGAAAACTGTGTTGCCTTGTATTAACTTGAATAGCTTTTCAAGAAAGGGAGTCTCGTAGGCTTGGTACTAAAGCGCATGGAATTCCCTCAGCTGCTTCTCTTACTGTCCTGCACACAAGGCTCAGGGTCAGCATGCAGTCATGTACCACCAGTACAGTATGGATAAATCGGGCAGCAGCATTTAGGTTTTTTTTTAGGCTGTGACCATCATTAATATCCGAGAAAAACAAAGCATGATGTCATAGAACCAGTCTTATGTACTATATTGTTCCAATTTTAGGTTGTCCCATCTTAAGTTTCGTATCACATTAATGAAGGGGGCACTAGGGTTTCTTAGGATGTCAATGTGCCTGCATGGCTATAAATCAAGTAAGAGCAAGATTAAAATTCACCTTTTTGACTTTGTACCTTTTGGCTAATTTTCCTGTAGGCCAAAGTGAATAATGCCAGCCTGATTGGACTTGGGTACACTCACACCCTTCGACCTGGTATGTAAACTGAGAAGTGTTATAGGGAATTGCTCCAGAGGGGCGTAATACTGTAACCTCTACAACTATAGAGTTGAGTGGGTGGGTAAGACCGTGAAAATTATTGGGACACGGAAAGAATTCTAAGTCCTGGTGGAACTACCTCCCATCCCTGCCGATCGTACCACTGTTTTGTGGAGCTGCAGAGTGGTCCTGTCACGGACACAATATCCAACATGCTGTTGCTTGTTTGGCATAAGTCATTGCCAAAAGACTGAGGCGCTTTGCCAGAGCTGCTTAGGCGTGATCTGCTCCTCCGCACCTCTGTTGAGAGTTGTCACCAGGAGCTGCTCCAGACTGTTTTATTTATACTGTTTTTATTTGTACTTTGAAAACACTGTCAAAGTCTGTCTGTTTCTCCAGGTGTGAAGCTGACGCTCTCCGGCTTGGTCGATGGCAAGAATTTCAGTGCCGGAGGTCACAAGGTTGGGCTGGGGTTTGAGCTGGAAGTTTAATGCAGTTTTCAGTGACGCAGCAGATCTGTTTCAGGAGATGAAGGAAAAACAACCCCAACATATTTTGGCCTTAATATTCTGTGAAATTTTAAAAAGTGTGAACTTTTTATTCTTCCAAAGAATTGTTGTAACTCAACACTGGAGTCTAGTGGGTGAAAATTCACCATAACAGGAGAAGGCATGTATGGAAGTTGTGATGTTTATGCCACATTTACTTTCAGTTCCTCGGTGTTTTAAAATTTGTTCCTCGCAGAGGGTAGCATCTTGTTGAGACAGAAAAATCCAGCCCTGCCCATAAGCACATCACGTATTGCATGTCCTGAACCTCACCACCTTTTATAAAATTGGTCTCTGTGCTGTAGTGTAAACTTTGATTTTGCATCAAAGTGAAATAAATCAGTCATTTGAAAAGTATCTCCGTGGTGTGTCCTGTTACTGCTTTAGCACTGGTTGTCAAAGGCTTTATTAGTTTGGAGGCATTAAAAATCTACCTGGCCAAGTTGGCATGCAGCCATTGCTGGGTAGTTTTATTGAGCTTGTTATTACCATAAGCAATTAAATGAGTGAAGATGATAAAAGTAACATGAGGACTATAAAAGTCCACTGGTGATGATGAGTATGTATGCATCTTGCCAAGCTGGGATTTTTCCATTCCTTCCCCACTCCTTTCTGTGTAGTCTGGTTTCGAGCGGCACTGCCTCTAAGCCCTGGAGAGACTTGTGTAAGCATTACAATAAAAATGGTGGTTACAGTGGTGTAGACACAATGCTCCAGAGATATGCAAGACTGAAGCAGATATTATCTTTTATTGGACTAGCTTGAATAGTATGGAGATATCTGGGCCATCTTTACAGTTTTCAGACTGTATGCGCTCTTCATCTCTGGGAAAGAAGCTGTCAGTTCGAAAAGGCAGCACAAACCAAAGTGAGCAGAAGAGGTGAAAGGTAAGTGATAAGGAGTCCTGACGCACTGGGCCTGTTAAATCCCTGCGTTTTGGTATTAAGTGAAGTTAGAAATTTCTGTTCTTAGCCCTGTCTGGTGAAAGCCTCAGGTGTCTCGCTTGTAAAAAATAGGTATAAATATTTATTTGCATCCTGTAGGGTTGAGAGATTTAGGGAAGTACAGAAAACAGCTGTGTATGGAGGAGTCGATATGAGAATAATTGCCAGCTGCTTTGCAAGCCTGCACACTAATGAACGTATTCATTTTAAAATGAATGAATGTTTATTTCACTTAGTGGCGATGGCAGGCAAGTGCTGAGAGGGAACATTGCAGCCAGTTCACAGTATGCTGCAAGGGTTCAGGGTAAGTAAGGAAAACTCTTAGGAAACTGATACAGTTCTTTGCCAAGTCCTTTTCCCTTCTAACAGCCCCGATTCTAACATATTTAGGCAGGAATG
>NW_005842058.1:2584887-2594565 GCF_000455745.1 Alligator sinensis
TTCCTCAGCACTTCATGTTAAACAGCAAATAACTGAAATTGTGCCGAACCTGCTCAGCGTGTTTAAAAGGAGAGAAATGTTAAAGTGCAGGGTATTTGTGTGTGTGTGTGGGGGGGGGTTAGGTTGTAGCCGTGTTGGTCTAAGGACATAGGCAGACAAGGTTCCTTGGGTGAATTTGATATCTTTTATTACACCAACCCAAATAGTTGGAGAATATTTATTAAGCAAGCTTTCGGGTTCAAAAACCCTTTGCCAGGCTAAGGAAGTTTCAGCAGTTGGTGTGTGCTCTTCCTGGATGGTATTTAAGCATGCAGTTGATTTTGAAATCTGAAGCACTAGACTTTGTTTGCTGTGGTTCAGAAAAATGTATCCAGCTAAGCTACATGTTTTGGGTAGGTGGAATAGCACCCAGTCTGAAGCTGATGTCGCAGAGAGAGCTTCATTATTTTGGATTTACTTACTGGAGCACCCAAGCAGCCATTTGTGTGGTAAATATTTCAAACATGCATTTATGATGAATACATGTATTTTAATGAAAGCCTGAACAAGCAGCATCACGCAGAAGCTGCCATTGAATAATATTGGCCCTTGCTTAACAACCACATCTTAAAGCAGGGGTGGGCAATTATTTTGGGCAGAGGGCTGCTTACTGAGTTTTGGTAAGCCATTGAAGGCTGCATGACAGGCAGACCAGGGCAGATAAATATTAATTTTCTAAATATTTAGGTGCCCTGCAGGCCGGATAGAATGGCCTGGCAGGCTGCATCCGGCCCCCAGGCCGCATTTTGCCCACCCCTGGCTTAAAGGTAGAGAGACGCAGTAATGAAACAAAACTTGATCCTTCTGAACAAAGATGGTACTGAAGGGAGAAGAAATGACAATGCTGTTTATTGGAAAAGTAAATATATATCAATTCCCAATTTAAGCAGCAACTTTCTCTTGGGATCGCTTTAGAGAAAGATGAGCAGTTCCTTTTCTTTGCAGACTTCTTAGTACTGTGCCAAATTAACACCAACAAATTAATTTTATTTGCACTGACAATACTTTGGAATAAAAGGAAGAACATCAAGTAGCAATATTAAGTGACTTTAATCTTTACAGCTTGTTCTACACTTGTGCTATGGAATTATTTAAAAACAGCATCCATGATATGTCTGTTTGCCTTCTGCAGTTAAGGTCAAGCAATAAATGGTGCACTTAGGCTCAGGCCTGAGTGTTCCTAAAAAAACCCCCTACAACTCAAAAACCACAAATTAAGGGGGCGCTGGGTGACAGACCTATGTGAGCAAGTTATTCACTCCGATCCTTGGGTTCTCTATACTTCCACTGGATGTAGTCAAAAATGTCTTCTTCGCTATCCACTGGCAGGGCTTCTCCAGCAATGCCTACAAGCACAATACAGAATGACAGTAACTAGGCAAGGTGTTACAGGAGTAAGAATCTCAGTGTGAACAGAGCAGCGTTAGAATGAAGTCTGATTGCCAAGCAGCTGTGGAAAGAAATGGAAGTGCTAACCTTTTTCCTTTCATGCAATAAGGGGCAAAATGTCCTGCTGTAAAGCACCAAGGGGCCAGGTCCAGAGGTGGATTTGAGTGCCTAACTCCTCCTGCTCTTAACATGTGAACAATTTTGTCACAAACCAAATGAAGAAGTCAGATAGCTTTGTAACAGCTCCTGAAAAAGGATGCCTGTCTTGCACAGCACTTAAAGACCAGGTCTTCTGTACACTCACAAAACTCCACTTGACAGAATTAAGGTGGCCCAGAATGGAAATATTGTGTGACAGCATGACTGGGGATAAGGAAGGTTTCTGATGACAGAGTTAGATGCTACATTGAGTTAACTGTAATACTGATTGAAGCAAACGGATGTATCATTGTTTGTAGAGGTCTCTCCAGACCATGGTGGGACTAGAAAGAGCGCTCAAGTGTGGAAGCCAGACTCACCAGTGACTCCCAAGGGACGGATTGTGTACTCATTGATTGTGAAGCCCATTTCCAGGGCACGGGTTCTCATGTTTTTGTTGAATATATCACTGCCCGTGAAGTACAGTACGCCACAGTAATACTGATCTTTGGGAATCAGCCTAGGGTAAAAGATCAGAGAGAATACTCTTAGGACAAAAGTTTGCTATCTAGCCAATGCATAGTTTCCCAAGACTCACTGCCTGTTGCAGCGAACCTTAAAGCTTTTGCAGGCATTACAGCAGGGGTGGGCAAAATGCATCCCGCCAGACCATTCTATCTGGCCTTCAGGGCCTCTAAACATTTAGAAAATATTTATCTGACCCTGGTTGCCTGTCATGCAACCCTTGATGGCTTGCCAAAACTCAGTAAGGGGCCCTCTGCCCAAAATAATTGCCTGTCCCTGCATTACAGTGTGAAACTTTAAATATTTGTTGAACGCAGCTGTGGGTGGAATGCATGTTTCTGAAAATCCAGCCTACCAGAACACCCACAAGCAGTCAGGTCCAACTACCCTTTCCCACGAACTACAGCTATTCAGCCATTCTGTGGTTGCAGTGCGGTATGCACTGACAAACATTCCCGCTCAAGCTCTCTGGGAAGGAAGAATTATCATGCCAGTCCCTGCCCTGGAGATGGAGGAATAGGGGTATTTATTTTTCAGTCATGAGCTGGAACACACTGCTCTCAAAAATGCCCCATGACAGGAGGAAGCGGAATCATTCCCAATTCTGGAGGACAAGGGGGTACAAAATGCAGAATTTTAAACCATCTGTTTTATTCTATACCAGGAATTTACTCTCCTGTGGGTTTACCTGATGTCAATTCTTCTGTATGGATAGGTGGTTCCATCTTCTTTGTTTGGCAGCTGACACACCCCCTTAATGGACAGAAAGAAAGCAGACATTTAAAATGAGATGGAAAAGTTGTGCAGAGCCTCTACTTTTAAATGCAGGCACTAAAATTTGTGCAGCTATGTAGTCACATGCCGCCTCTTGTGAATAATGGGTTTTTGCTGGTTAAACTTTAATCATTTGAAGTTATGCTCCTAGCTAATCACCTCGAGAAAGCTACTACAGAGCAAAAGAATTGCAGTCAAGGGAAAAAATGCCAGGACAACTAAGCTTCCAGTATCCCTTTGATTTCTCCAGTCAGGGCTGCATTTGATACAGAACATGTGAAATCCACTTACCTTCCTACAAAGCACACAATCTGCACTTCTGGTTATGAGAAGAGAGATCTCTGTTCTAACCTAAACCACAAGGTGAACCCATTTGATTTTACTTGTTAGGTCTCTTCATTTCTCTGAATGGAGCTGTGTACCCATGTGTGTTATCTAGCTCAGTAGTGAGGCCAAGGAAGCCATCAACCTGGACTCCCCTGTGCTGTACAGAGATGAGCGCACACATGTTTTTTGATTTGCCTTATTTCAAGTGGAAAAAGGGTTTTGCTGACTGACAAAACCTGCCCGCTGTACCACTCTCAAGTAAGTTGCAAAAATAGCTGTTTGCATTCTTCCATGACTTACCCGAGTGCAGCAGTTTAGTAAGAACTTCTGTTCAATGGTGGCAATAAGGAAACCTTGGGTTCACAAAAGCTTGTGCTCCCTCTCTCTATAATTTAGTTAGTCTCTAAAGATGCATTTCTACCCTGCTTTCAGTTAGGAGAAGCCAGCTTCTTGCTGTTTGGGCATGTAGAATCCCTTCTCCAGATGCCTGGCTTCTGGCCTTTGGATACTCCAACTAGTTTGGCCAGCAAGAAGTTGACATGTCCAGTAAAACCAGGAGCAAGATTAAATTCAGCAGTTTGGCAGGAATGTCCTACAAGAAGGCCTTGATATAAATGATCCAAATAATAATGTCACAATTTTGCCATGAGAATGCTAGTAACAGTGAGTCAGAAGGGTAAGGATGTGTTTGCACCTTATTGACCAACTAAATCAGGCATACAGCATAAGGTTTCATAAGCAGAGGGTTTCCTAAGAAATTGATGAAGAGTGACATAACCAAAAGAATCAGAGACAGTTGTCCTATATTAGATATATTTGCTAAATTTATAAATATGCTTATTGTTTATTTGTATATACGTATTTATAAATAAAATAAGAATGTAAAAGGCTAAATATGCCCTAGAAAGTCATAAGGTAAAAAGAAAACAGAAAAAATGCATTTCTGTCACGCAAATGTACTTTTAGATTTCTCTTATGTTACAGTTCCTAGCACTAAAGTGTTACGAGCCAGTTACTACATAAACCTGTTGCACACCCCACACAGTTCCCATGCATCAGTAAGGTTATGCTCTTCACCTGAAACAAAAAAAATCCTCACCATGAACTTGGTGTCTCCTTTAGACAGTGTGTCTGTGATGAAATGGACTTTTTCCAGTTGTTCTACAACTTGATGCAGGAGTTTTGGCTGGCAAGCATGTCAAAGCAAAAGAAAACCACTTGACAGGTTAAAGGTGGATCCTGAGTGTTTTCCCAGCAACACTTGCGTATATACAGTATGTCCAGGTATCTGATCTTTAACTGGCAGAACATAATTTTTCAGAATGAGAGGGAGGCATTGGGGAAAACTAAAAATAAAATTATTATAACTAATGTAAAATAGTCTACAGAAAAAGTATACTTTTTAAGCCTCTGTTATTAGAGAAAACAGAATGTAAAGTTCTTTCATTAGATTTGGTTTTAAAGAAAATGGACCATTTTTAATGTTATTTCTTGCCTTTTGTGGGTTAAGTGTTTCTATAGGTCCAAGGGACCTTGCTCTAACTTTGAAATATTCTGTAAAACCCCGTGGCTATTTTGTAGTGTAAACTAAAACATATTCTGACTTGTTTTCTACCCAGTGGTCCCAGGCACACACTTTCCTAGTTCCCTTTTAGTGAAGGTAAGCAATGTTTTTTTGTTAAGTACGTGACGGGTGTGGTAATCTCTCCCAGTGCAACAGAAAACTTTTAACATTTAGACTTTAAGTAACAGCAAGTGTTTATTTTAATAAGACCCAGGCTACATTAACAGTGCCCTTGTCCCCTGTTGAACCTCTGTTCTCAGTATTAATTTTGCTGGTCAGAGAAGGGAGACATCAACACACAGGTTTCTGATAAACCGGGGAAATTTGCTTCTCAAGTCTTATATCTGTCAATTCTACTTGAACTGTATAACCTGTCTGTAGAAATTAGTATCTCTGGAACCAAGTGTCTTGGGTTCTGTACAATTAGTCTCAGTGACAAGGTATCATGATGCTGCTGGTAGGTAAGTTATTTGGTTTTTAGTCTGCCCTTTTAAAAGGCTTGTAGTTTCAGATACCATCCACTGTAAGCATCTTGGCAGACAAGAGTTTTCCATTTTAACATCCCAAACGCTTTGTGCAAAGGTGGCTATTTTTGGTGGAAAAACTACAAAAGCCGGTCTCTTCAGCTAGCAGATTTAGTTTTAAGGTGGGTGAGACACTTGCAGCAGACTAGCTGCAAGAAAACAAATCAGGATTACTTTTAAGTGCTCTAGTAACATCCAACTAGTTTTAAAAAAACAACAAAAAATTACCATGCACGTTGCACTGAACAAGCAGCTGCCTGGTTATCCTTTCTCTAGGCTTTGGCCATGCCATGTCCTTCCAGCAAAGGACTGTGAAGCAGTTCTGCAATATTAGGCGAGAGGGAATTTTCCTGCTGACAGACAGGGACTGACCACTATTTTACTGGTGCTCTGGGGAGTAAGACACTGACAGGAATGTTAAAACCTACAATGGTGAAGACTCCACCATTTAAGTAATCTGTACCAATCCCTAATCTGGCACATAGTGGCAAAATTCTTCCTAATATTAGTCTTATTCATTCTTCTTACTTAGAGTTAAGTCACATTAGTTCGTATGTGGTTCCCATGGACAAAGGACTGATGGTCAAATATGCTTGTTTTGGAGAAAAACTGGCACCTGTTTTGCTGATTCAGAAGTGAAGTCTGGATGAGTCAGGAGAATGTCCATATCCCCACTTGATTCTGCACCTGGGAAAATAAAGAGTGAAGGAAAGTACTTGCTTGTAAGTGTTGGCAGCAGGTAAGAATGGACTGTGGGAACCAATGGAAGCTTTGCACTTGAATCCAAGAGCAAATGAAGGGAAGAGTATATCCCTTTTGTTCACAGAATAGTTATTAACAGTGCAGCCTCTGTTTTGCATCTACCCTAATGTGGAAGGATTATTGCTGGAGCACAGCAGATTGTGTCCTGGGTCCTTTTGAAATGACTGCCCAGTTAGTGCCAACCGTGGCAGTTACCTGCACTACACGGATACTTTTTTACTGGGTACTGAGTCAAGAGCATTCAGCATAAACCAACCACGATGGTTTGTAGCATGTAATCAACTAGCTAAAGTGCTTTCATAACATTGTAGAAGTGTCGTGAACTTTACACGGAGAAATAGTCTACAGGTCACAGTCAGTAAGCTCCAGCCCCTACCACTGGGGGGGAAAAAAGGGAGTGTGGAGCACTAACCTCGCCTGAAACTGCCACAGACTGTAGCAATATATCTAGGGTCCAGTTTCTTTACCTCTATAAATACGGTTTCCTATTTAAAAAAGAAAAACAGAATTAAGTCATTTGAATGGCCCTCTTTGGCTATTTTTTGCATTGCTTCTTTGGGGAAGGATGTTTTACCTGCATTTGTAACATTTCTTCTCTGGGGATTCTTTTCTCAAAGTCCTCAAAATACCTGCATGTACAAAGGATAAGTGTTTTGTATAGCAGGAAGCTATTAGAACGGTAGCCATGCATGATCTATTTTTAAATCTTGCCTTCCTATTGTTCAAGTTCCCCCCCACCCCGCAATGGTATAGACAGTGGCAGACTAATGACTGCAGGATTCCCTCGGCTGGTCTCATGCTCCTTAGAAGTTGCCCTTGCTATCCTTTGCATACAACACAATTTAAAGCTGGGAAGAGGCAGGAACTGGGGATTTTTGTGGTAGATAGCCACTGCCGCTTAAAAGAAGAAACTGGCCTTGGGATGTGTATATGGAAGGCAAGCAACAATGTCCAAGAAATGATGCTTACTTTAGCCCAATTCGCTGATGATGGTTCAGCTTGTGTTCATTTTTCCTTAGATCTAGAAGAAGCCGGACACAAAGATCACTTGCAAAGGAAAGTACTTGAGGAAACAGAAAGCTGCATGGTAAGGCAGGTTCATTTAGAGATTGTTTAAAGAATAGCGGCTTTAGAGAGCGACGTAAAGGATAAGATTCTGCATTGTGTTAACAAGCCATGGCAGCCCCCTCAAGCTGCAGGGAGCAGCATACCAGGTGACACCCCCAGCAGCAGTACATGGAGGGAAGCACAAAGCCAGCTTCAGAGACAGTTCTCTCCTGGCTCAGAGCTCCTCCGCCCTTGTGCCCTAAAATATCCCTCTTCCCTGCAAGGGCATGGATTGGGGACACAGCTCTACTCCTCAAAACAACACATCTTGGCAAGTACAAAGCTGCTAAATGTCAGCTGGGGAGGAGTCATCAGCCTTAAGTAAGGCACTGCCTAAGGCACCCTGACTCATCTTTGCATTACCACACCCTGCGCTGCACTTGCTGAAGCAAAAGGGGTGCTCAAGTCACCTGTCTGCCTGACTGGTCTCAGACTTACCTGGTTCCTGAAGCAGGCTGGTTGGTACATGCACTGCCCTGGACTCTCGAACAAGATTTCAGGCCTGGGTGCATTGCTTGGAAAACTTAACAGAATTGTTGGGGCTGGAAGGGACCTCTTGGACCACCTAGTGTGACCCTCTGCACGAATGTACTATCTCCCCCTTGATACTACATATGCAGAGCACATCTTCTATGTACCGACTTAAGCATCTGAATGCCTCTCTCTAGCCACACTGTTGCTATCACTTATCACTCTGCAGAGGGCAGGTTGTTCACATCATAAATTGCAGGTCTTTCCAAAGTATCTACCACGCAATCAGGGAGATGCGCAGTACAGACTCACCTTCTAGTGTCTTAATTCCTTCATCCACAAACTTCCTGGCAGCCGCAGGACTGAAGAGAGAGAGGACAGCAAAGCACACACAGCATATGCGAGATTGATGCAGCATGCCTGAGCTTGCTGTTTGCCTCTGTGTCCGCCCAAGCCAGTATCGAAACCACCCCTCAGTCAGATTTTGGCACATAATGCCTGTCTGCAATGCTGTGCTTCCAAAAGCAGGTGGCTCTCTAGGAGTTAACATTTTACCTGTGCTAGCTAAGAAACTCATGGGAAAAGGATATCCTGGATATGAACCATTTCGTACGGGTAGGTCAGTTCCATAAAACATACAGAAAGAAGTACACAAGGAAAAAATCCTTACCCAATGCCACTAACTCGGGTCAGGAAATTGATAGAAGAGCTTGTGTCATCTTGTCGGATCTAGAGACAGATATTTCTCATTCACTTGCAAGGCCATGGTAAGCCGAGGTACCTCAGCAAGTTACTGCACTCAAGGTTTGTTACAGTTCAGAGCAAAAAGACGACATTACCTACAGGCGTGCTGCAGTTCACTCAGATCTACATGGAAGGGACCTCAACACGGTGTTCAGAGGGGAGAGCCCGCATGTCAGAATATATTTCCTTCTTGGGCTTGACAATGAATTTATCAAAAATTGGGGGACCGTGTAAAGCCTTAGCTAGAGATGGAAAATCTGACAACGGTTTTAGTTTGGTACAGGGGAGGAAGGGCAATAGGTTGTTAATTTTTGCTGTGCCCTGTAGTGGCAAAATACTACTTAGCCTTATAATATTTTATTATTTGGCGAACTCTCAGGCTTCATAATGTGCATTACTACATACATGGATAGATGGAGTTAGGTTTTAAGTGCACTGGAAGATTTGGGACAGCCCAAGTCTGGAACAAAGCAGCTGCCTGATTCGCTTCATCTCAGGACTAGGGTGACAAAGGTATCGCAGGAAGCGTCTACGTCAGACAAGTGCCTCACGCATTTGGTGGCAGTAAAAGCTGATCACACCCCATGGTGGTCCCAGAGACACTAGGTTTTCTCTGCCTGCTCTTTTTACCCATTCCCTTCCTGCTCTCATTCTCTCCAGGGGCCGTCTGAAGCTTGCCTGGTGTAAGCAGGAGCTCATGCGGAGGAGGGAAAATAAGCGTCAGACAGAATAAACCAACAGGGCTGACCTTTTCCAGCTTGCGTAGCTTTCCAGTGGCTAAAAACTCATCTATCTTCTCCGCTATTTTGGCCCCGACTCCTTCCTGCAAAGCAAGGGGCAGGGGGAAGGAAAAAAGGCCCGTTTTGATTTTAGCGCCGGCGGGCGACAGAAGGGTCCGGCAGGCGTCAAAGCCTCGCAGCAGCACCAGACAGCGGGAGTTGTGATCTGACCATCAGCCACCGCAGCGCGCCTGGAGCAAAGAGGCACCAAAGAGCCCAGTGCAGGCTTAATCCCGTAGGCGAGGGGCACGCGCAGGGACAGCAGGTGGGGCGGCCGCCCCAGGGCGCAGACACCTACCAGTTTCTTGGCCTCGGCACCACTGCGGATCTTGCTGGGGTACTTGGCGATGGCGGAGGCCGCCTTCCTGCAGGGAAGCAGATTGCTGAGGAGCGGCCCGGCCCCCGCACCCCACCCCGGCCCGGCCCGGCCCGGCCCGGTCCGGCCGCACTCACCGGTACGCGTTGTACTTGTGCACGGCGCGGCTCACGTTGCGCTCGTAGTTGGGCAGCTCTGCGGGACCGAGCGGCACCGTCA
>NW_005842058.1:2594596-2595262 GCF_000455745.1 Alligator sinensis
CCCGGCCGCAGCCCGGTCCGCGCGGAGCGCCCGGCGCGCACCTGCGCACTCCGCCGAGCCTCCCGCCCCGCTCTACGCATGCGCGGCGGCAAGCGCATGCTCAGTAGAACCCGCGCCGGGGAGCAGTGCGCATGCGCCCCATCCTTGAGGGACATACGCAGTGTGTGGGCAAACGGCGCTTCTATCTACCGTGTGCCGGGGCCGTTTGCTTGCAAAAACCGAGGTGTCCCTTTGTTTCAAAAGAAAAAGACATGAGAAAGGTGTGGTTCTAGGGGAGCTTGGGGTCCTTGCTGCAGAACAGTGCGGGGGTGGTGAAGGGGCAGTGCCACACTTCCCCTGAGGAGCGATGCAGGGACGTGTCTGGCGAGGATGTGCGCGCACAGGTGTCTGCGGGTACGTGTGGCATCCTTTATTCGACCGACTGAGTGCTTTTTGGGGGGGGGGGGGGACATGCCTTGCAAGCTTTTGTGGGGGCAGCCGCAGATGTGCAGGAAGAGCGCCCCAAAGCTCGCACGGAAGTGTTTCGCCAACTGCCGGAGTTGGTCTAATCTCATGAAGCGTATCGCGTTGACCCGAGAGCCGGGATGGCAAGGGCGCGTTTCGATTGGCTGTCGAGAGGCGCGTGGCGATTGGCGGGGAGAGCTGCGTGGGCGTGGTCAGGGCACG
>NW_005842058.1:2595273-2614175 GCF_000455745.1 Alligator sinensis
GGGACGTGCCAGACGGGGGGGAGGGCCCAGGAGCCAGCCCCGCTGCTCCGCAGTCTGATTGGCTGTTGGGATCCTCTTGTGTGGCGATTGGTCCGACTCCGATGCCCAGCAGCCCCATTCGGCTGGCAGGGTGCGGGCCAGGGTCGGGAGAGCGGGCGCTTTGCTTGAATCTGCCTATCCGGTGCCTTGCTACCCACATTTGAACGGAATTTCCCTTTTTTACAAGGAAAGCCTCCCCGCTGTTCGGGAAGCACTGCAAGACATCACTTCAGTTCGGTTCTAGGGGAGAGCTGGGGGTCCTTGTTGTAAAATAGGAAACTGTTCAGAGTAGAGGTTGATGTGACAGTGTTATTCTTTGTATACAGGCCTCGAAGAATTTGAAACTGCGCAGGTATGCATCTAATAACGGGGTGTGCGTAGAACACACCACATGCCAGAATAAACAGTGGTCCGACTGCAGTCTCGTTCTCTCTCTAAAATAACAGCGCTTTAGGTATTCAGCTATCGTTACGGTTGGGTCTCAATCTATAATATTATGCCGACTGCGTGTCGTCTCCGTTAGTAAGTATTAGGGCTGTGCAAGTCAGCAGCGATCCGATCCGGCTGCTTCGGATGACCGTGATCCGATCTGGAGTGCTGGACTGGGTTTCCGCCTCGATCCAGCCAAAGCGGCTCTGAAATTTTGGAGCTGCCTCGGAGATCCGGCCATAGGGTATAATGAGGAATCAATTAAATATCTATAACTTTGGACAAGAAACAACAATCTGGATGAAACTTGCAGGGATGGTAGCCTCTGATGAGAGCATGAAACCTGCCAAGTTTCAAGAATATCAGTGCAGCGGTTTGAGGGGAACTGTACCCCAAATTCTTGAAAGCCAAACTCATGTCGCGACTGTGTGTCACACCACAGGGGGGTGAAAACTGCAGGGCTGGTAGCTCTTACTGAGGCCACAAAGCCGGCCAAGTTTCAAGGAGATCGGTGCAGGGGTTTGGGGGGAACTGCACCTCAAGCTGCCGACAAGCAAAACTCGTGCCATTGCGTGTGTTAAGGTGCAGCAGGGTGACAGTTCCCCCCAAATCCCTGCACCGTTCTTCTTGAAACTTGGCAGGCTTTGTGGCCTCAGTAAGAGCTACCAGCCCTGCAGTTTTCACCCCGCTATGTTGTAACGCCTACATGTGACATGAGTTTTGTTTTCAAGAATTTGGGGTGCTGTTACTGCCAAACCCCTGCACTGATCTTCTTAAAACTTGGTAGGCTTTATCCTCTCTGCGGAGTCTACCACCCAGGAAAATTTCATCCAAATTGTACAAAACCCAACAAAGTTATATTTTATTGTTTCCCCATTATACCCTACGGCCAGATCTCCGAGGCAGCTCCGAAGCTCTTCGGGAGCTCCAAACTGCTTTGGGAAGCCTAAGGAGGCCAGCGCTTCGACCTGGACGTGCTGCTTCCAACCCCAAAGCGTCTGAAGTTTTCCAGATCCGAAGCTCTGTCCAAATCCTCGCACAGCCCTAGTAAGTAAGAAGCCTCACTGCGATAGATGAAATTGTTCGGAGAGGGAGTTGGGTGAGGCGCTGCCTGCCAGCTAGACTTGCATGCAGCGTTACCCTTCAGGCTGTTACAGTACCGAACATAATAGCAGGGCATAGCCCTGCAAACGTATGTCAAATGCATTAGCCGAGGAGCTGTACTATAACCGGCGGGAGCAGCGCCAAATTGCTCAAGATTCACTGCCATGTATGCTTCCAGCTTAGTGACAAATGGTGGGTGCAATCTTGAAAGCAGTGGAGAATCAAAAGCCACTTTGTGCATTTGTTGATGCACCTGGTGGTACAGGAAAAACATTCTGCTTCTACATGATTGTTTCAGCAGTGCACTGGGAAGGGAAGATTGCATCGGCTGTGGCATCCGGTGGAATTGCTGCTACCATGCTTACGGGAGGCAGGACTGTGCACCGAAGGTTCAGGGTACCCCTGAATGTGCTGAAAACCAGCACCTGCAGCATATCAGCACAGTCTGACCTTGCTGAGCTGATTCGAGAAGCACCTATCATCATCTGTGATGAAGCACCAATGGCTCATCGGTACATGCTGGAGACTAGAACGGATGCTGTGAGATTTACTGCAGACCAATTTACCTTTTGGTGGCAAGGTGATATAGTGTTTGGGGATGATATTGGGCAAATCCTGCCTGTTGTGAAAAATGCCTCAAGGCTACAAATAGCAGAGGCATGCTTCAGGTGATCTGAGTTGTGGAACCACTTCCAGGTTTTCCAATTTGGTGAGAACATGCGACTATGTAAGGGAGGTTTTGATGCACGAAGTGCAAAATATGCTCAGCAAAGATAGAATGGACATTTCCAAATCTATTGGATAACTATCAAAATCCAGGATGGACATCTGAAAGAGCTATTTTGGCACTGCATTATTCCATTGTACAGGAGATCAACAGTGCTATTGGGGCAAAATTTCCAGGCCAAGAATGGATTTGTATAAGCACATGTGGTCTTTCAGAGGATGAACGTGTTATGGCTGTGCCAACTGAGTACCTGAATTCCATGGAGGTGTCAGGTTTGCCTCCACATCAGCTCCACCTTAAGCCTGGGATGCTCATCATGCTTCTGCGAAACCTTGCCCCTAAGGTCTGTGCAATGGAACGTGGCTATTGGTGCAATCCATCAGCAGCAGCAGACTACATGAGACAAAAATTGTTGGATCAGAAAGAACAGTACTAATTCCTCGGATAGCACTGAAGCTGTCTGACGACACCTTTCCATTCACGTGGACACGTCGACAGTTCCCTGTGCAGGTGGCATTCAGCATGACCATCAATAAAGCCTTAGGGCAAACATTAAAAAGAGTAGGAGTGTTCCTTCCGGATCTTGTCTTCACTCATGGACAACTATATGTGGCTGCTTCCAGAATCTCCCACCCAGAAATCATCCGATTTGAAGTGACTGCTGACTCGAGTAACAAACCAGGAACGTTGTGTGTACAGAAGTGTTGTAAATCTCTTACAGTAAGAAAGTGTCATATGTTTGAGGATTTTATGTATGCGGAAGTGTTGTGAAGCTGTTGAAGTGCAATAAAATATGATCTCAAGCAAAAATTGGCTCATTGGATTTTCATGCAAGCAACGCTGCACTGGGCATCTAGTATATATTACTACGTGCAGTTAATAGATATTCAAGTGGCACCTTACGCATACATGTAGTATTAAAAAACCCTCAGTGCTGCCCTCCTGTGCCTCACCCTGTGCATTGCAGCCAGGAGAGAAGGGCAGATAAGGGAAATAGCTCGGTGCTGCCTAGGCGTGGTTCTCACTGAGCTTTGGGGCCTGGAGATCCTGGCAAAACCCGGCCAGTGCCACAGTCCTGAGCTTCGCACTGGGCAGGGTAGCCAGGAAATGCTGCCAGAGAAATAAAAACTGCCCAGTGCTGCCGTCCTGTGGCACACACAGGACCTTGGGGCCAGGAGACGAGGGCAGAGAGAGAGAGAAAGTGGCTCAGAGCCATGGAGCTGGGGCCGGGCGGGACCGGACAGGGATCGCGCTGCTCAGGGCAGACGCACGATTCACGAACATGGATCGCAGCAGGGCCTGGATCGCAGTCTCGCGTTTCCATTGGTCAATTTGAGGCGTGAGGCGATTGGGTGGACTGGCCGCATGGGCGGGGTCAGGGCCATTCCACCCATCTTTGCTCTGATTGGCCTCTGCTGGAGGAGGCGGGCCAAGGTGCTCCTTTTCCTTGTTCGCATTCTGATTGGCTGCCAGGGCGTGGTGGGTGTGTGCCCTCTTCTGTGTGCTGATTGGTCCGACTCTGATCCTCAGCAGCTGTGTGCAGCTGTTTGTCTGTCTGTCTGCTGCTGGGTCCACTGTGCCTGGAGCCCGCCTCCTGCCGCTGGCCCGGGCACCCGGGTGGTCCTGGAGAGCTGCGGCAGCCTTTCTGGTGCCGTGACGGGTCATACGGGACACTGCGTTCCCCACGGTGCCTGGCAGGTGCTCTTGAGGTTGGTGTTAGCAACACAGTCTGTGCTGGATTTCTCTTGGAGGGATGAGAAAAGAAGAACCTGTTGCTGTTCAGTAAACACTGCAAGAAACCCTTTGGGTCCTGGAGGCAAGACTGGGCTCCTTGCTGTAAAACTCCAGGCAGGGGGTCAGACTTGAAGATCTACAAGGTCCCTTCCGACCCTACTTCTATGATTCTATGAAAACAGTGTGGTGGTGCCACCAGGGCATACCGGAGTGACCCTGCTTCTCCTGGTGCTCACTGTGAAGCATGTGAATCTGTGCAGGTGGGAGGAGCACGTGTGTGTGCACAGCGTGTGTAGACCAGACCGCAATGCACGGAGGGAACCCAGGACTGTCTGTACAGGGGGAAGTGGATCCAGGCCTTCCTCTAGCATTACCTTGCATATCCCTGTACACTGATCTGTGCAGTGAATGTGCAACAGGGATGTTCTGCCTCTGCACACAGCATTAAAAAAAATAAAGAAAAAATCCCCGCTCGGTGCTATTGTCCCGGGGCGCCTGCTCTGCATTGCAGCCTGCAGGTGAAGCCATGGAAAGCAAACTCTGCTCGGGGCGGGGCTGAGCTGGGAGCCGCAGGGCTTGGCAGAGGTAGCAGGCCCAACCTGCAGGATGCAGTGTTGGCAGGGCCGGAGAAGAGATGCGGGGCGGTGTGAGCCGGTGCTGCTCCATCAGGGTGGTAGGGCTGGCTGTTGGGATAGGCTTATATTCTGAATGCTCACTGGGGTTTAGGTGAGTTGGGTGCCTGGCTGGTGAGCCATAGCAAGATTGGGAAACTTTTCAGTCTTTACTGAGATGCAGTTCTTGCCACGTGGGAAGCCTTAAGGTCAGAGAGAGAGAGAGAGAGAGGTGGCTCTAATGTCTGGTCACCTCCCAGGTTGAGCAGCAGCTGAGTCAGGGTTTTCAGGTATCAGTATTGGATCCGGGCTCCCAGCTTGCAACCTAAGCCCCACTGTAGATGCCCAAGGCCTCTTTCTTTTGGCTTTGCCCCTGAGTCTCAACCTGCACCTCAGTTCCACATATCAAGTGTTCCATGCAACAGGTCCCCACTTCAGGGGGGTGCAGTGATGATCAGGGATCCTGGTTTTCTCTGATAAAAAAAATAAATCACAAGTTCTCTGAGTTAAAAATTGAAAATTCTTTGAGGAAAAGTCCAAAATCTGTGATAAAAATTAAAGGCCCCCATGGCCCTTCTAGTGCCCTTCACTCCCTGCTACAGCCTCCCCAGTCCTGCTTGCGCCCCGTACTCCCCTCACAACAGCCCCCCGGCCCCACACACGCTGGGGGGAGGGGGGGGAGGGATCTAGCTGGGGGCAGCTGCGAAGGGCAGGCAGAAATTAAGGCATGCTGAGAGGCCCCTCTCCTTCAAAGGCAGAACGGGGTAAGACTTCACCTGTCTTGTCGTCTTTCTCTCTTCTCTTGACCATGGAGGTATGCTTATGAAAAGCAAGTATACAAACCAGGTTTATATTTTATACTGAAAGCTCCTACTATGATTGTGCTGGACTCTTTAAACAATTCTTTAATATTAACTCATGGACACAGATTGGCTGAGTAATTTGTGCCCTCGTTATATCAGTAGGAGCCCTTCGACACCTCCTCAGGCTGAGATGGGCCTTGGATGCCTTGGTTGGGTCTTGCCTGAATCCAAGAGGCTGCTGACAGTGAGCTTTTTTTATAATCCCTGGTCTACTCCCAATGGTTGAAGATTTGAAGGACTAAACTCATCTCTCTCTTTGCCAAGTCCTTCAGATCTTGTAACTTATTCTTTTGGGATACTTAGCCAGGTTTGTTTGTTTTTTGCATCTGAGATGCAGTGGAAAGGAGTTTTGTCCTTCTGTAAGTTTTGTAAGCATCAGGAAGGGTGTTTCAGGCTGTTATCCTTTGTTAGCTGGACAAACCTGATTGAATACTCTTTACCAGTACTCTTTGACATTAGATATAATTCTGCTATTTTGCAATGTGACAGGTCCACTTTTTACATCAATGCATTGCTCAATTCATGGGACATAAGAGTTTGTATTTGGGGAACTCCACAGCTAATTCTTTTGGTGCTGTGCAGGGATACTGGCTTTGGCTTCCAACATAGGACAAGATTGGTTTTGTACGGCTTTTCCCATTCCCATTTTGTAACATACGTAATCAAGTTAGAAGTTATTACCTTTGTAACTAACTAGAACCAATTTCCAGCAATGGCAAATTAAAATGAGGACTTTGTAACGCAGGCTGGAAATAACACTAGTTTTTGCCCCTGGATGCAAGACATGCAGATAACACCTGAGTTCATGTCTGTAAACTAGAAGGTGTGCGGGCCGGGAGCGGTCCGAGGCCCTTTTTTCGCACGGCGGGCTGTGGCCAGCAGCCCGGACACGCCGGGTCAGGGAAGACAGGCGGCACGCTAGAATTTGGCACGGACGCTTAGTGGTTGATTTAAGATTATTTTACTTACACCGAAGATGGTCGCGGTGCAGGCAGGAAAACTTGCTTGAGTTGCGGTTACAAAACAAAACAAAAACTCAAACCTGCAGAACATGAGGGTACATCGCAATGGGGTTTCGGCGACGGGAGATCAACAAAAACCTCAGGAGTACGTCGCAATGGGGTTTCGGCGACGGGAAGAAAAAAACTGCAGGACTCGAACCCCGGGTAGAGCTCTGGATTCACTCGCACAAAGTTTGCTAGGCTCCGTGGAACTTTGCGTGCAGGGAAGGGTACGTCGAGGGATCAGGCGGCGACGGGGAGAGGCAAGAGGCTGATCAGACCCCTATAGCCTTCTTGAGATATACGCTGGGTCTGATAGGCTCCGCAGCACTTAGAGATCTTCACGAGATGTGAAGTTCTCTTCCTCCTGATAGTCATGGAGTCCTCCAACTTGGGCGGAAACCACTCAAGCCTCTTATACGGCTAGCAAGCCAATCGCTAGCCGCCACGTAGGAATAATTTAGAACTGGCCAATAGTGGGGCACGAATCTGAATACAAATGGCGGGAACTCCTTGCAGCATGCATCTCCTTTCTGCAACTAAGAAATGCACCCTGCAAAGAAAGCTACAAGTGGCGGGAAATAATTCAGCAGTGCCGAAGCACACACAAACAAAAATCACACCCTTGGGTTGTGACAGAAGGAAAAGAAAAAAGGAAAGAGAGAAAAAGATAAGGAAAACAGTTAAGTCATGCAAAGTGTGTACATAGCAAGTGTGGGCCATTAATAATTAAGTACCTTGTATACAAAGACAAGTCAAAGGCCTGCTAGAGGTTATTATGAAGAGTAAAGCAGTGGAATAGTGAGGGAAAACAGCAGGCAGAGAGCTGTAGCTCTTTGCCTCATTATTTGGAGAGAACTCCAATTCTCTTCCTCTTTTCCCTGGGAGGGAACCGAGGAATCCTCAGTGTGTGAATCTCCTGATGGGGTGTCTGCAAGTCTCCTGAGATGGTGTCTGTTCTAGCCAGAGGTCTGTAAGTCTCCAGCACTTGCCTGAGCAAGCAGCCCACAACAAAAGCAGACTGAGCCCTGTCATTTCAGTTCAATCCAAATCCCATGTAGTCCCCATAATTGTTCAACCCCAGCTGGAGACAGGAGCTAATGGGCCCTTGAAGGTCTCATTGCAGACTCTGCAGAAGGCATTTCCACCACGGTTACCACTGCAGAGGAAAAGCGATGTGTTGTTTCCAGTTGTTTCCCACATCTGTCATGTCTCTGGGTGCAGGTGCCCGGTTCCAGGTGTAGCTGGGGGATTTGCCATTGGGCCCCAGAAAAGCCCCTTACAATGGGATACATTGTTTCCTCCAGCAATGCCAGGGAGTCTGCCACTGTCTCTGGAAAGTCTCAGGGCTGGGCAGGGCTGTCTGGGGCTGTTTGGTGGATCCCAGCTTGTTCCCTTGCAGGGCTAGTGCACAGGATGCCTCAGTTTCCCCTGTGGAGGGGGTCAGACCATGAGCAGCCCCAGCAGGTTTTCCTGTTATGGTCACTGCCAGGGCAGTCCTAGGGGAGTGAGGCTGGTAGAGCAGTGATAGGGAAGTGGCCTCTCTCCTGCCTCCTCATCTCCAGAGGCAGCGTTGGGAGCGAGCGGATGTGCTGGATTGTCCTGGCTGAACGGGGCAGTATCAGATGCCACTATATCCCATATCCCACAACCTACTCTCCAGGGGTTTTAATACAGATGCTGATGGGGAACCTGGATGGCAGAAGACATTAGATTTCCCTTTAAATCCTTGCTAACTTGTAAGCTGGTTACCAGTGCCCGGGACCAGGTGCTATTTGTTGACGGTTCCCCTTCCCTCTCTCTTTATTTCTGTCTCATGTGGTGGTTGTTGTGGCCTCTACCCCTTGTTTCATAGTGGGGCACAGTGGGGCTTCTTTAGCCGTGGAGCAACCTATGCCCTGCAGGTCCCAAGGGGCTTTGTGTAGCAAAGGAGCCGCTGCCAGGGTTAGACCCCAGGATGAAATGCACCTGCTGATTGTCATATTTAGTTTGAATAGTTTGAATGTTTGTAATAGTTGCCCATTAGCCAGTTCAGGAAGAAGACAAGATTCATCTTCTTATCTAGGCCATTGTTTTGGTCTATGTGCGGAAGGTCCTGACTTTCCTCAGTCTTAACTCTTGAATTTTATCTTTAGAGGCCTTTAACAAAGTTAACATAAAAATGACCCTTAAGCAAACATCCCACATTCCGAGAGATCAAACTCTAGGGCCTTTTACAAGATTGGAAATAAAAGTCAATTCAGTGATATGGAAATTCCCCACCGTAATTAAAATAGTCAAGAAAATAAACTGATTACCAAGCAAAAGAATCTGTTGAGTAAGATCTGAGCCCAAATTTGGGAGTAGTGACAGGTTTGGGTAGGAGGGGCCCAAGACGGCAACTCACTCAATAAAAACTGTAACCTACTGTCCCAATTTGGAGGTGACCTCACTTGCAGAACAACGAAGGAAGAATCGCAAGTGTAGGCCGGATCAGACTGATCACCTGAACCACCCTCTCCGTGAACACGAATCTCTTAGTTCACGCTGAAGCCACGGAGCGCCCGAAAGGGACTGAAGGAAGGGGACTTAGTCCTATCAGTATTGAGGCCAGCCCATTGAACCGTACTGCTGAGGCGAGCCCGTTAAATTGTACTACTGAGGAATGCAAGCATATCTAGGTGTTTGGCTTCTCGGAATTCTAGGATTGTAAGTATATCATGAAAACAACAGTATTGATTCAAATTTAACTTTTAGTTGTAATTGTTTGGGAAAGAAGTGTATTTGGAGCATTGTTTCTGATATATGTAGTTATTGTGTTCTTAAAGTTTGTGGTATTTCTTAAAGCTAAGCAGTGTTATATGCGTAGCAAAGAATTTTTAAATAAAATTGTGTTATATGAATTAAATGTGTAATCATTGTGAAATCATGCAAGTAGCTAAAAATTTCCCCAGCCAGTCCATCAAACGAATCAGTAAGTTGTGTGGGATCTTCTCTATTCCATAACCCACTAGAGAAACTGATCTGGAATTGCACAGCTACCTGTTTCCATCTTTGCCTCAGCTGCCTGGTTTGGGAATGGCTACCCCTTTTTGAAGCCGAATCAGAATTGGGGTGACTGTGTAACCAGGTGCCTTCCACCCAGGCTGCCAGGTCCCACATGCCCTTTCCTGCAGTAACACCAGGCATCTCCTCAGTCTCAGTGTCCTACCTTGCAAATGCACTAGGCTCTCGAGGCTGTGCCTGGAGGCAGAGGTACCCCTTGTACTCGGCCTTGGTGAGGCCGCAGCTGGAGTACTGTGTCCAGTTTTGGGCTCCACAATTCAAAAAGGATGTGGAGAAGCTTGAGAGAGTCCAGAGAAGAGCCACGCACATGATCAGAGGTCAGGGATGCAGACCCTACGATGACAGGCTGAGAACCATGGGGCTCTTTAGCCTGGAAAAGCACAGGCTCAGGGGTGATCTGATGGCCACCTATAAGTTTATCAGGGGTGACCACCAGTATCTGGGGGAACGTTTGTTCACCAGAGCGCCCCAAGGGATGACGACTAGGTCGAAGGGTCATAAACTACTACAAGACCGTTTCAGGCTGGACATAAGAGAGAATTTCTTTACTGTCCAAGCCCCCAAGGTCTGGAACAGCCTGCCACCAGAGATGGTTCAAGTGCCTACATTGAACACCTTCAAGAGCAAACTGGATGCTTATCTTGCTGGGATCCTATGACCCCAGCTGACTTCCTGCCCTTTGGGCAGAGGGCTGGACTCGATGATCTTCCGAGGTCTCTTCCAGCCCTGATGTCTATGAAATCTATGAAATCTGGCACTATATATCTCTGTCCCCAGATATCTCTGGCTGCATGCATCTCTGGCTCCATATATCTCTGTTCCAGTATATCTCTGGCTCTATATATATCTGTCCCCATATGTCTCCTGCTCTATACATCTCTATCCCCATACATCTCTGTCTCCATATATGTCTAGCTCTATATTTCACTGACTCTATAGATCTCTGTCCCCATATATCTCCAGCTCTGTATAGCTCTGTCCCCATACAGCTGTGTCTCCATACATCTCTCTCTTCATATATATCTGGCTTTGTATTCTCGCTGTTTATAAGTCTAGCTCCATCTATCTCTGTCCCCATCTATCTCTGGCTCTATATATTCTTGCTCCATATATCTGTCTCCAGAGATCTCTGGTTTCTTAAATCTCTGTCCCCATATATCTCTGTCCACATATATTCTCGCTGCTTATATGTTTAGCTCCATACATCTCTGGCTCCATGTATCTCAGTTTTCTTATCTATCTGTCCCCATAGATCTCTGTCCCTATATATCTGTCCCCATATAGCTCTGCTTTCTTATATTTTTGGTTCTATATATCTCTGTCCCCATATAGCTCTGCTTCCTTATATTTCTGGCTCTATATGTCTCTGTCCCCATATATATTTGCTCTATATCTCTGTCCCCATATATCTCTGGCTCTATATATTCTCGCTCCGTATATCTCTAGCTCCATGTATCTCTGCCTCCAGATCTATCTGGTTTCTTATATCTCTGTCCCCATTTATCTCTGCCCTCATATCTCTCTGGCTCCATATCTCTCTGTGCCCATATGTGTCTGTCCCGATATATCTCTGTCCCGCTATATCTCTGGCTCTATAAAGCTCTGGCTCTATAAAGCTCTGCCCTCATATATTTCTGGCTCTATATAGCTCTGTCCCCATATCTCTCTTGCTCTATATATCTCTGTCGCCATATATCTCTGGCTCTATATATCCCTGGCTCCATATATCTCTGTCCCCATATATGTCTGGCTCTATATATCTCTGGCCTCACATATCTCTGGCCCCACATATCTCTGGCTTTATATGTCTCTGTCCCCATATGTCCCTGGCTTTATATAGCTCTGTCCCCATATATCTCTGGCTCCATATATGTCTGGCTCTATATAGCACTGTCCCCATATGTCTCTCTTCCCATATATCTCTGTCCCCATATATATCTGGCTGTATATACCTCTGGCTCCTTCTATCTCTGGCTCCTTCTATCTCTGGCACTATATAGCTGTGGCTCTATATATCTTAGTCCCCATATATCTCTGGCTCTTTATATCTCTTTCCCCATATATTTCTGTCTCCATATATGTCTGTCCCCATATATCTCTCGCTGTATACATCTCTGGATCCATAAATCTCTATCCCCATATATCTCTTGCTCTATATATCTCTGGCCCCATATGTATGGAAAGAGATATATATCTGGCTCTATACATCTCTGTCCCCGTATATCTCTGGCTCCCTATATCTCTGTTTCTATATCTCTCTCTCCCCATATAGCTCTGGCCCCATATATCTCTGGCCCCATATGTCTCCGGCTCCTCTCTCTGGCTCCATATCTCTCTCCCCATATACATATGACTCTTTATATCTCTGTCCCAGCATCTCTCTCCCCATACATCTCTGGCTCTGTACATCTCTGGCTCCTTATATTCTCGCTGCTTATATCTCTAGCTCCATATATCTCTGGCTTCTTATAGCTCTGGCTCTATATATCTCTCTCCCCATATACCTCTCTCCCCATACATCTCTGGCCCCATACATCTCTGGCTCCTTATACCTCTGTCCCCATATGTCTCTAGCTCTATATATCTCTGTCCCCATATATGTCTAGCTCTATATAGCTCTGGCTCTATATGTCTCTGTCCCCATATATGTCTGGCTCTATATATCCCTGGCTCCATATATCTCTTTCCCCGTATATATCTGGCTCTGTATAGCTCTGGCTCTATATATCTCAGTCTCCATATATCTCTCTCCCCATATAACTGGCTGTTTATATCTCTGTCTCCATATATCTCTGTCTTCATATAGCTGTGGCTCAATATATCTCTGTCCCCATATATGTCTGGCTCTATATAGCTGTGGCTCAATATATCTCTGTCCCCATATATGTCTGGCTCCTTATAGCTCTGGCTCCTTATAGCTCTGTCCCCATATGTGTCAGTCCCCATATATCTCTGGCTCCTTATATTTCTGGCACCTTATCTCTATGGCTCCATATATCTCTCTTTCCTTATAGCTTGGGCTCCATATATCTCTGGCTCCTTCTGTCTCTTCCTCCTCATATCTTTGGCTCCATGTATCTCTGGTTCCATGCGTCTCTGTCCTTGCATCTCTCTGGTTCCTTATATATCTGTCCACATATATATCTCTGGCTCCTTAAGTCTCTGGCTCCATATATCTCTAGCTTCTTAAAAGAGTAAAACTCCTTCTCTGAGGCGAGCTCGGTGCCTAGTAGGCAAGGATACGTTATGGGATCCTGGCATCTCCTTAGCCCTACGGGCAGCATACCTGCCGACTACAACATCTCTGGCCCTTCCTTCCCAGAAGCTCCTTCCCCTTTGGCTGCTGGCGGTGAACTGAACTGTCAGGGCCCTGCTGCCTCCGGCCAGCTGACCAGGGCCAGGTGCGGCCAGTTCCCTCATTAGCTGGTTGTCATGGCAACCTGCACATGCGCTCTTATCCTGCTCTTTGTGCTCTCTCCCCGGCAATCTCTGGTCTAAGAGGAGCAGGCACCTGAGTGCCCTGCGATAAGGGTCAATATTGAATTGCTAAAAATGATTCTTGCACTTCAATATTGCCTCTCTTAAGAAATGTCCTCTTTTTGTTTATGTGACTGTTTAAAAATCATTTAATTTTCAAATCTATGTAGAATACCTGCTGTGAGTATATCCTAGTGAGTAGCTTATCAAGAGTGTTTCATGTTCAGCATGAAGCTTTTGGGCAAATATTCGAATAATGCAGTCAAAACTGTAAAGGACATGGAAACAGAACAGTGTCCAAGGGCTGCTGCAGTGCTCCCTAGTGGTCACCCTGATCCAGCCGGGCTCCTGCTCCCATCCTGCAGGGTCTCACCCTGCTTCCTCGCCTCTGCTCTTAGTGGGAGCAGGTTGGCAAGAGGAAAGAGAGAAAACAACGACGAGAAAAACCTCCAGGACAAGGTCAGAAGGGACTAGTCCTTCAGGACTAGACTTCTCGTCGACTAACTGAGTGTCTTTGACTCGGAGAGCTCTTGCTCTTTTTCTTTGATGGAAGACAAACACAAGTTCATATATTAGATTAACTTCAAGTGCATACTTCCTGAACTTACCCGGATTTTTTTTTCCCCCAAGGAAAGTACCACTCTGCTACTTCTTAAACAGGAATCGCTCTCTCTTTCTGCCTGTCTGTCTAAAAGTTCAGTCTGGAAGGATGGAGCATAATCTTTAATCCCTATATTGGATACTCCATGTCACTGGTAGGTAATTTGATAATGTTCTGTTTCCATGTTATATTCATTATTCCTCTTAAAGGAGTTTTCAAATAACATTAGTGGTACATGTCCTGTATGGGGATGAAACAGTGACTCCATCCAGTTCTTTCCTTGCCAGGATCTTTGAAAGTCATGAATATGATCATTAGGACCGGGGTATTTCTTTTTAATCTGAGAACTCATCTTAACAAGGGGTAAACTGAGCCTACCCTCCAAGGAGGATAACCTATGATTTTCAAAGGAGCCAAAAGGGAATGTTCAAGACCAGATATTTGTCCACGTATTAATTTGCATTAGACACCTAAGTGTGATCCTACTCTACCTTGTTTGACTCCTTCAAAAAAACTAAGCAGAAAAGTAGGGGTGTCAATTAATTACAGTAAAATACACAATTCATGCATTCATAGATTTTTGTGGGGGTTTTTTTACTGCATTAATCAAGCCTGTGCTTTTGGAACCTGCACCTGGGCTTCGCTCTGCCACCTCCAGGCTGCCCAGCAGAGCAGTAGGGGAGAGGGAAGGCATGTGGGGGCAGACTGAGGCCCCCACGGTGATGGAGGGAGTGGGGCAGAGGCAGGATCTGTGGTGAATGGGGCCCTGGGACTGGGTGGGTCATGGGATGGAGCTGCAGGAGGCTTTTCCAGGGGCACAGGGGTGGGGGTGCTTCCCACCACTGTGCACACTCCCAGGGGAGCCCTGGGAGGCATGTGTGTGAGGTGAGGGCAGGCTGCCTGCTGCATGCTGGACTCTGCATCTGGCTGCTGTTGCCCTGCAAGCTGTGTAATGCCATGTTCTGCCTCCTGCTGCCAGGTAGGCAGGAGATGCATGGCATGGCCATGCCCCCACTTCTGCTCCTGGTGCCCCTGGAAGAGCCTCCTATGGCTGCATCCCATGACCCACCGAGGTCCTTGGGCTACATTCAGCCCAGAAACCTGCCCCTTGCCACACTTCCTCCTTCACTGTGGGGGCATCAGTATGCACCCCCCTCCCCCTCCACAGACTTACCTGCTGGGCAGTATGTGTGCATGTGTGTGTGTGCACATTGTGGTGGCCGGGCGATTGCTGGGGCCCTTGCTGGGAACCCAGAACGTTAGGTGGGTACTTCAATGCGTGGAGTGGAAATAGGCACGGATGAGTATTGGTTGCAACAAGGTTGTTTACTTACGCTACTGATGTGTGCAGCGTAGGAAGAACTGGCTTAATTGCAGTTACAAACGAGTTACAAACGTAGCGAGAGAAACGTAGCAAGAGCCCTTGAAGCGAGATGGGACGTTCCATAAACGAATCACCGAGTGCACAAGGAAGGGGGTACGTCGGGCAGGTCGGTGACGGGGAGTCGTTGGTGGGTGATCAGTCCGCCAAGTTTACTCCAGGTTGTGTCCAGAGTTCTCCGACTTGGGCAGAAACTGCTTTGATCTTTATATGATTGGTAAGCCAATTGCTAGTTGCCAAGTAGGAATAATTTGTAACCGGCCAATGGGTGGCGCTCGTTTGAACGATGCGGCTGTTGGACTTGGCGGGCTTTTCACTGTGGCGGAATTTTCCATTGCACCGGGACTTTTACTGTGCCAATTACGAGGGCTTGGGGATTTTCCACTGTGGCGGGGAACTCCACTGTGCCAGTTACTAGGTTCTGACACGCGTGTGTGTGTGTGTCCCTCACTGCCAAGCCACAGCCCCCCCAGCCCTGCAGCTGCCCCTCACTCCTGATCCACAATACCCCATATCCTGCCAGGGCGTGTGGGGACCCTCCCTCTCTGGGCTCCAAACCCCAAACACACACAAAGCCTCACACACTGTCACAAATTCCTCCCCGCACACACCCCACACCCCCCCCACTCCAACCATACAAAGTACCTGCATAATTTTACATATCATTGAGTTTTTTCTGCACATAATTTTGAGTTTTTAGCTGTGCAATTAAAATTCTGATTAATTGCAGCTAAGAGTTTTAAATTGCACAACTAATTGCAATCCAATTTTTTAATGGTTTGACAGCCCTACAGAAAACACAAGGGTAAGATGACAATGCATTACAAATGTAGACACAGTAATGATTTTCTAGGGACTCAAGCATGGCAGAATAGGATAATCCTTAGGCACATAAATGGACATGGGTATCTAATAGGTGGAATAGGATCTGACCCTCAGGACTTTGCAGATGGGTGGCTTGGCTTGGAAGAAAGCCAGGCTCTCATGTTCCTGTGCTAGAGAAGAAAAACTATTGAATGCACTCGGAGTGAAGTAGAGGACTGGATTATACTAGGCATGCATCAAGATTAGGGGCTGGTTTTACTCCCTTTTTTCTTCAGTAATTTATTTCAAAAGCAGTTTCCCTTGGGTGGGTCATGGGATGGAGCTGTAGGAGGCTCGTCCAGGGGTACAGGGGTCCCTGAACACAGAGTGTGTCATCCATGTCATGAGTTGTGCTTGTCAGCTGTTTGGGGTGCAGTTTCCCAGAAACCCCTGCACCTGTCTCCTCCTTGAAACTTGGCAGGCTTTGTGGCAAGAGCTACTGCTCCTGCAGTTTTCACCCCACTGTGGCTTAACACACACGTGACATGAGTTTTGCTTTCAAGAATTTGGGGTGCAGTTGTCCAGAAACCCCTGCACCTATCACATTGAAACTTGTCACACATCATGCACTCAGCAGAGGCTACCATCCCTGCAAGTTTCATCTGAATCAGCCAAAAGACAACCAAGTTATAGATATTTCATTGATTCCTCATTGTACTTTATGGCCAAATCTGTGAATCGACTCCAAATCTTCGAAGTGATTCGGCCGAGACTAATCGGAAAAATGATTTGGATCTCCAAATTGAATCTCTGGCATCTGAATCAGCCGCATCTGAATCAGCCGAATCCGAATCAAATAGTTCCCTATTCACACAGGCCTATATGACAGTGGTTATTATGAAAACATAGACTTAGCAGAATTGCTTATTAAAAACACCAACAGACAGGCTGTGTATGTGGACTGTGGTACATGAATCAGGGTTGGAAAGAGTCTAAGGGGTCATCCAGGCCAGCCTCCAACACAAATGCAGGAAAGGAATGCTATGCCTAAAGCATCCCAGGCAACTTCTTATCCAACCGCTTAAAGTCAGATTCACAGAGAAGTAGGGCTGAAAGGGACTTTCAGAGGTCATCGTTCAGCACCCTGCCTGAGGTTGGATCATCCCTATCCTAACCACCCCATACCAATCCACTGTCTAACCTCTTAACAAAACTACACATCCAGCCCTGACAACTCAGCCCAAGACACAACACCCCAGTCTGTCACAGGGAAAGCAGGGGGAACATGGTGGTCAATGCCCTGGGGCTGCACAGGTTGTTAAAATATGCTCAGGAGATCCCATGAAGAGAGCCATGCACCCCACCACCCTGCTATATAGGAAGCCAACCTCTGCTCCCCCCAAAGGCCTCCAATGAAGGAAACTGAACAACTTCCCTGTGCTGTCTACTCCAGTACTTTAGTGCTCTAACATTAAGGAACATTTTTTTTTCCTGAGATCTAATCTAAAATCAACTTTTCTGCAATTTAAGTCAATGTTGTCACATCCTGTTTCTTCTGCTATAGCTGCTTTCAGCTTCAGCCATCACCTTCAAACCATAATAGATTTTTTTTTAAATCAGCAGAAGACAGAAGGACACTTGAAAGGACAGTGAATGCTACCATTAGGTAATGAACTACATCCCCTTTTCTCACAGTTCACTAAAACAGAAAGAGCATGGCACTCCATTAGGAGACCCAGGTTCCAGTCCCTGCTCCAGCAAGCATTAAGCATTTCACACAAACTGCTTCAACCAGAGAGAAAACTCTACCCCAACCTATGCTACTGTCTGGTGGCAATGCCCCTCCTTTCAACAGACCGAGTTGCTAAATAGCTCCTTATAGCTAAATCAGTAGTGTTTGCCATAGTCTGACTATGCCATGGTGGCATTATGCCCCAGCCAGGATGTTCCAGAGCACGCACTGTTCAGCTGCCCCATTTGCACACTCCAAACCCTACCGAGTTGCTAAATAGCTCCTTATAGCTAAATCAGTAGTGTTTGCCATAGTCTGACTATGCCATGGTGGCATTATGCCCCAGCCAGGATGTTCCAGAGCACGCACTGTTCAGCTGCCCCATTTGCACACTCCAAACCCTCTGCAGCCCCTCTTCAAAATCCCGTGTCCCCTGTGCTTGAACGAATGATCTCAGAGCAGTCTCAACAATGTCTTTAGGTTTGAAGAAGTGTAAATAGGTGCAGGTGGGCAGTTCATGCTTAGGGGCATCTCAGTTGGAGAATGCTGCTGCAGCAGTGCAGATATGCCCAGAGAGTCCTGGGAACTCTGCCAGATTTTGAAGCTGCATCCAGGGGTTCCTAAACGTTGTTCATCAAGAAAATCTTCGATATCAAGACAACACATAGACAACACATTTTTTTTCTTTCACTTGGGGGATAGCATTTAAATAAAAAAAAAAATGGATCTTGATCATTTAGGAAACCCAGATAAATGATTTTTTTAAAAATAGCAAAGAAAAATGTGAAGTGCTACATGCAGTAAAGAAAAAAATTCAAACGCAAAAGTACAGAATGAGCAATAAGCGTCTGGCCAATGTCACTGGTAGAAAATGTATTGGGGTTTGGTGGATCACAAATGCAGCATGACTTGGGAAATTATGCTGGAGCCACAATGGGCAACTATTGTGCGGGGTTTAATTAACAGAGGTATGGATAGATGTTCATGTAGAGCTACAAATCCCACTTCAATGTGAAATACTTTAAACGTGAGTGCTTCACTGATGCCCAGCTGTACAGGTTCCTCACAGCCTAAGTGCTGCAAAAGGCACTGGAGCAGGTGCTGTAGTGGAAAAAGTTTGGCATGTTAGATGGGGAAGAGGCGAGACTGTTTATGGAGCACAGAGGGTATAGGAAAGCATGGCCAAATGCCTTTCAGGGGGGAAAAGCATTAGGTGCATCTCCTAATGGGGACAGCTGTGCTCAACAGGTCCCAGCTGAAGAGAGAGTTGCATGCAGATTAATGCCTCTGTCCTTTTTGACTAAAATACTAATGGGAAAGACAAGTAATCTGTCATATAGATGTCTATCTGGGG
>NW_005842058.1:2614916-2615235 GCF_000455745.1 Alligator sinensis
GGCGAGGCAGAAGTCTGAGGCAGCGACCAAGATCAGCTTCTTGATATCCAAGGCAATAGCTAAGAGGGGGAAACCGTTGTCTGATGGAGAATTTGTGAAAGATTGCTTGGGCACATTTGCATCTGTTGTATTCCCTGAGAAACAGTCAATGGTGGAGAAAACCAGCCTTTCACATCAGACGGTTGCTAGAAGAGTAGACAACATGGCATCAAACACTGCCGATTCACTGATGAAAAGACTCAGTGCCCGTCAGTTTTACAGCGTGGGGGTTGACGAAAGCACAGATGGGAGCGATACAGCTCAACTGGCAATCTTTGTG
>NW_005842058.1:2616798-2630527 GCF_000455745.1 Alligator sinensis
CCATCTCATTTCACAGGGGCTTGATACAGATATTTTTCTTCCACTTCTCAGGAGGCACCCCAGTCTTCCTCCTCATAGTAATGGCAGATGACCGATATGTGGCCATCTATAAACCATTACGATACTTGACCATCATGAACCGGGGAGTTGCATAGGGCTAGTGACTGGGCATGGTTGGGTGGCTTTGTCCATTCTAGTGTCCAAATTGCACTGATCTTTCAGTCGCCCTTTTGTGGACCCACTCTACTGGATAATTTCTACTGTGATGTCCCACAGGTCATGAAACTTGCTTGCACAGAAATGATAGACTTACCGATCATCTGCAAGAATGCGTTTGTAATATCTGGGGCCTTCTTAGCATTACTAATTTCCTATACTATCATCTTGGGCAAGATAAGAAAGCATGTTATGGAAGGGAAGCACAAAGCCCTTTCCACTCGTACTGCACAGATTACATTGGTGTGCTTGCATTTTGGACCTGGCATGTTCATTTTATGACAGACCCTTCCAGAAATTCACAGCGGATAAAGGCAATCTCTGTGCTCTACACGGTGGCCATCCCCACGGTGAACCCAGTGATCTACACACTGAGGAGTGCCAAAATAAAAAATGCCATTCAGAGGTTACTGTGGACAGTCCTGTTCTCAGGAAGGAAACCAGAGCCTTCATTTGTTGAATAGTCCCTGTGTTTCCCACTTTGCAAAACCTTTCAGGTTAAGATATAATAACTATCACAATGATAATATCAATATTGCTAACAATAATGATAGGAATAACCGTAATACACGAGGTCAGTATCTCAAAGCCTTCTTACATGGTTTGTATACATCTAGTATAACGTTCTAGTCTTTTTCCAGTCATCCGAGTGGCTATTTCTTCATCCACTCAGTCACACGCTCTCCACCTTTCTCCTGGCCCACCATATTTCTTACAAACCTTCCACTATTATCTGTTCAGAGACCAGCCTCACGAAAGTGCTAGAGAAGCCCCTGGGTGGTTACTGACCCGTGATGTGGTGGGTCAAGTACTTTGCTGGGCTGTCACTGAGACCTAGGTTCAACCAACTCTGGGCAAGGGGGCCTAAAACTTGCATCTTTCTACTTTGCTGGTGACTACTTAATGACTGAGGGCAAAACAGGGGAGGCTTTCCTCTCCCATACATCCTTCCTTTGTTTCTGCGTACAGGTCCCAATAGTCATGGTTTATGGTTGATGTTTTCAGACTTCTAAGGCCACTATGGATCCATCAGGGGTTCAAGTGCCTGCCCCGGCTTTTTCCCCAGCCAATGAATACCCTTCTGTCTGTGCCATGTCTGCAAATGTAGGCAGTTGGCGATGCAGCTAGGAATGACATTCCTTGCCTACATGTAATTGCACAAGGTAAAAGTTTCCACTGGCTTCACTGGAGGGAAACGTCCCTCCTAGAGAACTGAAGATCTGCCTCTGAGAGTAATTGAGAGCTTCCCTTTGAAATGAGTGGGGGATCTGGGTGCCCCTATAAGCAGACGTAGTATGCAAGTCCTTCCTGAAATACTCAATATTATATCTATACCTTGATCTCTCTTTTATTGCAGGCGGGTCTCTGAAAACCTGTCTCCTTCTCAATAAACTAGCATAGCCTCAAGATCGCATTGTATGATTAATGCATCGGTCGTCCCAGTCTTTCCAAGTCTGCTATGTCTGTGACTGTAGAACCAGGTGCCTCCAAAAGTGTTAAAAATATTACAACAAGGTCAAATCTCAGCAATATTTGTTTCCTACCCGACAGGAAAATTAGATCTAGTTCTCAGAATCAGACAGACCCCCAAACTTTCCACTTATCTATTTTCTAACTCTGGATAGGTACTAAGATTAAAGTTTCTCTAAAACCTCTTTGAGGTTTTCCCGGCTGGATCAAAAACGTTGCCACTTTGGAGGTTTGAAATTCTGTCTGAAGCAACTAAATTAGAAACTTTAAGAACGTCTTCCTCCTCCAATCCAAAGAGAACGGGTTTGCCAAATGGGTTTTGGTGAAGAGCTGCCTGATACTACAAGATGGGATATATGAAACATGGGGAAAAAGTCCCCATTTTAATGGTCCCTCTAGAAGATGCACAGAACTCGGGTTGCTACAGACACTGGAGGACAAATCTGCCTGTGGGATAACAGCAGGGAGAAAAGCAATTAGGATGTCCGGGTTTTGCATGGCAGTTGCTGATGTGGAATAGCACGCCTTGGCTCTGCTTGGGGGCAATTGTTAAAAAAATTGGCCATACATGCAGCCAGTCAATTTTTCAACCATTTAACACTGAAAATGAATAGAACATGAAACTATATTACATCAGAACGAGATGTGGGGCACACACCTGAGTTGGAGCACATCTCTTCCTAAGGTTACCAAAAAGCTGAGAAATAACAGCGATGGGATCATTTTTAGTGCTTTGAATGAAATCACGTCCAAGGTTTAATTGACATGGCACTTGTGGGGGGAAAGCTACCTGGACTCTAAAACTAGGTTAACATTTGGGTAGAAACAATTTGTAGCTGTTGACTTAGTATGGCTGGTTTCATGCCAATTTATCTAACATTGTCTTTGTGTCTGTCTGTCTATCCATCCCATATCCAAACCTCTTATCAATATAGTTATCTAGTCTGGCTGGTCACCAGTAATACAGAAGACGATGGTAGGATTTTTGAAACCATGTGGATGCTAGGTGATCAAGTCTCACTGAGAGCTGAAAGAACTTGGTCTTTCTAATTCTCTTCAGCACTTTTGAAATTTCCACTTGGAGCGACTGCTTTAAAGGTTGTTCGAAAGGCAAGGATTCCTTAGGCTGGTATCTTTTATTAGATCAATTATGTAATTGGAATAAAGCTTTCAAATGCAAGGCTGACTTGTCAATACTTGGTTGATTAGATGACCTATCACTTAACTCTGAGGCTGCTTTTGAAACCCTGCCTGAACTGAGTGCAGGATAGTTTCTGAGGTCTATGTTAAAATCCTTTAAATGTGATTGATGAAAATACATTGTCAGCCCTTTGTGCTAGTCCAAACCCAGAGGGTGAGTTCAGACTGAGATCCAAGATTCCTGTCTCCCCTCCTCTTTTTCATCATTGCCAGCAAGAAAGTTTCCTGCTTATAGACTCAAAGTCAGTACTGAGGACAAAGTCTCATCCCCACACAATCTACCTTGTTTTCTACGGGCAAACATCTTGCCTTCATTCTCTGCAGTGGTGATTCCAGGGCAGGAATATGCATGGCCATCTCTGCTCTCAGTGACCCCCCAGTGACCCTCATGCAAACTATTTGGACCAATCTGAGTGACTGGAAAAGAATAAACAATAATTTTCATTGCATATATGCATACATGGCAAATGGAGTAATGCCAGCTCCTATTCCTGCATGCTTAAAAAATGAAAAAAAAAATCATTCAGTGTAGAAAAAAATCACACTCTGAATACAACATGGAGAATGCGTGAGCTGAGCAAGAAGCTATCTTTTTAAGCAGAGAGGTTGGAATCAATTAACATCCTTAGCTGTATTTGCAAGTAGAAAAAGGTTATTAAAGGTAGATCAGATTCTGAAAACATCTAAAGGGTGTGCAAGTGCTAGCTGTTTGCAGGGGTAGTGAAAAATTAGTGTGTGCATAGAAAAGCAGGTATAAGAATTATCTGGAAATTTGCATTTGAGAGAAAAATCACTTTCATTTATAAGAAAACTGAGGAGAGGCTTGATACCAGAATTTGAACACCATCAGTGGGAGGCAATGTTAACATAGTGAGAAAAACCCATCTAGAAGAACTATGGCTGAAAACTGAAGTTAAATTCAGACAAATTCAAATAAAAAATAAGGCATACATGTTTTAAGAGGACGATTGAGCACTGAAATACACTATCAAGGAAAATGGTAGATTCCCAGCAACTGATGTCTTTGGTGCAAGGCTGGATTTTCTTCAGGAAAGGCTGCTAGATTTTTTTAGTCTTACATCTGCACATCAAAGGCCATTACATTTCAGAGTTTTTCCTTCAGCAAACCCTTCCTAATGAAATCCTCTAGTGAGCTTTTATGATGTCTGGATTGATTGACATTCTTCATATGATTCGCTAAGGGGTATGCATTCAGACAGATAAAGGTTGGGCAAGCAGAAGGATATAAACCTAACTGGGATCCTCTGGTCTTAGAAAGCAGTCCCAGTTTTATTTCTAGTTCAGATTTGCTCAGTGGATGAGAAGCCAAGTGCAGAGAGAAGGAGATAGAAAGCTAGCCACTAAAAGGAATCAGGTAATCAGGGCAATTACAGCTGCTTTGTGTGATCCTTTCCTTCTTAGTCCAACCATAGCAAACCTAGGTAGCTTTGCAAACCTTAGTCCTTAGAGAGTTAAGGGCTAGCTTGGATAACAGAGTGCAAGTTTGGATTCTTGTGGCATTCAAAGTGTTCATAGATGAGTTTTCTCAGCTCATAAAATCCTAAATCATCTTTGCACTTTAACATATTTTTGAATTTTAAACTGAGATCAATCCAACACTGTGTGTCTGTAGCTCCTTCAGAGACCTGGGAAGCAAGCTTCCTGCACTAGAAGCAATGATTAAAATCAGTCAGGTGTTAGAGTATGGAGGAGACCAATTAGGGTTTTTGAAACAGCCTAAATGACTTGGAGAACAGGTTTGCATTGACTTACAATGGAGGTGGGCAGCTAACAGTTCCAGGCTCCTCTAAAAACCACAGCCAATATCTGGAAAGCCTTTTAGAAAGGGAAACAGTTTGTAGCACTAAGCATCATCTACCTAACCAAATCTCTCCTGCATCATCAAGAGGATCCCACAGTATCTTCCTCCACACTTATGAATCAACAGTGCATCTCTAGCAGAACACTACACAATTTATGCTCAAAGACTCATTACTTCATATCACCAGCCTGGGCTGTAACTGCAAAAGTAGGTGCCTCTGACTGTTAAAAATATATCCTTAGCCAGTCCCATCTCAGACCTGTTCATGGTTTTTTTGTAAGAGACAAGGAAAGTGGGCCAAATTTCAAAGAGTAAAGCCTTGGACATCTTTCCCTGTTCTTCCTCTTCCCTATTCTTCCTCTTATTTAATACCCTACCAGTAAACTCTAATGCTGAAAATCCTCCCAGGGTTTACTAGTTAAGATGAATAAAGCTACTGCTTCTACAGTGTAGGTTACTCATGTAAAGATCCTACCCTGCAGCCTGAGTCACCTCTGTAAAGCTTACAGAGACTCCTCCCCTGCAGCCTTTTTACAGTGCAGTTGACCCAGTTACTACTAATCACGGTCAGCTGACCCCCTCTGATTGGTTATGGGGCAGCTTTTAAGAAACCCCTCCAGTACCTGAGCCTTATTAGTCATTGTCTTAGTTTTCAGTTTCTGAGCAGCTTTTGTCCTAACAACATCCATGCCTGTCTTGGTTCCTGATTGTGCTTTTGATTTGTTCTTGGGTTTTAGCTTTGAGTTTTCCATACAGACCTGTTTCCTGATCCTGGTTTGGCTTACTTTTGGTGTATACCTGTGAATTATTTTTCTAGCATAACTAGATTTATAATTCCTGAATCCTTTTCTTGGCTTTGCATTTGGTTCCTGACTTGTAACTTCTGACTTTTACCCCTGTAATCTCTAGCCTAGCAGACCATGATAATTCAGTGTCAAGAAGTCATTTAAAAGTTGGTGACATGCCTTCAGTTATAGGTCTTCCTTACTATTATTATTTAGGTAGCAAGTTCTAAACACACTCAGAAGTATCAGGCCTTGGAAAAGTTGTCAGACTGGGAACTGACACCTGCAGGGTATTTACAGCCTTTGACCAGCCTTCGAAGAGAGTGGAAGAGCAAACTCCTGTTTTATGGGTCTGATGAGGTGTTAGATCAAAAGCCCTGAGCAGGAGAGAGCTATTCTAGTATCCATACTGAGCTTGTGGAGAGGAGTACACACCATGCCCTAGAAATGGGGACATTCTCTACCAGGAGTCTTGGCTTTCACCGTGACCTGTGGTAGAGGGTTGAGTTTGAAGGGTTAGGGCAGGTTCAGGATGGGAAGTGAGGGATGTCTGTGTTGAGTTCCCAATTAAAAAATGCGCTAGTGCCCAGTTGTTAAATCAGAAGCGATGAAAGCTGCAAGTCAGGACTCCATGCCTCGGGCATAAGTAGAGGACTGCGCTACACAGCAGGCCTCCTGAACTTCATGCAGATTTTAGAAGTGAATATGCTGTTATAGTGAAAGCTAAGATTTTTCTGAGACACCTATGAGAGTTGGAAGCCCAAGTACCATGACGGCTAATGAGAGCTTATTGTCCACATCCTTTAAACAGCTTAGCAAATGTTAGCCTAAGCAGGAGAAAAGGAGTTTGGCCACCTGCTGTAGGCCTCACTGGACTATAGATTAATACAACTATTGCTCAGTGCATGTACGAATTGTACAAAGGTTTTGCTACAGCATTGACTAAAACAGGCCACACTGGGGCATGGCTACAGTCATTAATGCACAGTGGTTACTGCACATTTAATTTAGTACTTTCATAATAGATTTGTGCATTCTGGGTAAGAGGCTGGGCACCTAGAAGGTAGGCAAAAGAAGGTTTATGGCTAAATTTATGTCTCTTTACTCACTTAGATGGCATGTCAACGGCTATGTAATTGCAGCTTCTGGCACTTACAGTTGAAGATTTTATTTCTCCCTGATGTAAAACAGAATAACCTTGCACAGGTATCTACTGCTGTAGTGGTTTTGAATCTCCTCCCCATGTTTTAACCCAATATCCTATTGATTAGGACAACTGCCTAGGAAGTAAGAAACCCAGGTCCTAGGCAGCAGAAGGGTTGGGACATCTGCCTTCCTGCCCCCCACCCACGTCTTCTTTTTTGATACTGGAAATAGGGGTCAGGCTCTTGCATATGCTAGGCAGGAATGAGTGAGCAAGGTTTTATTCTCAGTGTCGCTTCAGGCTTGCTCTGGGGACCATGCAGACATGCCCAGAGCAACTTTTCACTCTGCATCCTCGGAAGGAATCCCTGTCTCAAGATTCCTCACTTCTAGAATACGGATACTAAAATTACCTCCCATCTTTGGCATGCACGTGGATTCACTGACTCACCTCTGCCTCTGACTGCAAAGGTGTAATATGCCAAGGACCTTTCCTATGAGTTTTCTTTCCTTTTGACATTTCTGCATTGCAGATTGCATGGTAGTGCAAACATTGTCAAACTAGTTGTACGAGAGAAGCCCATCTGGTTCAGGTAACCCTGAGTTGTAACCTGTGCTGGATACATGCCAGAGGGAGGGGGAACCTGTTCCCTTTGTCTCAAGCTTCCCCGCCACTGCGGGTCATGTGACTAGCTTCCTCACCTGGAAAGGTGATGTCATTTGAAAGCACCAGGCATTAGCCAGTGGGGCTGCTCCTGGTGGGACCTCAGTGATGAGGTCACTATAGAGGATAAAAGGGGTCCCCATAAAGAAGGAGGGCAGAACTATCTTGAGCTGAAACATCTTTGGCAGAGCCATGCTGGAGCCCTAGGGCTCATGGGGAGAGAGGAGGAGCAGCAGCTGAATGCTGCAGCCCTCTCCCTCTGTCGCTTGAAACTGGACACACGAGCAACTGCCTGCCTCCAGAGGAAAGCAACCAGCCTCTGGATGATACTTGGGAGTAATCTACTGGAGCCTATCTGGATATATAGTTTGCAGTAGCACAGCTGTGTAATCAAAGGCTATCTAGCCGCACTGTTTGCTCTAAGGGTATTCTTTGATCTTGCACTATCCTGTATCTTACCCCAGGCCTTCTTTCTGTACCAATAAAATTCTCCTCCAAGCATGGCGTGGGAGACCTATTGGGAGATGGACTGGGTTATGCCTTGGTGCTCCCTTGTTCCGGCTGACTATGGGAGGCTACGATTTGGACTTGTGGCTAAAAGAAGCACCCCAAGTTCTTGCAGTGGGTCAAGCGCCCTTCAGGTCTATAAAGCCTGTGTGCCTCAAGAGGCACAGAGCCACTCACAGACCAAGACTCTGGAGTGGTGGCAGCATCACCCCAAGTTTGCAGGTGTGCTCCAGGAAGGGGGTCGGCTAGATGTGAGGTGCCCCCAGGGAGGCACTCAGAGCTTGGTAGGTGGTTGGGTACAGTGAGGTGGGTGGCTCAGTGCAGGAGCATCTCCTCCTGGCCCGCCACACAACATAGCTAGCGATGAAGTGGGCTGTAGCCTACAAAAACCCATGCTTCTTTGCCTGTGTCTGTAAGGTGACACAGTGCCCTGCTTACTTCATTTATAGCTAGCCCGTGCATCTCTATACTGCACTGCAGCTAGCACTGGAGACGTACATTGCTACCTGCATTGCTGTTTAATTTTATATATACTTTTTTGAGCTAAGAAGAATGAAACCTGTGCCTGCTCACTGCTACAGCCACAGGACTGATTCTGCAACAGATATTTATAAGAGGCCTGATCAGTGAAGATGCTGAGACCCCTCAACTTCCATTGATTTCCACAGGACTTGAAACTGCTCCACACCTTTTAGCTAGGGACAGGCATTACACATAAACCAGTTTAAGTGATCAGAAGCTGGTTTAAACCTGTAACAGAAAGGATGTTCAGTGCACATAAACCAGTCTGAAAATGGCTGAAACTGGTTTGAGATAAACCTGGTTGAATGTAGTATCAGACTTAACTGATTTGGCTCAAACTAGTTTATGCAATGTCTGTCCCAGACCCATTGCTGGTATAAGATAAACCAGACACCCCCCCAGCATCCCAGCATGCTCTCTGGGTTTTGCCGGGAACTCTCCTATGCAGCAGGGCTGATCCCTCCCCTCTGCTCCCTGGCTGCAGCTCGGCTCAGAGCGTCTGCCTGGCTTCTCCCTGCTAAGCAGGGATTATTCCCCACTCCCCTCTGCCTTATGCAGACACCTCAGCATTAGTCAGCAGACCACATGCTGGCTAAGGTCTGTGCTGTGGGAGACGACAGAGGCAGACAAGCTTTTGGGAACTAATCAACAAGTAGCTTAATTTCCTCCCTTGGAAGAGCTGTTTAAGAAGATCTGCATTAGTTAATAGAGAGAGGCTTTTGTTTTCTTAATGGTCTGATAAACACTGAGTTAGGTGTGATAAACATTGCCTGCTGGGCAGCTCAGGAGCAGGGGGAAATAATCGGTGTGTCCTACCAGAGCCTGGCCATGCCTCCCTCTGCTCAGCTCTATGGAAGAGAGGGAGGGCTGCTCTAGCCTGAGCCACTTCTGGGAGGTCTGTCTGGGTTACAAACTGATTTAACTTAGCCAGGTTAGACTAACCCGCAAAGATTGAATCAATTCAGGCTCAGGGAATGTCTGTCCCTACCCTATGGGATCAGGCCCAAAAGATCGTGAGCTACATCCAGTTCTACTAAATATTAGGGCTGTGCGAAGTGGCAGCTTTGCATTTTGACCAGCGTTTTGACGGAACAGTGTTGCATTTTGATATCTGTTTTGAGTCGAAACAGCTGCTCCATTCTGTCCTGTCGAAACGTTTAGCCGTTTCGACCCTCTTTCGGCATTTCGCCCATAGGATATAATGGGGAAGGTCGAAACAGGCTATAACTTGTGATTTATGGCATGATTTGGATGAAACTTGCAGGATGGTAGCTCCTTCTGAGATCATGAAGTGTCCCAAAATTCAAGAAGATAGGTGCAGCGGGTTCAGAGAAACTGCACCCCAAAGTCTTGAGAGCAAAACTCATGTCACATGCATGTGTTAAGCCACAACAGGTCAAAACTGCAGGCATGCTAGCCCCTGCTGAGGTCACAAAGCCTGCCATGTTTCTAGGAGAAACAGGGGTTTGGGGGAAACTGAACCTCAAGCTGCGGACAAGCAAAACTCATGACATGGGTGACACCGTTTGTGTTAAGGCGCAGCAGGGTGAAAGCTGCAGGCCTGCTAGCCCCTGCTGAGGCCATGAAGCCTGCCAGCTGGCAAGGAGATCGGTGCAGGAGGGCTCTGGGACCCTGCACCCCTAGCTGCTGACAGGCAAAACTCGTGACATGGGTGCTTGTGCAACTGCTGCCTCTCATCAGGTAGCAGGACTGAAGATCCCCCATCACTTGCCACCATAGACGTGGGGGTAATAATTGACCACAATATGAACATGAGCCAGCAGTGTGATGCTGTAGCCAGCAGGGCCAACAATACCCTGGCATGTATCATTTGATTCATCTCCAGCAAAACCAGCAAAAACATTGCAAAGAAGTGATTCTCCTGCTCTACTCAGCTCTACTTAGCATTGGTGAGACTGCAGCTGGTGTACTGCATTTAGTTCTGGGCTCCGCATTTTAACAAGGACATGGTAAAGGTTGAGAGAGTCCAGAGAAGGGGTACCCATATGATCAGAGACTTGCACAGCAAGCCATATGAGGAAAGGCTGAGGGGCCTGGTACTCTTCAGCCTGAAAAAGAGAAGGCTGAGAGGGGACTTGGTAGCAGTTTACCACTATATCAGAAGCATATGTCTAGGGCTCGGTGAACAACTGCTCACCAGGGCAACCTTGGGGAAAACCAGAAGTAATGGTCACAAACTCCTGGAAGATTGTTTCAGGCTCATTTCAGACTCAACATTAGGAAAAACTACTTCACAACTAGGGTGTCCAGACTGTGGAATAAGCTCCCTCCAGACGTGGTGCAATCACCTTCCTTGGAAATCTTCAAGAGGAGACTGGACAGTCACCTTGCTGGGGTCACCTGTTGTCTTTCCAGCTTGGTGCAAGGGGCTGGACCCAATGATCTTCCAAGGTCCCTTCCAGCCTCACAATTTATGGATCTATGATTGGCTGGAGGCTAAGTCTTAGGCGATGTGGCTTTGAAACAGCTCTTCCAGAGACTTCCAGAGCAAACTTGGTCAGGTTCCTTAGCCTCCCTGAGCCCCAGCTAATCACCTGTAAATGGAGTAATTACACTTCCCAATTCACAGGAGTATTGTGAGAATAAATTCATTAAACAACTGTGAGGTACAATGACAGGCTTCCTGGCTGCAGCGGGGCCTAGCAGGCCTGCAGTTTTCACCCCCCTCTGCCCCAAGCCAGACACAGTCCCACAAGCACCCATGATACAAGTTTTGCCTGTCAGCAGCTAGGGGTGCAGGGTCCCAGAAGCCAGAACCCTGCACCTATTTCCTTGGCACCTGGCAGTCTTTGTGGCTGCAGCAGGGGCTAGCATGCCTGCAGTTTTGACCCTGCTGTGGCTTAACACATACACGTGACATGAGTTTTGCTTTAAAGATTTTGGGGTGCAGTTTCCTCAATCCCCTTGCACCTATCTCCTTGAAACATGGCACCTATCTCCTTGAAACTTGGCAGGCTTTGTTGCCTCACCAGGGACTACCACTCCTGCAAGTTTCATCCAAATCTGGCCGTAAATGACAAATTTGTAGGCTGTTTCACCCTGGGAAAATGTCAAAACAGTATTGAAATGACAAAGTGTTTCGACTTGCCTCGTTTTGTTTCGAGGCCGTTTTGACCATAGCTGTTCCATTTCAGTTTTGCTGTTTCTACCTCAAAACAGATCAAAACAGCGTTGAAATGACAAAGCGTTTCGACTTGCCTCATTTTGTTTCGAGGCCGTTTTGACTATAGCTGTTCCATTTCGATGTTGCTGTTTCTACCTCAAAACAGGTCGAAACAGCATTGAAACAGAACTGGTGGCGGTATTTCACACAGCCCTACTAAATATGCTCCACTATTACTTTTAGCAACATCATTCTTCAAGAAGTGAGTGAATGCCTTGTGCATTTCAGTAGCTATACTGTTTCTATTACTAGCAATCATGTTGGTACTGGGGCAAGTCATTACCAGCAAAGTAAAAAACAAAGTTTACATTACCATCAATTATTTATTTTAGCATTGACATAAGCAGCACAGCTGTGTATATAAGTAGCAATATTTTTAAGTTACAAGAATTCGGTTTACAAATTACAGTAGAAATAATGGCAATATAGAAATGAACCATTTGGATGTATAGGTAGAAAGGGTACAGCTTGACTTAAAGGCAGGCCTGGTAGCATGCCACCTATTACTAAAGGTTGCCAGGCATTTGCTATTATAAGGCCTTCCTTTCAGTTGCTCATAAGGGCTAAACTTTAACAAATCAGAGTAATAGCCAACGTGTTGCATATTTTCCTCTGGCTGAAAGGTTTTGGAAGAATTCAGCCAAAATAACTTGGCTGCTTTTGGGAAGAAAGGTAGGGGCAAAAAAAACTTTTCACTGTTAAAAAAAACCCAAAAAAGACTCCTTCCTCCTCCCTTCCCCACTTTTTTTTGGAAGTTCCAGAGCAGGGACCTGACATTTGACATAAAGGAAGTCTTTGTTAATCACATGAAAACCTGTCCCATTTTGACTTTGCAACTGAGCAGGGAGCTTGTCTTTTTTGAGCTCTCATTCCCCCCGCCCCACCAGGTCCTTCTGGCACTGAGATAATGAAGCCATATGATTCAATACAGAGGGCCAAAGTACACTGTGGGGTCGGAGTGGGCAGTAGATTAGGAAAAGGAGTGTGGGGCTGAATTGGAAGCAGAAGCTGGCAAGGAAGGAGACTGAATGAGTGGGTAAGGAGAGAGCAGACGGCCATAACCTAGAGACCTCCTAGCCTGGCTGGCTGGGGCCACCTGCCTGCTAGGGCTGAGAACCAGCACACACACTTCACATGTGAGCAGCCTGAGAGGGGTTCCAGCCATGCTACAGGCTGTCCTTTGGTGGGGATGGGAGGGGTTGAGTAGCGTGGCCTATTGAACTTCAAGCAAGGTGCTTTTTATCTTTTGTTATAAGGTAGTACTTAACTAAAAGTTATTATTCACAAGAGTTTTACCAGGTCTCATGTCTTTTGTTCAGTCCATAGATGAAATCCAATTTGTTCTCAGAGATGGTCCACATTTTTTTGAAAGCTGAGATGTACACCGTGCTCCTCATTATTCCTTAAAGCTTCCATTTCATTACTTTCTCCTGGAGAACAATATTCTGCTCATTAACCTCCAGATAGCATTTTTCATCTCGGCATTTCTTAGAGTATAAATGATTGGGTTCAACATTGGAGTGATGAGAGAGTAGGTGACAGAAACTATCTTGTCTCCTAATAATTTGTGGAAGGGTCGGTAATAGATGAAGATTCCTGGCATAAATATTAAGCTCATGACTGTGATCTGGGCAGCACAGGTAGACAGAGCTTTGTGCTGTCCACCTGTGACGTTTCCTAATTTTGACTAAGATGATACTATAAGATATGAGCAAGATCAAAAAGATGCATGGAGGAGCAGTCCACTGTTGGAGACCATCAGCAGCTCAACTAGGTCAGTATTAGCACAGGCCAGTTTGATGACTTGTGGGACATCACAGTAGAAATTGTCCAGGATATTGGGTTCACAGAACGGAAGCTGGATGATCAGTGCAGTTTGAACAATAGAGTGAGTAAATCCTCCCATCCATGACCCTATCACCAGTCCTGTGCACACATCCTGATTCATGATTGTCAGGTAATGCAGTGGCTTATGAATGGCCACATACCGATCAACTGCTATCACCACCAGGAGGAAGATGCCAGCACCTTCACTAAAATGAAATAAGAATATCTGGATGATGCACCAGTTGAAGGATATGGTTCTGGTGTGAGAAGCAAGGTCCCACAACAACTTGGCTGCCGTGATTGAAGAGTCACTGATGTTTGTGAAGGCCAAGTTGGCCGGAAAGAAGTACAGTGGAACGTGGAGATGGCTGTTGGTGATCACCACAATG
>NW_005842058.1:2639663-2641941 GCF_000455745.1 Alligator sinensis
TTTTTTGAAAGCTGAGATGTACACCGTGCTCCTCATTATTCCTTAAAGCTTCCATTTCATTACTTTCTCCTGGAGAACAATATTCTGCTCATTAACCTCCAGATAGCATTTTTCATCTCGGCATTTCTTAGAGTGTAAATGATTGGGTTCAACACTGGAGTGATGAGAGAGTAGGTGACAGAAACTATCTTATCTCCTAGTAACTTCTTGAAGGGTCGGTCATGAGGAAGATTCCTGGGATAAATATTAAGCTCATGACTGTGATCTGGGCAGCACAGGTAGACAGAGCTTTGTGCTGTCCATCTGTGACGTGTTTCCTGATTTTGACTAAGATGATACTATAAGACATGAGCAAGATCAAAAAGATGCATGAAAGGAGCAGTCCACTGTTGGAGACCATTAGCAGCTCAACTAGGTAGGTATTAGCACAGGCCAGTTTGATGACCTGTGGGACATCACAGTAGAAATTGTCCAGGATATTGGGTTCACAGAACGGAAGCTGGATGATCAGTGCAGTTTGAACAATAGAGTGAGTAAATCCTCCCATCCATGACCCTATCACCAGTCCTGTGCACACATCCTGATTCATGATTGTCAGGTAATGCAGTGGCTTATGAATGGCCACATACCGATCAACTGCTATCACCACCAGGAGGAAGATGCCAGCACCTTCACTAAAATGAAATAAGAATATCTGGATGATGCACCAGTTGAAGGATATGGTTCTGGTGTGAGAAGCAAGGTCCCACAACAACTTGGCTGCCGTGATTGAAGAGTCACTGATGTTTGTGAAGGCCAAGTTGGCCGGAAAGAAGTACAGTGGAACGTGGAGATGGCTGTTGGTGATCACCACAATGATGATGGTCAGGTTGCTGAGCCAGGTCATGAGGTAGACTAAGAAGAAGACCAGGAAAAGAAGATACTTCAGCTCTGGACTCTGGGTGAGACCCAAGAGGACAAATTCCGTCACTGTGGTGGTGAGGTTCTCCACTTCCATTGGGTATCCTTAATGTATATTAACAAAGGAAACACTAATGACGAAAACAGTAGACCGCAGTTTTAAAGGACAGTTTCCATGGGATTGAATAAGTTTTGGTCCACTTACATAAGGATCTAATGGCCATGAATGGTCACAATGACCAGCTGGAAATTTGTAATAGTAGGGCTAGAAATAAGGTGTTTCCTCCAGAAATAATAGTTTCTAGTCTTTCTGTTAACACTGAAAGGTCCTATTTCACTATGCAGCGGTAACCCAGCTTCATAAGTGCCTTTTTGGTACTAGCGCAGAGTTTGTAATTCTATTTCAGCCTATGCATGTTCATACATGAAACAATGAGATGCTAGAAGATGGATTTCCTACTTCTTGAGTGAGTACCCTAGGCACCAGGCTATTGGGCAAAACGACATGGGGGCTGTCCTCCTTAACGCTTTCTTCTAACACATGTGTGCCTGCCTTCGTTCTAATAGGCGTTCCCACGCGGCCTTCACCCAGGCCAAAGATCACGTCTGCCCAGGGCTTGTGGGTAGACCCCACAGGCTACCCCTGCTGATGTCAGGGGGACCCCTTAACTCGTCTGCCATGACTTGTGATGGTACCTCAGTGGGGGGTTCCCCCTTGGGGCAGGCTTCAGGGCCGTCGCGCCTCCCGGCGGGCACTCTCGGGGCTCCAACCTCCCCTACACCCCGGCACTCGCCACCTTAGGCTCTCCCTCTTCAGGCCTCCTTGGTGTCTTCGGCTTCCTCCTCTCTTGCCCACGGCTTGTCCGCCGAACGTCTAGGTCTTCAGGTCCGACGCGTAGCCTGCTGGGGCCGTTGGCCCGGCCCTTCCACAATGGCTCCTAATACTCTATTCTAACCACCCTGTGACGATGTGTGCCTAACCCACCACCAAGATTAACCAGGATTCCTAATCTAATAGGACCCGGAGACTCACGAAGGGACCTCTGGCCTCTGGGGCTGCATGGCTCTCTTGCTGGGTTCGGGCCCCGCCGCCCAGACCGCTCACCCGCAGGGGTGTTGGATCCCCTTCTCCTGTCCAGGCCGCTGGGGCCACGATGATCAACTGTCCGGCCCTGCTTCGGGACTCAGCCCATCTGCTAACTCCGCCCGACGAGGGCCCATTGGCCCTGCCCCGCTGTTACCTCTCTTCCGGTCCCCCTGCGGGCTTTGCTGCGGGCTCTGCTGCGGGCGCAGCTGTTGCTTTTCCCGTCGGCATTGCCCCAGCCTTCCTCACCGCATCTATGGCCGCCTGTGCTGCAGGCTTTCCAGCCAGTCCCCC
>NW_005842058.1:2641971-2643668 GCF_000455745.1 Alligator sinensis
CCCACCCCCCTGGCCGGCACTCCTGCCGGCTCCGCAGCCGGCTTCTTCACCGGCGCTGCTACCGATTGCGTAATCGGCTCCCTTGGAGCCTTCTGTAGCTCCGCCCCCGGTTTTTCTCGCTGCCGGGTGCGGCGGCTAATCCCCTCTGCACGAGGGCACATTCCTCCAACCTCCTCACATCAGCCGCCGCCGCCTCATCAGGGCCACTTCTTAGCCCTTCCGGGGAGCGTCCTCCACCCCCGCTGCTCTGCCGCAGCTGCATATACGCCCGGCTGATCACCCGCATCGGCGTTTTTGCCGTGCGCCTCTCCTCCAGCTCTTCCGGCTCTACAGGGGCTAAGTGGGGCTCTTTACTGACCCGGGGTTCCTCTGTCACCCCAGCTCCCCTGGAACAACATGCTAGTGATCGGTTCCTTCCCAGATACAATTTTGGGTAGATAAAAGAAGAAGTGAATATGCCTGCATAGCTGCCTGGTCAGAGTTCAGACTACTGAGCATGCTCAGTCCCCACATGGAGATTTCTGTATCTGCATTGCACTGCAAATAGAATTGCAAACTTCATGGCACTTACTTAGCTAGGCCACTGCCATTTAGGTGTGTAAACTGAATAATCTAGCCTTGGAAGTCCCTTTTTATGTTAACACTATATGTGCCATCCATATTTCGCCCCCACATACTCTTTCTCTCTCAGCCACACCAAGGGATAAAAGGAAACTTTGTTAAAATGGAATTAAGTTTGAAAGTGCCTAAATAAGTTAAGTGTGGGAATAGAAGATCATGCAGTAATCTATCTAGTGAATTTAGTAAATAAATCTAATGTCTATATTTAGTCCATGATTTTTTGTAGCCGGCTGAATCATGGACTAAATATAGACATTGAATTCATGATACATTATAACCTGCCTGACATCCGACTCCTCAGGTAAACCCTCCACTTTTTACCAGCTATTCTCATTTCCTTCCCCGCCTCATCTCACATCCTTTGACTACAGACGCTTTCATTCCCCGTCCCCCCGACCTGTCTTTCACCTACTGCCCTCCTCAATTTACATTTTAACTGATTGACTTTTTTGCATTTGTACTGGCCTCTGGCTGCTTTACCACACCAGCCAGGAAGAGCACAGACCATCTGCAGATGATTCTTCAGCCTGATGAAGGGTGTTTGTGCCCAAAAGCTTGCAAAGAAGAATTTTTCCAAGTATTTGAGTTGGTTTAATAAAAGATAACAGATTTACCCAAAGAACCTTGTCTGCCTAAATGGTAATGAGAAATTAAGAGCTAAAATGAAACTGGTACATAGTAAGTTTAAAGCAAACACAAGGAAGTTCTTTTTTTCCATAAAGTGTGTAACTAAGGTGTAGAGCTCATTGCCACTAGGTGTTGTAGAAGCTGACAGTTCAATCAGAGTCAAAAAAGGAATTGGAAAAATGCGTGGCGGAAAGGTGGGTTGGTAGCTATTGAGTATTCAGAGTTAGAGGTACGGCCTCTGAATCGAAACTTCCTAGACCTTAAATGCTGGAGGCTGCAAGTGAGAGAGGAACAATGGGAAAAACCCTGGTCACACCCTGTTCACTCTCCCTTTCAGCATGTACCCCCTGCCGCTGTGTGACACGGGATACTGAGTAAGATGGACTTTCGGTCTGACCCAGTAAGTGGCAGTTCTTATGTTCTGATATAGAAACAAGTTTAGAGAGAAT
>NW_005842058.1:2643714-2646415 GCF_000455745.1 Alligator sinensis
ACATTAATTGAACCATTTGTCTCATGAATTAAAAAAAAACTTCCATGAAATTTTTCATGGGTGGGTGGTTAGTTTTGAAATGACCAAAATAAGTAATTTTCAGATTTAAAATAAATGAATTAGAAACATGATTTTAAAGAAAGGGGCTTTAAGTAACTAAATGTGGAGCTGGCTTAGAACTTTTGAAGGCCAAATGCAAAAACGATGACCAAAGTTAAGGCAAAAAAAATCCTGTAGGTGTCCTGAACCTATGCAGATGCATGAACATCTGAAAGAGGATATTAGAAATAAGCAGAGAGCCTGCAAGGAAAGAATAAAAGGGAGTGATCATCCAGAAAATCTATATATTAAAGTTAAAAAATTTGTAGGGATAAAGTGAAAATAGTGAGTTAGAGTATCCAGTGCAACCTTAAAACAAATTGTGCAAGGTCATTCAACCATGTAAATGAAAGGCATAATCAAGAAAGAATAAATAGGGATGGTATGGAGTACGATTGTGGTTAGATTTTGTTAAAGCAGACGATGGAGAACAAAGGCAGGATGGAAAGAAGGATACAGAAATGGCAAAAACCTCCTTGAAGGAGAAGTAAAATGTGCTTATGTAGGAGATAGGGTTGGGTATTTGATTGATTAAATGATGTTTGGACAATTGACCAGTCAACTATTGGTCAAAAATTGTAGAAAATTGCAAATGCAGTTGAATAATACACAGACAAAGCACAAATTTGCCATTAAGAAATGTGTCAAAAAACAAAAAAATAATATTTGTCAAGAAAACCTAAAAAAAAATTACTCCCTGTAAAATTGCCTATAATCTTTGACCGGTCAAAAACTGTGTTGTCCATGGACCAGTCAATTGACAATACTTGACCTGTAAAATGACTGATTTGCCAACCGTAATAGGAGAAAATGTATATGAACAACTTTGAATTTTGGAAGTATTGGTACATGAAGTAATAGGTCCCACGATACTTAATCCAACGTTCAAGTCTGAGGTGGTATCATAGAATTAAAGACCAGCATCTCTAGTATCCATATTTAAGAAAGAAAGCAACCACAGTCCTGCTAGTATGACCTCATTGATACATAAATCACTAGAACAAATTTTGAACAAAATAATTGAAGACCCGGAGGAAAATTTAAAAAGGCAAAATAAATAAATCACAGACTCTAACTCTACTTAACTAATAGGTGGACTACAATCTGGGCCTTGATGTTAGAGGAAAGCAAGAAGACCAGTGACAATTCACATCAAAAAGAGGAGCAGCAATGCGGTTTGGGGGTGGGGCACAATGATACTACATGACAGAAAGGGCAAAAGGACAATGCAGATAGCTAGCTCTTCTACACAATCTAACCCAATCTGTATCTGTGCTTTTGATTATTCTCCCCTAAATGCAGCAACTTGCATTTATTTCCTTGAGCTTCATCCTGTTCTTTCAAGCCCAGCTCCCCAATCTATGCAGATTCATCTGAATTATGTTTCTATCCTCTAAAGTGTTTGCACTAAATTCCAGTTTCACATCATGTGGCTACTTGCCTGTATATTCTGTCATTCAAATAACTGATTAGACCAATCAGTAAACAAAAGTCTTCCATTCGTCATCTTGCAATTGATAGCATTTATTTTAGGTGGCACAGATGGAAAAATTGATGCATGAAACATTGCTTTCCTGCTTCAACAGCGTTAACACAAAATGACTCAAATCAAGTGTCTTTGTACGTACAAAGCTACAGAATTAACCCACCACCTTCATTTTTTGTAAATAGGTTGCACACGATAGTATGAAAACAAGAATTTCATGACTTAATTATAAAAGAAACATAAGTAAAGCAAAGTCATGAAAGAAAGATGGACATATTGTTCTTGGAGTGGATCAGCCTGTGGAGCAGTTTCCTCAGGGCAGCTTGGATCTCCTTGTTCCTCATGCTGTAGATGACCGGATTCATCAATGGAGGCACCACAGAATACAAAACAGCAGCCAGGAGATCCAGAGGGGACGGGGAGTCAGAGATGGGCTTCAAGTAGGCAATGCCACCAGTGGAAAGAAACAAGGAGACCACAATCAGATGAGGAATGCAGGTGGAGAAGGCTTTCTGCCGGCCCTGCTCCGAGGGGATTCTCCACACTGCGGTGAAGATCTGAACATACGACACAACAATGAAAGCAAAACAGCCTAAACCTAGAAACACACCAAAAGCATGAACTGCCAGCTCTCTGCGGTATGTGTCAGAGCTGGAGAGCTTGAGCAGCTGGGGTATTTCACAGAAGAACTGGTTGATGATATTTGAGTGGCAGAAGGGTAGATGAAAGGTGTTCCCAGTGTGCAGTGCTGAATAAATGACACCAGCAACCCAAGCACTGGCAGCCATCTGGATGCACACTCTCCTGTTCATTATTATCCCATAATGCAGTGGCTTGCAGATGGCAATGTATCGGTCATATGCCATGATAGTTAGGAGTACAAAACCAGGTGTACAAAAAAGGAACAAGTAAAAGACCTGGGACACACATCCAGCATAGGAAATTGCCCTGCTGTTTAAGAGAGAATTGGCCATGGATTTAGGGACAATGACGGAGATAGATCCAAGGTCAAGGACAGACAAATTTGCCAAAAAGTAGTACATGGGGCTGTGGAGGTGGTGGTCCGTAGTTACAGCAGTGATAACAAGGAGGTTCCCCACCAGAGCTGCCAGGTAC
>NW_005842058.1:2646584-2648858 GCF_000455745.1 Alligator sinensis
TGACATTCCCATCAATAACATCCCCAGATTTCATGCTAAGAATGTAAATACTCCATTTTTTGCCTCATGGAAATTTGATTTTAGTAAATTATTTTCTCTGGCAAGACCCTACATAAAATAAAATATTTTGATATTCCATTTAGAAAGTGAAGAAAATGTTAGCCAAGCCACAACTCAGGATTTTAATTTTTTTATTTTTATTTATTTAAATCCAGAAGTCTATAATTTATCCATCTCACCTAGAAAATGTGTGCTGGAAAAAAATGCATGTGAAATAAAAGATATATAAAATTTGACTTCCTTAGAGGTCCTATTTCCACCCCACCCTCCACCCGACTCCCAATAAGCTGTATAACTTTATCTGAATTAATAGCAAAAATAGTGAAATAGTCTTCGTTCACTCTTGTAGCTTTGAGTGTATTACACATAAAATGCACTGTGATTTCTGTAGACAGGTTTTCCAACTTGAATGTTTTTAACTGTCCTCTGCATCTTCCTAAGACATGACACTTCACTGATGCAGAAAACTTACTGAAATTGTTTTTGTGGAAGTTTCCTTATCTCTTGTGTCATATTCAGGCTTCCCCTGCCAAGATCCTTTGCTCTTGTCCAGTTGATCTTTCAGATCTCCTCTGCCCCAACCACTAGTCTAGGTCCCCAGAAGCACAGCTAACTCAGAGGTCTTTCTCTGCTCCCTCTGTTACTGAGCGAATGGAGTAAATCCAACCAGGTTTCTGGGTGTGCAGCTGACCTCAACCCTGCCTTGTAGAAAAGGAGTGAAGCAAGACAGCAATTTTGCAGCTGTTTTCTTCCAAAGGCTCATGGGACTCATTCCCTGGAGTCCTGCACAGCTCAGAAGGAAAAGCCCAGATGTAAACAGTCTGAGCTGTACAGATGTTAGCAGAACAGCAGAGCTGTGCTCTGGTTTAATCTCCCTCACAACACAAGTCATGGGATCTCTGAGAATGCCCTGAGCTTCTCTATCTGGCTCTGTTGTCCCAGTTAGCCAGCCTGGGCACCTTAGCCTGCAGGGAGGCACGAAGTTGCAATTGGTTTAGTTCCTACGCAGTTTTGCATGAGAAAATAACATGAGAATAAAAGTCAGGTTGTAAGGTGTAAAATAAATAATTTTAAATGTAATTAATATATTCCATACCTCAGACAAACAAGCTCCATTGCAAGGCATCACATTGACAAAATATTAGCTCAGCAATCATTAGCAAGGTCATGGTTCTGTATCTACTGTCATGAATTTGACAGCCCCAAGGACCACTTTCCCTTGAGTTGTATACATCCCAGGTCCCAGCTCCCCCACATTTCTTCCACCATCAGCTTCCCTTGAACGCAGCGGTGTCAAACACAGATGGACCCCATCTGACAGGTCAAGCCCACAGGGGTGGTCTAGTGGGGGCACTGCATGCAATGTGCATTGTGGGCTGGCTACATCTGGTGCTTGCACCATGTGTGCAGCTCTAGCCCTGCACACCACACACAGCACAAAACAGCCCCGGCACCGTGCACAGCATAAAATGTGAGGAGCCAGCCTGTGGCACATGCTACCCACAGCAGGTCACTGGGGGTGCAGATTACATATGGCATTGGTAATGCATAGGGGGTGTACATGGGAGCACGTGGACCTCCTGAGATTGGTGGTTCACCCCGTGAAAGAAGCACCACCGGTCCCTGTAGGCAGTTGCCACTTGCCAGTGCCCCCTTGCCCCCGACTGTCCACACTGCCAACCGTATGCCAATGCTACCACGGCTACCTGCAGGAGCTCCCCGTTTGCTGCCATCACCGCCGCCTGCAGGCAGTCGCCATTCCCCCACAGCTTCTGGGGGTCACGTCTTGTTCGTGGCATGTGGCATTTGCACCAGGCTAGCTGTGTCTATACGAGATTCTAGGTCAGTGTAGCAATGAGCTACGGCGATGTCGTTCATCCCTGTGGCAACGTAGTGTTGGCAGGCACTAACCATGATGCTGCCGCTACTGTGCATTAGCAATGAGCTCCTGAGCATTACTTCATTGCTACTGCACAGTAGGGTTTGAAATGTTCCATGCACCTTCGGGACTGCGCAGTCACAGCGGGTACTGCATGTTCATTTAGTTCTCGTTACAGCAAGACATGTCTGCACAGTAAAAACTGCCCAGTGGGGCAGATGTGTAGCTGACTGTGCACACTGGATCCTGCGTGCAGGGTGGGTCAATGGGCCCAATGCAGACAGACCCCCAGTCTAGTACACAGGGCTAGCCTGGCACAGGTGCCACATGAAGCA
>NW_005842058.1:2649045-2650615 GCF_000455745.1 Alligator sinensis
GTAGTTGCAGCTCCCACTTGGGACAGGGGTTGGTTGGAGTCCAGCAGCTGGAAGATGTATGGTGTTTGGAATTCGCTGTCTTCATGGATGATCCCATGGCCAGAAACTATGATCCCATCATGAGAGAAATTTTCAAGTATCAGCCTTTCTCAATCCCCAGTTTGGGATTTATTTTATTTTTTCATGAACCAAACAGTCCCAGAATATTTCATTTAACCTTATCAGTTTTTTCTGGACTTTATCACAGCAGTTGACAATCTAGAGCCCATGATGCCATTGTATCCACCCTGTGGAGGAAGGTGTTTTCCTAACAGGGGCCTTCTCTTACTCTGCGCTGTGCTGTACTGCAGCTGGGCAGCAAAAATAGGCAGCACTGTCGAAAAGTGGTAGTAGTCACCTGGTTTTGGTATCAGCCTAGTAAAATGGAAAATGTTGGTGATCCCGTGCTCTATCATATTGATGTGTCCATTACATAGCGTTACACAAATATCCCAATAGCCCTCCTTGCAACCTTCAAGAAAAAAGTGGTTTTGTCTTCCCAATGTGAAAGCCATCCCTTTCTGATGGCATCTCTGATTGGGAATCTCCTTGATATCACAGTTATAATTCTTGACCACCATCTCCACAGCCCCATGCACATCTTCCTGATGAATCTTTCTATCCCAGACCTTGGAACGATCTCTGTCACCTTCTCAATATCCTTAGCCAACTCTCTGCTGAACACCAGGTCCATGTTCTGTGCTGGATGTGTCGTCCAAGTCCTTTTCTTCTTGTTCTTCCTTGCAGCTGACTTCCCTTTCCTCACTATCACAGCACATGATCGATGCACTGTCATCTGCAAAACACTGCACTATGAGACAATCTTGAACAGGAGAGCTTGCAGATAAATGGCAGCCAGTGTATGGATTTGTGGTTTTCTATTTTCTACCCTGCATGCTGGTAACACCTTTAGTGTATCTTTCCAGGAAGCTAATATCGTCAACCAGTTCTTCTGTGAAATCCCTCAGCTAATCAAGCTCACTTGCTCTGACTTGTACCATACACACCTTGAGATAATTGCTGTTGGTGTTTGCATAACTTTAGACCTGTTTACTTTTCATAATGGTATCTTACATTCAGATCTTCAACACAGTGCCCATCTGAGCAAGGACAGCACAAAGACTTCTCACCTTCCTTGCTCACCTCATTCTGGTCTCCATGCTTATAAGCATGTGTACCTTTCCCTATATGAAACCTATCTCCAGCTCCCCATCAGCTCTTGACCTCATGGAAACCATAATCTATTCCATGCTGGATCCAATAATCAATCCAGTTATGTACAGCAGTGGGGAGGGGAGAGGTGGGAGGGTTGTTGGGGGGGCAGCGGGAGCAGTTGAGTGCAGGGCTGTTCCTGCCCATCTGCCCCACTTTGACCCCTGCAGCAGCCAGAGGGAGCTCCAGGCTGGGAATGGCTGGGGGCTGCACACGCTGTACATATTGCCCTTTAAACTGACCAGAGCTGCAGTGGGGAGAGGAGGAACCAGGTTCAGACCCACCAGCCAGTTGGGGGACCTCATTCAGCAGGACCAGC
>NW_005842058.1:2651912-2652437 GCF_000455745.1 Alligator sinensis
TGCAAGCTAAATATGCCTAGTTCTCTCCATCTCTCCTTAACATGGCTTGCCTTCCAACCATTTTTCATGTTTGTCACCTATCTCTGAACTTTTCTAACTGCTTCATTTTCCTTCTTAAGATGTGAAGCCCAGAAATTCACGCAGTAGTTTAGGTGAAGCCTAACTATCACCATGTCGAGTGGTACTATCACCTCCCATGTTTGACATCTTTCTTAGCAAGCTTTCAGGTTTCACACCCCTTTGTCAGTCTGAGGAAGCATCTGCAGTTGGTGTGTGCTCTTCCTGGCTTTTAAACCCAAATGCTTGCTATGAAAAATGTTTCCAAATATTTAAATTGGTCTAATGAAAAGTATCATATTCACGCTAAGTACCTTGTCTGCCTGTGTTCTTAGACCAACACGGCTACAACCTACACCCTTGTTTTACGTCTAATATTCCTGTTTTTGCAGCCCAAAACTGCATTAATGTTTCTGTAGTTGCATCAAATTGCTGGTTCATATTGAGTCTGTGACCCACCTTTTCAAC
>NW_005842058.1:2653587-2654760 GCF_000455745.1 Alligator sinensis
AAGTGTAAGATCTGCAGCTGCCGAGTGTCAGAGAAGCCCAGGAGGAGGAACTCGATTACAGTGGTGCAGTTGGGCATCTTCCTTCCCAGGGCACCGTGCAAGTCCTGGGTATAATAGAACAAGGGCAGTGGTAAGGAGGAGAGTAACAAATTTGGTGGCTTTGATATTCCCATTAATAATGTCTCCAAATTTCATACTAAGAATGTAAATATTCCTTTTTTTGCCTCATGGAATATTTGATTTTAAGAACTTATTTTTCCCTGGCAAGACCCTACATAAAATAAATTATTTTGATATTCCATTTAGAAAGTGAAGAAAATGTTAGCCCGCCCACAACTCAGGATTTTAATGTTTTTATTTTTATTGATTTAAATCCAAAAGTCTGTAATTTATGCATCTCACCAGGAAAATGTATGTAAGAAACAAATACACGTGAAATAAAAGATATATAAAATTTGATGTCCTCAGAGGTCCTATTTCCAACCCACCCTCCACCTGACTCCCAATAAAATGTATAACTTTATCTGAATTAATAGCAAAAACAGTGAAATATTCTTCATCCACTCTTGTAGCTTTTAATCTATTATACATACAATGCAGTATGATTTTCGTAACCAGGTTTTCCAAATTTTATATTCTTAAATCTCCTCTGCATCTTACTAAGAGAGGACACTTCACTGATGTAGAAAACTTACTGAAATTGTTTCTGTGGAAGCTTTCTTATCTCTTGTGTCATGTTCAGGCTTCCCCTGCTGAGATCCTTTGCTCTTGTCCAGTTGATCTCTCAGATCTCCTCTGCCCCAACCACTAGTCTGGGTCCCCAGAAGCACAGCTAACTCAGAGGTCTTTCTCTGCTCCCTCTGTCACTGAACGACTGAAGTGAATCCAACCAGGTTTCTGGGTGTGCAGCTGACCTCAACCCTGCCTTGTAGAAAAGCATTGAAGCAAGACAGCAATGTTGCCCTTGTTTTCTTCCAAAGGCTCATGGGACTCGTTCCCTGGAGTCCTGCACAGCTCAGAAGGAAAAGCCCGGATGTAAACAGCCTGAGTTGAACAGAAGACCCATGCTCTAATTTAATCCCCCTCACAACACAAGTCATGGGATCTCTGAGAAGGCCCTGAGCTTCTCTATCTGGCTCTGTTGTCCCAGTTAGCCAGCCTGGGCACCTTAGC
>NW_005842058.1:2655547-2655910 GCF_000455745.1 Alligator sinensis
GGGCCGGCCTGCGGCACATGTTACCCACAGCAGGTCACTGGGGGTGTGTACTGCATGTGGCATTGGTGATGCATGGGGGTGTATGCAGGTGCGTGTGAACCCCCTGAGATTGGTGGTGCACTCCCTGAAGAATCACCGCCGGTGCTTGTGGGCAGTTGCCACTTGCCAGTACCACCTGCCCTCCCCGCCGACTGCCAACGCTGCTGACAGCATCTGTGGATCGTGTCGGATTGCCACTGGTCACTGCCAACGTGGCTGGTGGTTTCTGCAGGTGGTTGCTGACTGCCCGTCAGCGCTCGCCATTCCCCCTTCCCCCACCGCCGACACTACCATGGCTGCCTGCGAGAGCTCCCTGTTCGCCGC
>NW_005842058.1:2656244-2656602 GCF_000455745.1 Alligator sinensis
GGGCAGACGTGTAGCTGACTGTGCACACTGGATCCTGTGTGTAGGGTGGGTCAATGAGCCCAATGCAGACAGACCCCCAGTCTAGTACACAGGGCTAGCCTGGCACAGGTGCCACATCAAGCAGACATCCCCATGCAGCCTCATGCCATGTACAGCCCATGCCAGGCAGGCTCCACAAGGAGCATCGAGAGATCAGAGACTCGTTCATGGACCTGATTTCTCTGGATCTTAACCTGACAGATGCCAGAGCCTGATGTGACAATATGTGTCTCTGTCCTTCAGCCTCCATGCTAACTTACTGTAGTGGTAGCTCCCACTTGGGACAGGGGTTGGTTGGAGTCCAGCAGCTGGAAGATTT
>NW_005842058.1:2657316-2658228 GCF_000455745.1 Alligator sinensis
AACATTATCATCAATCAGCATTTAAAATAACTCTAAAGATTATCTGGCCCTAACTAACCTTGTCCAGTTCTGTCAAATTGTTCTCATACAGGCTGCCTTGCAAATACTTTATTATTTCATTTCTCGCCCACCTGGATACCTCCTCCAACCTCTCCCTTTCCTTCTTAAAAAGTGAAGCCCAGACCAGCACTAAGAAGTGTCACTGTCACCTCAAGTGTCTTGCACCTATTAAGACAGCTAAAAAATTGCATTTGCTTTCTTTACAATTGCACCAAATTGCCAATTTATGTTGAGTCTGTGATCTCCCAAAACTCCTGGATCCTTCACATAAATGCTGGCTCCCTGGCACTTATCTCCCATTCTGTATTTGTGCTTTTCATTACTTTTTCCTGGATGTAGCATCTTAAATTTATCCATACTGGCTTTCACCCTGTTACCTCTCACCCAGTTAGATAATCAGATGATCTATTAAAATCATTCGTATTCCACTCTTGTCCTCCGGGGTGTTTGCAAACCTTCCCAGTTTTGTGCCAGCCGCAAATTTTCTCAGGCAGCTCTCTATTCTGCCTTCCAAATCATTCATCATATCATTTAGAAAACCACACCCCACAAGTCATCATCATCTTGGAATTAAAAGGATTTATTTGAGGTGGCACAAGGAACACCAGACTTTTTCACTTGCACTTCAACAATGCTAACACAAAATGGCTCCAGCCTGAGTGACACAGATTTTATCACACTGCTGAATGTAGCTGAGAACTGTCATGTATCATAAGCAGAATGCACACGACATTATGAAAACTTAATTTCCTGATTTCATTATAGATCTAAAGAAACAAAGTAGTAAACCAAATGCACAAAGTAAAAAGGGGCATCCTGTTCTTGGAGAGCATCTGCCTTTGGAGCAGTTTT
>NW_005842058.1:2658553-2659043 GCF_000455745.1 Alligator sinensis
TTCACAGAAGAACTGGTTGATGGTATTTGAGTGGCAGAAGGGTAGACTAAAGGTGCTCCCAGTGTGCAGTGCAGAGTAGATGACACTAGCAGTCCAAGCACAGGCAGCCATCTGGACACAAGCTCTTCTGCTCATTATTATCCCATAATGCAGTGGCTTGCAGATGGCAATGTACCGGTCATATGCCATAACCATGAGAAGGGATAAATTTGCTCCCAAGAAGCAGAGGAGACAAAACACTTGAGCAACACATCCAGAGTAGGTAATCAACCTGGTGTTCAATACAGAGTTAGACATGGATTTGGGCACGGTCACTGCGATGCAGCCAAGGTCCACAATGGACAAATTAATCAAGAAAAAGAACATGGGAGAATGAAGTTCACAGTTAAGAGTTACAATTGTGGTGATGAGGAGATTCTCCATCAGGGCTGCCAAGTACGCTGTGAGAAAGATAACGACGTGTAAGATCTGGAGCCCCCGAATATCAGAA
>NW_005842059.1:0-2291 GCF_000455745.1 Alligator sinensis
TATCTATCTATCTATAGGTATCTAGATATACATAGATCTAGATATAGATATCTATATATAAAATTTATATATATATATATAACAAGACAAGGTTCTTTGGGTAAATCTGATGTCTTTTATTAGACCAGATCAAAATTTGAGCTGGTCTAATAAAAGATATCAGATTTATCCAAAGAACCTTGTCTGCCTGTGTCCTTAGGCCAACGCAGTTACAACCTACATCCCCATATAGATAGATAGATAGATAGATAGATAGATAGGTAAAAAGTATATATATATATGTGTGTGTGTGTGTATATATATATATATTCTCACACACACATAGATAAACATATATATATACGTGTGTGTGCATGTGTGTGTACATATATAAAATATATATAAACACACACATGCACACACACACATTGTTTTTCTTTCTCTCTGTCACTGGGCTCCTGGAAGGGGGTTTCCACCCTCGCTGCCTCCCCTGGAGGAAAGAGAAGCTGTAGTGTGGTGGGCCAGGGCAGGGAGCCCAGCTTTGCAGATCACTTGCATGGGAGAAATGCAAGTCGGAGCAGGGGGCAGCTACCTGTGCTGAAGTCCTAGACCGTGAGGGCTGGAGGGGACCTCAGGGGGTAACATGTAGTCCGAGCCCTTGCTCCAAGCCGGACCGTCCCCAGCGATCTCACCCCAAGGGTTTTCAGCACTCTACCTGGGTCTTCAGCACCGCCGAGGGTGGAGACTCCACCACCTCTCTGGGGAGCCCGTGTTTTACCACCCTCCTCGTGAAAAAGTTTTTCCTAATATCCAACCTCAACTTCCCTCGCTGCAGCTTGAGCCCATTGCTCCTTGTCCTGTCGTCTGCCCCCACTGAGAACAGCCCAGCTCAACGCTGCCCAAACTTTTCCTCAGCATGACCCCATTTAGGCCCTGTTTCCTCAGCAGGGCCCCTCGCTCCCAACCCACAGCCCCCACCCCTGACCCCATCCACTGATGCTGCAACCCCATTTGGGGTTGCAACCCACAGTTTGGGAACCGGTGGTGTAGGTCGGTCCTCTTTGCAACTACCCTTCACTATCCAAGCCCCCTCAGTCTTGTCTTCTCCAAACTAAATAAGCCCAGTTCCCGCAGTCTCTCCTCATCAGTCATGTGCCCCAGCCCCCCAAACCATTTTCAGACAAGTTGCATGGGAGAAATAGGAGCCAGAGGGCAGGCTGCCACTGCAGCACTCCTGGAAATGCAGGTGTGCATCTCAGTGATGGGACCCTGGACTTCTCCCCCTCGCCCCACTTTTTTTTAACCCTCTTTCCTACGAAGCTGAACTGCCACAAGGCTGAACGGTGGACCCCCTCCCCCCCGCATGAGATCTCTGGGATCAGAAAAGATCCGGAGGAATCTATGACGATGTCCTGCCCCTTCTTTCAACAAACGCTGAACCGTCCCCTATAAATAGTGTGGTGTGAAACGAGGGGAGAGCAGACTCTCCTTGTAACCTGAGGTCACCCGCAGCCCGCAATGCCAGTAAGATGATCGTGATGGAGCAAAGCAAATATCCAAGCCACATGGGTAATCCCTGCCGATGAGCAGTGGGACCTGGTCCAGGCCGCTGCTGCTGGACGAGGGACTCTCTGGAGGGCACGGCACACCCAGCGCCCTTCCTCGATTTACCCCAGGGCTCTCACGATTTACCCCACGGCACGGCGGAGAGCCCCGAAGCCACTCGCGTGAATGGCTTGCTGCTTAAAACACTCGTGGGTCACGGCCCAAAAGTGGGTGGCACGACTCTCTGAAAAGGGTCACAAACCAAGTTTAAAAATGGATCATTTCTCGGCCTCTCGAAGGCTCAAGTCACGTGCAGTCACTTCTTAGCCTGGCAGGGCAAGCACCACGTATCTGTGTCCGTACAGGCAGGTTTCCTCATCCGCACGGCAGTTCAGTACCCGCCGGGGTGCAACCGCTTTAAGCCCAGTTTTTGGAAACGGGACTGTCCTCCCTCGCTCGCTCCCAGGCTTTATGGCCAAGAGCAAGCACAACTCAGGGGCATCCAAGCCCCAAGTCTCCAGGCGTGGGCCTGCACACAGGATGCCTGCCAAAGGGTTTGGAAACATCTGATGCCCCAGCAGGCGGGGAGCATGTTTGCCAGGAGCAGGGCCCCTTACGGGTCTGCACTCCCGCATTTGGAATTAGTTTGGGTTAATTTGGCCTGGGACACAGATTTATAATAATAATTAAAAAAGGATCAACAAACAACACCGTGGGGGGGGGGAGCTTTGCTGAACAGTGCTCAGCCGCTGCTGCCCTGCCGGGCC
>NW_005842059.1:2319-15996 GCF_000455745.1 Alligator sinensis
CGGCGGCGGCATGGACGACCAGGGCTGCCCGCGCTGCAAGACCACCAAATACCGCAACCCGTCCCTCAAGCTCATGGTCAATGTCTGCGGGCACACGCTGTGAGTGCGGCGCTGCCCCCGAGCGCGGGGTGGGCCCAGGGGCAGGGCAGGGGCTTCCCTCCTGCGTGCTGCCATCGCTTAGTGTCAGCGTCTCTGTGGGGGGACGGGGACATTTAGTGCCAGGGTGGTTGCTGGTGAATCATTTTATGCCAGGGTGTTGGGTTGAGGGTGGACATTTAGTGCCAGGGTGTTTGTTGGGGGGGGACATTTTGTGCCAGGGTGTTTACTGGCGAATCATTTTGTGCCAGGGTGGTTGCTGGGGCATCACTTTGTGCCAGGGTGTTGGGTTGGGGGTGGACATTTTGTGCCAGGGTGGTTGCTGTTGAATCATTATTGCCAGGGTGTTTGCTGGGGAGGGGCATTTAGTGCCAGGGTGTTTGTTGCGGGGGGCATTTGGTGCCAGGGTGTTTGCTGAGGGGGGGACATTTTGTGCCAGGGTGTTTGCTGGGGAGGGGTATTTTGTGCCAGGGTGTTTGCTGGGGAGGGGTATTTTGTGCCAGGGTGTTTGCTGGGCGAACATTTTGTGCCAGGGTGTTTGCTGGGGAGGGGTATTTTGTGCCAGGGTGTTTGCTGGGGCATCACTTTGTGCCAGGGTGTTGGGTTGGGGGTGGACATTTTGTGCTAGGGTGGTTGCTGGTGAATCATTTTGTGCCAGGGTGTTTGCTTGGGGGGGAGGGTTTGGGGGGCATTTCTTGTGCACGGGGTGGTGTTTTGGGCCATCCTGCATGGGACTGGGAAAGGCTGAAAGAGTTTGGGTTGCAGGGGCTTGACTAGCCTTCTGATGCCTGAAGAGCGATGACACAGAGGATGGAGACAGGTTTTTCTCCGTGACTGGAGGAGACGGGGCGAGGAGCGATGGACCCAAGTTGCAGCAGGGGAAGTTGAGGTTGGAAAGCAGGGGGTGTTCCTGACTCTGAGGGTGGTCAGGCGTTGGCGCAGGCTGCCAAGAGAAGCCGTGCAATTGCTGTGCTTGGAAGATTTCAAGAGCAGGATCCCATCCAGAGCCGCTTCCTGATGAGCTTGGGAAAAAGAAAGTTTAGAAAAAAAAAAAGCATTTCCTATTCTTTACAGCATCAGTCAGGTTTGGTTTTGTCCCCCCTCCCCCTCCTGAGGCTTTTTATGTGGCAGTTTGATTGTTTTAAAGAAGCTGCAACTAACTTAAAGCTTCATCACATGCGTTGCCCTGAAAAAGGAAAACATGCTGTGTTGGCAGAAGTTTGGCTGGGAAATTAAAATATAAATGAATGAAAATCCTGTTCTGGACTTGTGCAGAATGAGATGCCGCAGCAAACACCCTGACACAGCTGTAATGCACTTGGTTATTGCTTGCAGATCTCAGATGTGGTATTTTTTTCTATACTGCTTCTGTAAAAGCACGAATGAGTGTGGAATGCATTAATTTTTTTGCATTCAGTGATGTTAGATGCACATATGTAGCTTTTTAAAACAATGCATCAGTTTATTTTCTTCAGTGAAAAAGAACAAGTGACCAGTCTCTGCCTATAAGGATTTGTACAGATATAAACAGTATAGGCTTCATTCGGCAATGCTGGGGAACACTTACCCAACCAAATAAATGCCATGCTGTTAACACGAGGTAAAGGTCACAGAACTGGTCTCTCTGTAATCACCATGGCAAATCTTTAACTAAATATGATATTCCTCCCTATAGCAGAGTATATGTATACACCACTGCACACCTCCAATAAAGGCCCAGGTAAATGCTTGAGCTTTGAAGGGTACCTCAGACCAGTTTGCGCGTACCTGTACGACCATATCTAGAGACTGTTAGTGGGAATGCATCTGTTGACCTCAGCTGTCCTGAAAGCTCTCAGAATAAGATAGGCAGACAAGGTCCTTTGAGTAAATCTGATATCTTTTATTAGACCAACTCAAATAGTTGGAAAAAAATGTGCATTCCCAGGTAGTTGAAACCCAAACCAAGTAAAACTCCTATTTATAACTGCTGTCAAAGAATGCCAAAATCCCTGTTGCAACAATTCTCAGATCATGTTTGGATGAAAGGTGATGAACTGGGGAGTCTCAAGTGTCCTTGGATAATCATGGTATCAAGAGAGCGTGCTAGATTTGGGCAGTGGGAAGTGGGCCTAGATCCACAAACCTTAGGTACTGAACGCCCATGGATTTCAATGGGGCTTAGGTACCAAAGTCTTTGAGGTTCTGGGCCATAGCAATTTCTGCTTTTGGAAAGTGGTGTTTTTGCTTCTGTCTGTAGCCTCTCTGGGTTTAGGATATTGCTGCTCTGCTCCTTGCTTTGATTAGGATTTATTTTTTTCCAGAAGAATGCTAGCTATAGGCACTGAAGTTGTGGTGAAGCTGTAGGAGGAAGGGAGGTCTGCTTTTTACTTTCACTTGCTGCTGATCCACCAAACAGCTGGAGGGGAAAAGAGACACAGACCTCATCTACAGCAAGTTTTGGAAGGTGCATACTAGTTAACAGATCAGCAGCCTAGTGCAGACAAAGGTGGTATGCCCAGAATACACATGCCTTCCATATCTTATAGCTATGGAAGGAAAGCTCCCTTTCTATAGGACATGGGCAGGGAGCACGGAGCAGAAAGCAGAGGGTAGCAGCTTCGGTGATCATGCACCCCCTGCTTAAAGCCTTCAAGGCTGTACAGGTTCCTTGTCACTTCCAGAACAAGCCAGCACATTTTAGTTTGACACTTCTCTGTAACACTTCCCTGCTTTAAAACATACAAGCCAAGGAGTAAAGTGAAAGTCACTGTGGATTTCTGATATCTGAACTTTCCTGGCTTTTGTTGTGATTGTGGACTTCTTATGTTAACAGTATACACAGCTGGCTTTTTTTCTTTCTTAGTGTCCAGTCATTTACTGTTGCTCTTCTATTATCAAGTCTATGTTATAATCCTCTTTTGAAGGGTTAATAATTTAGTACGGGGTGGCCAACCCATGGCACATGTGCCACAAATGGGATAGGCAGCCTCTGAGTGTGGTATGTGGCAGATCAGGAAGGCTACGGGTATCACAGGTAAGGCAGGGAGCAGAAAGAAGAGCAACAGGTCAGGCAGGGAGCACCGGGCATGGAGCAGAAGGCAGAGCAGCAGATTGGGCTTAATTTGAGGCATACCTGTCAAAAAGATTGCCCCCCACTGATTTAGTAGTTTCAAATGCTATCCAAGTAAAACTTGGTCTAGAAGTTGGAGGGCCAGGTGTCAGCTTTGACACTGAGGCTGCTGATCTGATCATGAGGGTAAAGGAGAAAGGAAGTAATTAAACACAATTTATAGTAACACAGTTAAGGAAGTTCTGAATTAAGCTTGTCTACTGCTCTTTGACCCTCTTGCGCAAAGTCATTACATCCTGCATGGCTCTATCAGCAGGACTGATAATAGTTCAAATGTCCTGGTCCTTATGCTGTAATTCACTGTGCATGGGTGGGTCTCTGCACTCGGCTCCTTTGAAGTCTGTGGGTGCTCATGGATTGGGACCCAGGTGGGAAGTACACGGGGCTGAGATATAAGATAAGGGTCAGTCACGTGAGTGTGGGGGAGTCAAGGGGCCTTTACCAAAGTACCCTGCAGGTCAGTCTTCCACTGCAACTTTCTTTGGTGGATCCTAGCCAACCTTTAATGTCATGGGAATGTTTTATTTCCCTTAGTTACGGCTGCTTGACCAGTATCACCAAAAGTGCGATTCAGTGGGGAACTGTATGTATGTTTAGCATTACAGTAAGGTTGAAATAGCCCTTTCCCTTCTAAATCTCTCCTCTCGTGGTATGAGAGAACAAATTGGCAGTTAAAAGCTGCTGTAAGGTAAGACTTAACATGGAAACGCTTAGTCTTATCTAAGCAATTAAAGTCTTTTAAATTTATGTTTAAAAATACGTATAAAAAAAAGGGTGGCCATCTTTTGATTAACAAATGAAATGGCTGGCCTAAAGGGCCTTTGTTTTTTAGGGGGAGACTCGAGCAAGGCTAGAATGGGTGGTTTGAAGTTCTGCACGGTATTAGCTTCTAAGGCTGCTGATGGCTCTGCTTTTCTTTAAATGTTTAGTCTCCGGACTTGCCTTCCAAAGCCCTTGCACGCACGTGACTATTCCTGGTTGCTCGGATGGTTCTTCATGTGGTTTCGAAATGTGCAGAGACTGGATGTGTGCTGGCCAGTGGTGTTTTCATTCACCTAGCTTCATTCGAGACCGTGACTGGTTTGTTTTTTTTTTTTACTTGGCCTGCTTGGATTTCATTGCTTGCACTGAGTTTTAGTAGGCAGGTTTAAAGTACCCTACTGCTTTACTTACATAAAAAGGAAAGGAAATGCATCCACCAAAAAGTGTATTAAAAGAACATTAAGATTGTTACCGCAAACAGGATTGGGGAAGGAAATTTACTGTTGGCTGTAAAATGTACCATATGGCCCCGGACAATCAGGCACGAAAGCTGTGTATAGAAAAGGTAATTAATAGCAGGGCTGGTCCAGTCATCCAGCCCCATCACCCCCTGTGTGCAGACCTCCTTTATTTCTTGATTGGAAGGGAAACTGGTTCATACAGGCCCTTCTCTGAAAAGCCAGGCTTCTTGTGACCCCTAGCTCCAAAGAGAGTGGATGCGGAGGTGCCCAGCGTTGAAAAGACCTCTCTGAAGTGCAAGGTCTGTTGTACCAACCTTCTGCTGTGCCAACCAGGCTTCTGCCCCATGTTTAATGGGAGGGGGCACCCTTGGGAGAAAGGGCCACAGGCCTAGAGGAACACTCTTCCAGCAGACTAGCAACTTGGTTTCCTGGCTAACAGATCTTATAGGGCACCTTGTGAACTTGTTCTGGTGCTATCAATTTTCCAGTCTTCCCCAGGAGACTCCTTGCAGCATGGCTGGGATCTTTATTAGAGGCTTAAATTATTTTTCCTTTTTTTTTTTTTTTGCCCTGGGGGAAGCGGGTTAATTTTTCTCTCTCCCTCTGTTGATATGGCTCTGAAATGGAGACGGCGGCATAACAAGTCATTTATACTTTTCAAGACCTCACTTCTCCTCACTTGGGGAGGCATCTGCTCATAAAGGTCTCCCGTGGGGACTCTGTAGTCTCCCTTGCACCCTGTTATATTTACTTCCCAGGATTCATTAGGGGGTAAGTGCATCCAATGAGGCTTCTCTAATTGCTGTCCTAATAGGCTCAAAACTGATGGAGCAGAGGGTTATTATTATTATTTTATTTTTTTAAGTGAAAAGGGTTTGTGCCATTCTGCAAGGGCCAGATCCACCACTGCTGGTTTCAATGCCGTAGGTAAGTGGTTCTTGACTTTGGCAGGCTCAAGGAATCCCTCAGAAAATAGCAGCTCTTGGCTTTCACTTGTGTTTTTATTGTGGAAAAGAGCTCAGAAAGCCCACAGCAGGTCAGGATGATTTTGACACTGTAGTTTCCTGTTAAATCCTGGGTTTATCTTGTGAATCACATGTAGCTGTTTGCACACCTAGTTGTGCTAATGCTGTAGTATCCCCCGTAAACTGTTACTGCCTCCTATCCGGAAATCTTTTTTTTTTCAGGATTTATCCCAGGACAGTGGACGTGGACATCTGTCCGGCTGCATTTTGTCTAGGGATAAAATGGTTTATCCTGGGATAAAGGCAATGTCTGTTTGTAGGCATCGTGTCCTTGTGATTGTGGTATGTATGAGGGTTTGAGAGGACAGATTTTAGGACTCTTTGCATAAATGGTTGCTTGCAAATGCAGGGGACTGAACACAGTGGCCTGAGAGGCCCCTTCAGCCCTGTGTTCCTCCCTCATGTTGGGCATGCATCATTGCCAGATGCTCCTGAAAAATCAGCCCAGGACTCTTGTTTCATACCCACCATGGAGTCAGTGTAATAATTCTGCGTATGTGGGAGACAGAAGAAAATATAGGTCTTTCAAGAGAGATTTGTTTGCTCCAGAGTGCCTATAAGAGTTAAAAACAAAGTTAGTTAATAAAGAAAAAAATCTCTCAACCTATGCAGAAGGAAATTTTAGAATTCAAAGAATTTATACTGTGCCTTCAGAGTGTTTTTAATTCTGTGTTTGTCTGCGTTTCTTATCTCGGTGCGTGTGTTACTGGTAGTCTGGTGGTGGTGGTATTGCATGTGGGACTTCGGGAGGATTGGACAGGTAAAGTTTGAAGAAATCGAGTTCAGCTCTTTCACAGTTGAATGACAGCCTCTTGGGAGGCTGTCTTTCTTAAGCAGGGGTGGGCAATTATTTTGGCTGGAGAACCGCTTAACGAGTTTTGGTCAGCTGTCGAGGGCTGCAAGGGTAGCTCCGCCCCTTGATGGATGCCCTACCCCTTGGTCGCCCTCTTGGGACTAGAAGTCCCACCTCTAACCCCTGACCTTTGCCACCGGAAGTCCCTCCCTTTGCCCTGGGCGTGCTCCTTTTGGGAGGGAGGGTGCTGCCATCTTGAAACTGGAAAAAAAACCCCAAATCCTATTCCAAAAAATAAAAATAAGTAAATATTTTAAATTTTATTTAAAAATATTTTTGTCCTGGTTTATGTGTGTTTGCATAACGTATCTAGAGGCAATTGCATAATAGCTCAGAATATAGTCCTACTCTTGTATACTGTGTGTGGGGCATGTGGGGTTGGGGAGTGGGGGGGTGTAGGGAGAGTGGGGAGGTGGGTGTGGGGTATGTGGTTGGATTGGGGGCTGTGGGAGGGTGTGGGGTTGTGTGTGGGAGGGTATGGGTGTGTTTGGGGGAAGGGCCGGGGGTGTGTGGAGGGGCAGGTCCTCAGAGTCCCTGAAGTGTGCCAGTCCCTAGAGCTGAGTGTAGTGGCAGTGAGACAGGCCAGCCCACCTGGCCCCATAGCATTCAGCTGCCTGTGCTCCCACCCTAGTCCCCGCGGGGCTGCAGGTGGTGGCAGCGTGCAGGGCCAGCCCCACTGAGCACTGTGTGATGAAGCCGGCGGTATAGGTCATGGGGCTCGGCAGGGAGAGGGGCGGAGGCCACCCAGCTTCTTCGTGCGGAGCTCCCTGCTGTTTCCCATCACCTGTGGGTAGCAGTGAGTGGGGCCAGGGCTCCAGCTCCATTGCGCGGGGCTCTTCCCAGAGGTGCACAGCTCAGGTGGACTGCATGCGAGCCTTGCACGATGGACCTACCTACCACACTTCCACCCCCCAACACCACTGCCACTTCCCTGCCGCCACTGCTGGTCTTCCCCCGCTGCTTCCCTACTTTTGCCTCCCATGTGCCCACCTACCATTGCTGCCGCCGTTTTCTACCCACCGCCACTTCCCATCCCTGCACTGCTCCAGCTTCAGCCTGCCCTGGCCAGCACCATGTGGTTCCCAGCATGGAGGCTGTGTATTGGTAGGCAAGGAGAATGGGACTGGGATGAGGGGCTCAGGGTAGGCAGGGTGAAGGACGTAAGACTGGAATTGATGGGAGGGGGAAGAAAGGGTCAGACTTGGAGGAAATGCTGTTACCAGCAGTGTACTACTCCTCCTTCCACAGCTGGGATGGACTTAGGGTGCCTGCACACGAGTGTGGAGACGGCTCCGATGTGCTGTAATTACAGCGTGTCAGAGCAGATTCGATTAATTGAGTCTGATGGAGTGTGCTAATTAGTGTGCTCCAGCCAGCCTCTGTCTCGTGCATCAGCGTCCTTGCGCTTTAAAATAGCGGCAGGGGTGCTTTAACTAAAGCTTGTTTGAGCTTGAGATAAAACATCCCGACTGCCATTTTGAAGCGCAGGGACACTGCTGCATGAGAAACTCTGGGTACTTTAATTAGAACAGCTCTTGGAGCCGCTCTAGTTAAAGTGCCCCCCATCCCTGCAGCACATGTAACAACACCCTTGCAGTCTTGAGCCTGTGCAGTGGAAGTGCTGCATGGTGTTGATCAAGTTACTTCAACTAAGTTAGTGGCTACTTGTGGGAGGGTTCATTCTTGGAGTACCTAATCTGAGACCCTTGGTGTAACAGCTTTCATAAATGCAACTGAGGTCAATGGGAGAAACACTTTGAAGTTAGGAAACTCTGTATAATACAAAGTACACCAACATCCTGCGCACCCTCCCTTCGGTTGGGTACTCAGAAATCCTTCTTGCTATAGCTCTTAATCTCCGTCTTCAAGAAACGGTATAGGGGGAGCGATTAATATTTGGGAGACGCCTAGATACTGAAGTAACAAAGCATAGAAAAGCTGCTGATGAATTAATAACGGTGTATTCTCCGCAGGGTTGGAATAATGCACTAGAAATGAGGCAAGGGGCCCACATCGAACAACCAAGAAAAAATGATACCACATATGTGCTCCTTAGTGGAGCAACAGCCATCCTATCCACTGAGTCCTGTGGAGGGGAAAAAGAGTTTACATAATTAAAGATTTGATCCTTATGTATTCACACAAATGAGCTGAACTCGGGTTGCTCAGGCCACCTGAATTATATAACACTTCCTATCTCAGGAACATTTCACGTAGTTGCTTTTAACACCAGTCTCTGTGCGCACCTTACCTGTGTAAGGAGGAGGTAATTATTTGACAGGATTTTAATTGCAGTAGGGTCCTGTTTAAATGGGAAGTCCTGTGTTCTCTGTAACAGGTCTGTTTGCTTTTTTTGGTTTCTTGATTTAAAAAAAAAGCAGTTCTACTTTGATTATCTTGGCTAGAAAACTTCACGCTCTGATTATAGTTTTTCTTTTGGTGCTGTAGAAGCTGACTCCATTGCGGGTGTTCACTGTAAGTGTGTACTTGTGTTTCCTTTTTCATTTCATTTTGTATTTTTCCATTATGTTGTATTTGTTACTTTGGTCAATTCAAAGCCCGCTGAGTTGATTGTTAACAGAGTCTGCAGTTTCTGCAAGGGAACAACTTCGAAGATCGGTTGTAACTTTGTAGTAATCCCTTGTTATTTTGCGTACTTGACATTTCATATTATAGTCCATTATAAAGGGCAAACACATTTTGAAAAGAATAGCTTTTAGACATAATGGACCACTGTTGTTCCTGCTGTGAGCTCCAGTTGGTCCAATAAGTTTGTTAAAATCCAGATGCCTTTATAAAAGAAGAGTGGGGAAAAAATGCCAAATTGATTGGAAAAATAGAGTTCTAACCCCCAACGCCCCACACATAGAGAGCCTGCTATATCATTGAAAATTTAATGAGGCTTTCATCAATATGGTGCAGTGCCTCTGCATTCTCTGAAATATATTCATATTTAATGAGCCTTCATTCTAATTTCAGGTAACAGGAACAACTGGATATTACCATCATTCTGATTTATTTGCAAACAGTATTTCCCATTGTCATGTGAAACGTGAAATTCTTAAACCGTTTGAATCTGAAGTCTTGTTTCCTCCTCGTTGAGATGCATAACTCATCTAGTGCTTAACAATTTAGTCATCAAGCAGCTGGTGCTTCTGAGGCTAAACATTTTTAACTAATGTTATCTGGCCTTAGAAATTTCTAAAAATCAGCCTTGGAGATTTTCTTGGGAAACCAGCACCTATGTTTTTAAAGCAGTGAGATATTTTGCTTGAGTAAGGATCAGAAAATTTGGCCCTAAATTATTTGAATGTCAAAGATCTGACCCATTATAATAAATACACTGAAGTATTACTGTTTTACTTATGGTGTAGGGTTTTTTTAAAGTTATTTGTTAGATAATGATTGCAACATACTATGTGGGGAGGTTGGGGGAAGGAAGGAAACATTAGCGCTGAAGAAATTTAAATAAACTTATATTATAGTTGATTACAGGCAATAGAAAAGATCTAGAGACTGAAAATATCCTGTTGAAAATGAAGGAAACTCTGAGTAAAGAGATCTGTCTGGTTTTGACTAATATTGTAGCTCCGGGCATGCATCTCATTTAGAAAGCTAAAAAAAAATGCATTGGGACTGATTTTGCTTGGGAGCCTTGAGATTTGTCATGATGTTGTAAAAGTAGAGATTTTTGTTTAGTACATTTTTTGGATTAAAAACATTTGAAGGTACCACCTTTTTGTGGTAATGATTTTTTATTTTATTTTAATTAAAATACAATAGTTTGGCCATGTGAAAATATATCATTATTTTATCTGCATTATTTAGTTTATGATCCTCTTATTGTTTCTCATAATCATAATTGGCATGTGTCCATTAATATTTAATTTGTGTTTTAGAGGTTAATTGCAAAGAGAGGCCTATATAATGTGATGCATTGAATGGAGGCACATAAAATTTAATAACCAGAAACATTCTCCAGCACACCTACAGCCTGTGTAACTATCCACGGGTCACTTTGGGAGACGGTGTCTGGTTTTGTCTTCTCAGAGGTACGTATCTGTGTTGTCCCTCCATTTGGAGTAGATTTAAAACAAAATAAAAACTCTTTTTGTACATGAATTTCAGTTCTAAGAGGGATGTGAATTTCCAGGGCATGTGCTACCTTGAAGGTAATTTGAGAGTTAAAACTATTTTCTTGCCACTGAGTTTGCTCCATGTAATTGTACCCGCAAAGTCAGTCGAACAGTTTTTCATACTTTTTTACATTGCATGTCCTTCAAAGGTTTTCACTAAGACACATAAGAGGCTGTATACGGTAGCTGTGCAGAGCAGTGAACTGAATCCATGTGTTCATGGGGTGTTGCATGTTGTTTTTCTGCTCCTGAGGCTTTCCTAGATGATTACCGAGGTTTTGAAGTAGTGCTCACTCCCTGTTCCTCACTCCCTGTTCCTTTAAGTAAGAGCACTGTTGCGGGGCATGGGTTGCAACTCTATAAAGAGAAACCCTCCGTCGGACCATTGCCAGTGCCAGCTTCTTTAACGCTGTCCCACTAACGTGCCTAAGCTTGTCGTGAAGGCAGCAGGGTGAGTGTCTGGGCTGTAACTGGAGGAGTAACAGCACAGAACTTGTAGCCTCGGGGGATGTGGGGCCTGATTTGATCCTTACGTCACCGTTGTGATGTTCTGGCCTTTGGAGGCTGGCGTTACGGGCTTGTTCCTAGCTGCTGTCGGATGCAGCAATACCCTGAATCCGTGCAGTGCAGCCCTGCTCCTGACGAGCTACCCCCATCCTCTGGCACGGAGGACTGCCTTTAGGAGTTTTCCTCGGGATGGAGCCAGAACGCCTCCCCCACCCAAGGGCCCCTTTGCTCTGGCCTTTTTGCCTTACACAAAGGGTCTGGAATAGGCATCCAGCATCTCTAGTGATGAGCAGGGTAATTCAGTTTGTGGCCAGTCAGTACTCCATAGCAATGGCCAGTATATACCAAATATGCATTACTGAGAGTTAGTTAGGCAGAGGCAGGGAAGGGTGACACCTTAGATTATCTGGTTCAGAGAGGGATTAGTTTTTGTAGGCAACAGCCTACATCTGCTCAAGTGCACTGTTGCCTATGAAAACTTATACCTCCCTGAACCAGTTAGTCTCCAAGGTGCCAAATAAGCATTAGTAATGCTTTAGCTTCTCTTATTCCTTGGAGCCTCAGAACAGCCAAGACTCCCTATGCCTGATGAAGGGCGATTGCGCCCGAAAGCTTGCAAAAAACTTTTTTCCAACTACTCAGTTGGTCTAATAAAAGATATCGCATCTCAAAGACCCTCACCTGCCATTAGTAGTGGACACTCTCACACGGTGTGAAATGCACTTACTTGAGCCTTCTGCCCTTCTTGAGATAGCGGGTTTAAAAAAATAGGTATCCCTGTTTTTTTTTTCTTGTTTCCCAAACTGTTTTTTGGGAGCATAGAGTGGAACAAATGAATGAATTGTGCATGGAGGGAGAGTATTGTTTTCACAAAGGCTCAGGTCTCAGTTCTGCAAACAACCAGAATAACTTCTTTGGGGAGTCTGCCCCAGAGAGGTCAAGGGGATGCTCTGTGTGAACGTTTGCAGGATCAGACCCTTTTTTTTTAAAAACGCACATGGGTTGTTGTAATGATGTTTCTGTCCAAGTCGCTTAGTAGAGCTGAGCAGTTTATTTAGGCCAGGCTACTAACTGCAGGCTTGTGGGGGTGTATTCTCCCAGTGTGGTTGCTTTTCTCTTTATATTTGGCTTGGCTTACAGCATGAGGTTGAAGATGGTTTAGATGGGGGAGGGCCTTTTTTTTTTTCCTCAAGATGTCATCAGTGCCAAGCTCCTAATTAACCGGCTTTCATCTCCTACTGAGTGACGTCAGACCATCTGACCTGGCAATGTTGTACTTGCTGAAAAAGTTGATGCAGGGCTTTCTTTCAGGACATCCTTCTGTCGGTCTCCCGCGCACAAGGAGGGGATGGTTTGCTTTGGCAGGGTTGGAGGGACTTCTTTCCAATTGACTCGGCAGCTGAAGTAAACATCATTTATTTGCACTTCTTAATTGGGGTTCTTTTACTTTTTGCGGTGGAAGTCGATTCAGAATATGAAAGCTTGCTTAAAAATTTTTGCCAACTATTTAAGTTGGTCTAATAAAAAGATATCAGATTCGCCTAAAGAACCTTGTTTGTCTTCCGAATATGAACACTTCCAAGGCAATTTGAATATTTTACCTGTAATCGCTTAGGGGTAAATGTTTTCAGATATAATTAATACATGAAACTACATTAAACTGAAGGCACTTCTTCCAAGGTTAAAACAACGCCAGTTGTATGATTAAGTTCTATCATCTTGATTTTCAAAGCTCTGCTATAGTGGAGGTGTTAACTTATGTGCACGCACACAACCTCCCCCCAGCTTCAGGAATCTCCTAATAACGGAAAGTGTTAAGCAACTCTAAATATAGAAGTTGCTGCTGGCTCTTCCTTTAACATGGACTCTTCTGGTCTAAGTATCTGACATGCTGGAACATGGAATTGAAACTATAAATCGTATTTAAAAATTGTGCTGCAGGGGTTTTCCTTGTTTTGTGAAGAGCTCTTTCAAAAGAGTCTCTTTTGGAGAAGTTTTTGCCCTTCTGATGTGATAGTGAGAACACAAACGACTGATTTTTTTTTTTTTTTTTGCACCGGGTGCTGTTCCAGACAACTAATCCATCTCTCACCACTTATCCCAATTAGCAATGAAGTGACCCTACAGTTTTGGCCATGGAGGAAAGAGGGATTCAAATGGACTATAGATAAGAATAGAAGAGATTAAAGGCAAGTATGTGAGGAGGTCTCCTGAGACACTTTCACAATCATGCTCATTCTTGCATCGGCTATTTATTTGCCTAAGCACTCACGGGCTGAGTCACGCACACTGATATTGCAGGTTGCCAGGTGTCATGATTTGTGTTAGTATAAATTCATGTCCTGTGCTGATTCCACCTGTATGCTGGGTCATAATCAAATGTCTGTGATCCTTACCTCTGCTAGAAGTGGGTTCCTAGTATAGCAGTGATACGTACAACTTGACTGTCCAATGTCCAGCACAGCTTTTTGAGGATTTCATATTTTGTGGTACAGGCCATTTGGATTTGGTTTCCTTGCATCACTAACACCCTAGGAAGGATTATGCCTCAGGCCACGATGCACATTCAGGTTCAAACAGTGAAATGGCACCAATGGAAACTGAGTCGCGTGTATGTAGTAGACTTCAGGAGCCAATGGCCTGCATCTCGGAGTGCCCCGTTGCAGAAACTGCTATTGTGCTTGTAGCATTGCACATTCAGACTGATGGTCTTCGAGTGTAGGGA
>NW_005842059.1:16027-17503 GCF_000455745.1 Alligator sinensis
CAGTCCACCCTGTGGGAATCACAGAATGTGTTTTTTTTTGGTTTATGACTTTTTAAAGCTTGTGGGCATGAATGCGGAGGCTTTATTCTGCCTTTGCATGCATCGATGATTCCCAGGTTTGTTAGACCGAAGGCAGACCTCGGAAGATGCCGGCTCTTAGCTTTCACTCGTTTTTTTGGCTATGGAAAAATAGAGTAATGCTTCTGTTGCAAAGAACTCAGAAAGACCACAACAGGTCAGAGTGTTTTTGATGCTCTGGATTCCTCTTTGAAATCTCTGAGTTTATCTTGTGATTTGTGTGCAGGTGTCTGTGTACCTGACAGTGCTAATATTATGTGACGTCCCACGGCCCTCTTAAAAACACCTTACACCATCCTGGTTGAGAATCCGTGGCACTGAGATTGTATATTTGATATTTAGATGTAATTTAACATATATAAGGCTTTTTTTGGCTTAAACTTTGCAAGTACCTTCAGTACACCAAGTCCACTTGGAGAAAACATGACAGAGGGCATCCTTAGCAGTTGCTCCTCAGCTCTGGTGCTCCTTCCTCTTGATCTCCGCCAGAGCCCAAGCCTGGTCATCTTTCAAAAACGTTGCAAGATCTTTCTGTTTGGGCAGGTATTTAGCAACCACAATTTAGGCTGAGATGATATTTAGTGGGTTCCTGCTTCATTGTGTTTTATTTTGTTTTATTTATCCAAATTTGTTGGGAATGGCAGCATTTAAATTGCAGAAGTAAACGAATACACAAAGTCTACTGTATTCCCTGCGAATAAGAGGAACTGCTATGGATTTCTGGAAGCATCGTGGTTGAGAAGAAGGAAAGAACCGTGCTGACAGATGCGCGGAGGGGCTTGAACAGGGAGTTGGGCAAGATGACTGCCCGAGGTCCTTCTCTGCTTTTCTGCTCTGTTCTTCAGTGACTGTCCAAAGAGATCTCTAAGATAGGGACATGGGATGGAAAAATTCCCTCCCCCTGCCCCCCAAGGTGTAGTTCAAATCTGTTTATGCTCCTTTTAAATCAAATTAATTTTCTTGCCTTTTCCCTGTTATCATGCGTCTGACTAAAATGCCCTGTACAAAATGTTACTCAACAGGATGAAGTAAATTCTGTGTTAGCGACATTCTTCACTTTGCCTTCACAAACCTGTCGAAAGCGAGAAAAGTGTAGAAATGAATTTTTAATGCAAAAAAAAAAGGGGGGGTTCATATCAATGGTTAATTCTTGTTTTCATGGCTATGAGGTTAATTTAATGTAATCTGACACGCTGGTAAGAATAATGCTTGCAGATATTAAGGATTATCCCAAACTTAAATCACTCAAGTGTGGGTACTTACAAGGACAACTCCCAGCCCCCCCTTTCTTCAAGTTCAGTGAGGGGAATGGAAAAATCCTCTAATTAGCTATGGTTTAAAGAAGCAGACAGAAATCTGAGTTGGGAAGGTGAGAATATGTTGTAACAAAGGGAAAGA
>NW_005842059.1:17534-25589 GCF_000455745.1 Alligator sinensis
TAAATCAGTTCTGTATCGACTTCGGGTGCTTGGTCTCATTCACAAAGCATTGTTAATTATCTTTCTGTGCAATCCTGGGATCGGAGACAGTGAAGTCAGCCGTGATGGCTGTTTGTAATCCTGTGGCTCTTAACCTGGCTTCTTCGTCTGCCAGTTTTTCCTTTCTGGACTTGAGTGGACTTAGGGAGGGTCTGTGCAATGAAGTGGTCAGTCACGCGCATGCAGGCTACATTTGTCTCCACCGTTCGGGGAGTCATCTTGCAGCTGTATGATCTGTGATGTGTGCAGGTGGAGAGAAGGACAAGGAAAAGTCATTCTCCAGTTGGCCTGCAGAAAGTACATCGTGTCCCTGCAGTGCTAGTCCTGGGGTCCTTTCAAAGGGTATTGGATGCCGGGCAGGTGAGTCAGCCTTTTGTATCCCGGCCCAGGTGCATTACTTACTTTCAGGATAGCATGCTAGGACACACTCTGGCATTCATCACATTTGTAAACACTCCTCCAGAGTTGACGAAGGCCTTTGTGTTGTAACCGGTTTTCCCTAATGCTCAGGGAGTGACTGACTACATTTTCCCCCACATTTCATCATTGGCCTGTGAAATACAAGAAGCATTTCTATAGTGTGACCTTTGTGACAGGGTGATTTTTTGGGAGCAGCCTCCCCTAACCCTACAACAAGCATCTCAGAGCAACTTTCTAAAAATGAATATGCCCACTTACGGCTTCAGGGTGCTTGGCGAAGGGCTTCTCATTCCTTTGGGTCATCCAGGCCACTTTTCCCTCTCTCTCAAATTCATCCTTGTTCACTGCTGCTGGTTTAAATATTCATGCTGTGCAGGAACTGGCGTTTTGCACAGCTCCATGTTGGGACTCTTCCCGTGCTGAGCAGAAAAAATGGAGCTGTAAGACAGTGAACTGGTGATGGAGAGGGAAGAATGTAGCCCTCCAGTTTCGAGGTAGGCCAAGCGCTCAGGCTTTTGCTTAGCAGCCTGTATCTAGCCGACGTCTCTCCTTACTGAAGAATAAAGGCAAGCGAATGTGAAGCTTGCGGCCGCGAGCAAGTGAAAGGTAGGGCTCCCTCAACCTTGTTGTTTCCCAATGAGACTTTGATACCCACGCGAGATTGGCTTGAAGAGGAGAATATTGAGCCAGCAGTGCATTCATCAAATATAAAAGAGCTAGGTTGGGTAGCTAAATGAGGCATTGAATTGCAGAGAATTAGAAGACCCCACATTCCTTCCTGGTACTTGTAACGTGCACTGTTTTGTTCTCCCTCCTCCCCCCAGCTTTTCCTAAGGATTTGTGTATGGGGGTGCTTTGTGTGTGTGCATAAGCAGAACTCATTTTTTGAGTCAATGAACAGTCATCTCAAAGGGGCTGAATTCTGCAGACACCTCGGTAGAAAGCGCATATTACTAATGAAACTGGTGGGACTGATGTTTCTTGAAAGCCCGTGACAGCTTCTGCTGACTTGGGACAGGCCCTTGGCACGCAGCAGTAACTGGGTCCTCGATTTTTATCTAGGAGTGAATGTGCCCAGGAAACAGTGTTTAGTTCAAGTGCACTTTAGTCCATTTTAATCCATCCCGTGTGAAACACAGCATTGTAGCATACCACTTGGACTCTCGGAGATGGAAAAAATGACTTAATTGCATATTGTCAAAACAAAGCTGTTCTTTAGATATGGTCATTTAATGGACCATTTAGCTTTGCTTGAAACTGGTTTTGCTAAAGCTGGTGAGGGAAAGTCACATGGGTTTATCTTTCAATGACAATTGTTTGCTGTGTAGGTGGGGGTATAATGCAGGTGCTGGTGACAGTTTGAGAGATTTGACTCTGTGCCCAGTATGAGAAATGACTGCCTAGCTAGCAACACCAAAGCGTTGTATTATCTTATTAATGTGTTCACCTCTTTATGCAATTAAACCACATTCACTTGAATCCACTTTTACCCTGTAACTTTCCACATTTTTGTTATACTTTATCCTTTTTTGTTTCTGGAAACTTATAAAGCAATTCGCTGTTTGAGATCTTCCTGTCAATTGACAGGTGTAACTGAAGGCTGATTTTTGACATGATCTTTTGGTGACTGAGAGCTATCTTTTGATAAGGGAGAGTGTGAGTTTCAGTATTGTCAAGTCTTCAATGATAAGATATGTGTGAAAGAGTGGTCGACAAGAAATAGTATCTTACTTGGGTGAGGAAGATCATCTCATGTAGTGCATTACATTGGTACGTAGGCAGAGACTTAGGAACCCCACTCAGACTGATTTATCAGTGACCTTTTCTATAGCCCGTAAAACAATGCGAACATGCCCCAATGGAAGAAAGTTCAACTGAGTTACTCTGCAGTCCTAAAAGTACTGCCTGGTGTAGTGGTTGTGCCTTGTGTGTATGTGCAGGGAAGAACTGCAGAAAAGAGGGGGGAGGACCCTCTTGGTCCATATGTCCAGCCCAAGGAGGAACAGGAGTGTCAACTGACCCTATTTTCAGTCTTGCTACCAGCCATTGAACTACTATGGGTCCAGTAGGAGAAAGAGAAGAAGCACTTCTATACCAGCGAGCCAGTTCAGGAGGAACCATCAAATCAGGTGACTCTGAGCGTGCAAATTTGCTATAGCATATTTAGCTAAATCGTTGTGGGTGGATGTGTGGGATGAAGCTCTTGGTAATATAAATAGAAGTGTGTTTTGGTTTTAAACATTTTGGGAATGCAGTTTGATTTTTCTCGATTTTTTTTTTTTTTTTTTTTTTTTTTTTTTTTTTTTTTTTTTTTTTTTTTTTTTTTTTTTTTTTTTTTTTTTTTTTTTTTTTTTTTTTTTTTTTTTTTTTTTTTTTTTTTTTTTTTTTTTTTTTTTTTTTTTTTTTTTTTTTTTTTTTTTTTTTTTTTTTTTTTTTTTTTTTTTTTTTTTTTTTTTTTTTTTTTTTTTTTTTTTTTTTTTTTTTTTTTTTTTTTTTTTTTTTTTTTTTTTTTTTTTTTTTTTTTTTTTTTTTTTTTTTTTTTTTTTTTTTTTTTTTTTTTTTTTTTTTTTTTTTTTTTTTTTTTTTTTTTTTTTTTTTTTTTTTTTTTTTTTTTTTTTTTTTTTTTTTTTTTTTTTTTTTTTTTTTTTTTTTTTTTTTTTTTTTTTTTTTTTTTTTTTTTTTTTTTTTTTTTTTTTTTTTTTTTTTTTTTTTTTTTTTTTTTTTTTTTTTTTTTTTTGTGGCTAAGTGGAGCATGGCTCTTGCTATAGGACTCTGTTGTCAGACTGGTTAAATTTGTACGTTGGGTGTCACTAAACTTGTTTTTCAGGGTTTTCTAGAGAAAATACTCAGGGTTATGGTGTTTCCTGTCAGAAGGCCAATATACTGCAAATGCAAAAGTTTGCTGTTTGCAGCAGCATTGCGAATTCAGCTCTGAGGCTGATCATAATGGTGTCCCAAGTAAGTCAAATACCTACGTGCGCCCGTGTGGGCAGAAGCCTTTTCAGGTTTGTGTCATGGGAAAAGCGATAGTTTTATGTATACGGTGAACAAAGTCTGCAGTTTGTATATCATGCAAATAAACCCGTATTTGTGTCTGCGTTATGAAATAGAGAAGATTACAGTGCTTGTGTGTAATGTTTTCCAGAGCTGGAGGTTGAAGTATAGCGTAATATTGCACACCTTGGCTTATTACGTTGCACGCGTGGTTTTAAGGGTTGGGAACAGTGTGGATTGTCAGTTAGATACAAGTGAAGGAAGTGGGTTTACTTCATGGGGATCTGAGTGCTTTGTGAAGAGCTCTCAAAAATCACTTTATTAACAGAATACATGCATGGCTTTAATTTAGTAGACTGCTAATTATAGGCTTTGGAGGTGAACTGAAGGGCGTTTTACCCCGCAAGGCCAGAGTACAGTGAGAGACCTCTTGCAATAGTTGATGACATCAGTTATTTTGGAGCAGTGTTCTTTACTCTGCTTTAGGTATTAGCTAGGATCACATCTAGCAGGGAAACCCATGGGAAAGCATTTTGGGGTGTGATTAAGTAGGTAGCTGTTGAGCACCCACTAAACCACTGCCTTGATTTTTGCACTGGTCTCCTGAGCCCCCATGTCTTTTGAATAGTAAAGAAGTTCATTTTGCAGAGTATTTACCATTGCTGTCTTCGAATGTGATCCTTCAGTCCTTGTATGAGTGAGTAATCCTTGTTCACCAGGGTACTTCCAATGACTTCTATTCTACCAGTGTTATGAGGCTGGTCAGATTGGGCCAATTATTTGACAGCTATATGTAGCAGTAGTCTAAGATTTTTCCCATTTTACTTACAGATATAGTATGGCAGAGGAAATGGTACTCATTGCACATTAGTAACTTGCTTTTGGCTAAGATTTTCCAAGATGGTTAATGACTTCTGCCTGCCCAACTTGAGACATTTTGAAGGTCCTCCATTTTCCAGGAGTTGAGCATCCATTCTTCAAGGCTTCTGTAATGGGGAACCCAAAATCGCTAGTCTCCTTGGAAAATGTTGGCCTTTCATTTCAGAAGTTGCATCAAGTTTATTGCAGGGTCAAGCTCTAGCCCAGTGGTTCTCAATCTTTTTTGTACCAGGACCCATCTGTAAACATTGAGCAGTCCTAACCCAGTGCCCCTCAGTCCTGGCCTGCTGCCCCCCAGCCTCCAGCCCCCCAGTGTGTGGGGCAGGGGGATCCCAAGCAGCCCCTCGCAGGTAGGAACTGCCCACCTGCAAGGGAAAAGCTACCATTTCCTGTCTTTTTCTCCTTTAAAGGAGATTCCATTTTTAAAGTTTGTTGGTCCGTTTTTAAAGTTTGTTTGCAACCCTTTCATATTCTTGCAACCCACTTTTGGGTCACAACCCACAGGTTGAGAAATGCTCTAGCCTGTAAAAATGGGCAGGCTTCTGGGTGCTGTGACATTTTTTTAGAAGAAAAAAGCCTGTCGATCCCCATCACACCTGAACTTTTAAACTATTGAAATGCTGCTGAGAAATACCTCTCTTACTTACGTTTGGTGTAACTTGTCATGCCAGTCTGATTTGAATTCGATATTGTTCCTCTGAAATAAAGGCCCTCCCCCAGGTATCCGTTAAGGTATATCTCCATTCATGAAAGGGCTAAACCCTATGTGGGTGTATTCTTTTGACCAGCCTGCCCTATACCATCTGCTCCCAATCCCATGGCAGGCTGCTAGTTAGTGCCATGCCATCTTTGTGATGTCCTTACTTGTAAGGCCAGCTGCCATTGTTCTCTGCTTTTCAATTAGTCTTTCTTTTTTCTTTCTGGTTCTTGATTAATTTAAAGACTCTCTCTTATTTCATGTGACTTTTTCCTTTTAACTACCTCCCCCTCCAAAATCCTTTATTCATATGGATTTTTGGGTAAGAAATTGTATAATCTGTCTGTGTCTCCAGCCTAATTTTAGGAAATTTGAACAAAAGGTGTTTTTTGTATACCCACAGAATCGTAGAAAATGAGGGTTCGCAGGGACCTCAGGAGGTCACATTTAGTCCAAACCCCTGCTCAAAGGAGGGCCAGCCCCAACTACGTCATCCCAGCCAAACCTTTGTCTATCCAGATCTTAAAAAACCTCCAAGGATGGAGAGTCCACCACCTTTCTGGGTAACCTGTCCAGTGTTTTACTACCCTCCTAGTGAGAGTTTTTCCTAATATCTAACCTCAACTTCCCTTGCTGCAGCTTGCTGCAAATAAGCACAGTTCCCTCAGCCTCTCCTTACAAGTCACGTCCCCCCAGCCCCCTCACCACTTTCATTGCCCTTCCCTGGACTCTCTCCAATTTGTTCACATCCTTTCTGTAGTGGGTGTCCCAAAACTGGACACAGGACTCCAGATGTGGCCTCGCCAGTGCTGAATAGAGGGGAAGAATCGTTTCCCTCGATCTGTTGACAACGCTCCCACTAATTCATCCCAGTATGCTTTTAGGCTTCTTGACAACAAGGGCACACTGCTGGGTCATATTTAGCTTACTGTCCCCTTTCCCCCCAGTCTTTTTTCTGCAGAGCTGCTGCCCAGTCAGTCGGCCCCCAGCTTTTACTGGTGCATGGGATTGCTCCGTCCTAAGTGCAGGACTTTGCATTTGTCCTTCTTGAACCTCATGAGATTTCTTTTGGTCCAGTCCTCCAATTTGTCTAGGTCACTCTGAATCCTAGTCCTACCCTCCAGTGTATCTGCTACTCCCCCCAGCTTGGTGTCATCTGCAGACTTGCTGAAGGTGCACTCCATCCCATCTTCCAGATCGTTGATGAAGATGTTGAACAAAAGTGGGCTTAGGACCGACCCCTGGGGCACTCTGCTTGATACTGGCTGCCAACTAGACTTCAAGCCATTGATTAGTAGACTGAGCCCTATAATCCAGCCAGTTTTCTATCTACCCTACAGTCCATTCTTCCAGCCCATACTTCTTTAGCTTGCTTGAGAGAATGTTGTAGGAGACTGAAAGGCTTGCTGAAAAGGCTTGCTCAAGTCAAAAAGACATACCAAAAAGTAGAACTCTTGATTCCAAAACGATACCTTTTATTAGACCAACTGGAAAATGGCAAGAAAATTGTCCTTTTCTGCAAGCTTTTGGGATCAAAGTCCCTTCGTCAGGCTCTGGGAAAAGTGTAGATGGTACATGATATTAAAAAGTCCCCATAGGTACGAAATAAACTTCATTTTTGCCCAGAGGGAGCTGAAGATGGAAGGTCGTCCCTCTGAGTCCGTGAGAGTGCTGAAGTCAAGGTATATATCATGTCCGCTGCTCTCCCCTCTTCCACTGAGCCAGTTATCTCATCATAGAAGGCAGTCCATTTGGTCAGGCACAACTTGCCCCTGGTGTATGCATGCTTCCTGTTCCTAATCACCTTCTTCTCCAGGTGCTTAGAGGAAGATATCCAAGATATCCTACACAGATATCTCCTTCCATTTTGTAATTGCAGAGAAATGTACTGTTTATGAAAGTGTCTAAGGGCAGGAAGAAGCAGTAAGGGTAAAAACAGGCTATAAGGAGAAAACATTTCGTTCTTCTTAGACCAACAGGCTATAACATATATACCCTTGTCTCACTTTAAGTATTTGTAAAGTGCCCAAGATAACACTTGCCCCCTGCCCCTCAGGGCTAAGTAGAGGTAATTGCTATTCAGACTGCATATATAAAGGGCTGTGCCACTCCCAGTTTTTGACTTGGGTAAATCAGAGCCAGCTCCAATATGACATCTGTTTCTACCCTAAGAGTTAGATAAGGCATGGCTTTAAATTAGTGATGGGCCAGACTCTGGTTCTGTTTCTCACTTGGAACAGCACTTAGTGGAATAAGATGCTGTGCAACTTGAGAGAGCCAGAATCTGACCCTATGGAACAACGTTCCTCTTCTCATTTGTAATTTCTTTTAAGCTTTTGGTGATCTTTTAAATGGTGGAAGGGTGAGCAAGCCTTCCTTTGCATAACCTCATCTCTGAAATGCAAATCATGACAGCTCACAGATCTACCTCTCTACTCCAGACCTGTCATTGTATGCCCAAACTAGAATCTTGGCCCATCTTTTGAACTTCTTTGTGCATATCTAGTGCTAGATTAGAGGTGTCAAATATGCGGCCCGAAGGCTGGATTCAGCTGATGGAGGCCCATGATCCAGCCTGTGGTCTCAGATTGATCCCATGCACTGTGTGTGGTATGTGCTGGCCCTGGCCCTGTGCGCTACACGTGGTGTGTAGAGCTGATTCAGGGCATGCACTGTATACGGTGCCTGTGCACACGCTCTGGGATTGAGTTGGGCCCATAGACTGTCCCTGCGCACCAGAGCCAGTACACAGGATCAGTCCAGGGCCGGTGCCACATGCAGTTAACATGGCTGGTCCAGCCCTGCACTGGCCCAGGTCTGGGGCTTGCACTGTACCTAGCATGCAGGGATGGTATGTAGGGGTGCACTGATAGTTTTTTGGGCTGATACCGGTGGCCGATTTTATTTTACTTAATTTTTTTAAACAAACCATATTGGTCAATACCAATCCGATTTCCAATATGCAGTGCCATGGCGTGGAAAGCAGCGAACGGCTGATAAATTTGTTGTGGGGGAAGGAGGGGGGG
>NW_005842059.1:25599-57357 GCF_000455745.1 Alligator sinensis
CCAGGAGGGCATGGGGGGCATGTGCCCCCAGATCTGTGCATGGGACAGGGCGGGCTGCGCTTGGAGCAGGTGGCGGCGGTGCTGGGGGGGCTATGGGGGGGCTGCAGCCCCCCTAAAATTTGCTGTAGTGGCCCCCCCCATACTCTCCCTTCCCAGCGCTTCCGCCCACCCCGAACACAGCTTGGCCCAGCCCTTGCCGGGAAGAGCCCAACACCACCCCAGTCCCAGCCCGCAACGGCAGCCAGCCCTTGCCCCATGCAGATCCGGGGGCACATGCCCCCCCATGTCATCCTGGGGTGCACGCAGTTTCCTCCCCCCACCCCTTCCCTCACAACAGACTTACCAGCCGGACCTGGCTGTGCTCCTAGCTGCCTGTGTGCTGCGCTGCAGCTGTGCGCATGCACAGGCATTTATCAGCCATGTTATCGGCCACGTCAGCCAGAAAAAGCCAGTTGCTGATGCAGTCAATTTTCTTTATATCGGTACCGATATGGGACCAATGTATCGCTGCACCTTTAATGGCGCAGGGTGTATGCTGCACCGAGCAGACCAGCCTGCATGTTGCCTCCAGTGCAAGGGCACTGATCCAGCTGATGGGGCTGGATGAGTTTGACACCTCTGCTCTAAATGAAAGCATGTTTCTTAATCTTCTTCCTTGCTACCTCTTCTCTCAATAGCTGTGGCCCTTTGTAAGACAGCCGCACCCTACCAGCATCTTATTCAGCACTGAGAGGCTCATCAGTGTTGGCCTCCTGTGTCCACTGCTCAGGTTTGCAAACAAACACCTTTGCCCTTTTAGCTCCAGCTGCCCCATACCTTTGGACTGGGATCCCTTAAACATCTGGAAAGCTTCCCCATTATCTTCCTTCAGATGGTTTGATAAGAGCTTGGCAATGGTTGGGTTACTGAAGTGAGACAGCTGCCTCTCAGTCTGTCTGATTGTTACAGAGATGCAAACAGGGGAACAGGATCAGCCGCCAGTTGTCTTAGGGCAGCTTTCTCAACCCGTGGGTCACAACCCAAATGTGGGTCACAAGAGTATATGAAAGGCTCGCAAATAGACTTTCAAAATGGATCAACAAGCTTTAAAAATGGATTGTCCTTTAGAAGAGAGAAACATGGAAAAGGGTGGCTTTTCCCTTGAAGACTGGCAGAGTTTCCACCTGCAAGGGGCTGCTTGGGACCCGCCCCCATGCCCCACACACACACCCCCTGCCCTATACACTGGGGCCTGGGGCAGGGGGCAGCGGATCAGGAGTGAGGGGTACTGGCCATCGATGTTTACAGATGGCTCCTGGTACAAAAAAGGTTGAGAACGACCGTCTTTGGGTATCTCCGTACTGCTTCAGGAGTGTGCGAGGCAGTGCTGTACAGAGATGCTGCACAGGCACTACCTACCAAACAGGAGTTCATATAGCAGAGTGCCGATCGGCCAGTACGCAGCACAACGGCAACTACACTACTGCTACTTCTGGTGGTGATGTATATGGGGCGAGAGCCGCGTGTCTCCGAACAGTCCTCTCCAGTGCCATGCTGGGGTGGCACAGACGGGTACGTGGAGTCCCTGCCCCGGGGAGCTTGCAGCGTCCTTTTGGCCAGTTTGTGTGGCACCCACTACAAAGGGTTCCTGGTCCGTGTCTAAGCTGCCCAAGTACTGTGATGATATGATCATTAATAGGAGAAGACTCCTGCTTCTGTTTCTTGGCTCCCCCATTAATAACTTTTGGCATTTCTCTCTCCTCTTTCTTGTAAATGATTCTTCCCATGTTGACTCAACTGATGGGGTTTCTTTGATTATCTAAGAGAAATGTGCATCATGCTAATGCTGTCAGACATACTCGGACTGAGACGAATGGCGTGCACTGCCTCTCTGGTGTGATGAATCATGAATCTGCTGATGTAAGGCCACTTTATATAGATACTGTCAAGTGAAAGGCATTTCCCCATTCGCATGCTTGGGAATGGGGTTGGGCTTTTAGGAACTAAAATCTATTTAAGACAATTGAGCTGCCCAAATCGCTAGTTGAGGGCTCGACTGTGCTACCCTCACTACTTTACCCTGCACGTAATTGCACTGAGTGCAGTTCCAAAATACTGTAGCTTCAGGAAAGCAACGTGAAACTCTCACTTGAAAGACTAGCTTTTTTTTTTTTTTTTTTTTAATGCTTTACAAGCCACATTTTTTATTTAAAAGAAGAAGCAAAATAAAGTATTTACAGTACAAAAGAAAGTTTCCCACCAGGTTGTAAGTAGGTGAAATTCTCGGCCAGCCTAAAGGTAAAGTAGCAGTCTGACCTGTTAAATGAGCATACTTCATGTAATAAGCCAAAACATATTTCCAGAAACAATAACCAGCTCTTTGAATACCATTTCACTGGACAGGCTGTATGTTCTTGGTTATTTAAAGCACCAAGACATCCCCAAGATGTTTATCATCACTGTGTTGCATGACATTGTTAAGGCCTCCATTGTTTATGAAGCAATGAAGCGTGGTCTGTATTTTAGTATCCCGCTGAGGAAAGATGATGTGATAATGGACATTTTGGGATTCTATAAAACGGTGTGGAAACAACTGTTCAAGCTGCATGGTGAGCTAGAGGCTCCCACCCGGGATGAAAATGCGTCAGAGTTGACTGCTGACAGTCTTCTAACTCCAGTCTCCCTTTCAACATCCTAGCCTATTGGGGAGTGGAAAGGGATGGAAAGGAGAGAAACTATCTAGAAGGGAGATGCAATAAAAGTTATAGATGTGCTGACAAAGTAAAAAATAAACCGTTATCCGTTAATGTCCCTTTTCCGGAGCTACATGCGCTCTGCCGTTAGGGAACAGGACATGCGGTTAAGTAATCAGGAGCATCTTGGTGGCAAAGGGAACAACTTCTGATAGTGATAACTCAGGGGTGGGCAAAATGCGGCCCGCCAGGCCATTCTGTCCGGCCCATGGGGCCTCTAAAAAATAAAGAAAATTAATATTTATCTGCCCCTGGCTGCCTGTCATGCAGCCATCGATGGCTTGCCAAAACTCAGTCAGCGGCCATCCGCCCAAAATAATTGCCCACCCCTGTGATAACTGTATTTGACACCTCTGGTGACTGGGCAGATTAGACTTACTATGTGAACAACGGATTTTTTGGCAGCAAATTGTGACTTGCCTTTGTTTGTGGACACAGACTTTTATTTTGTATTGAATTTTTTAGTTTTTTGGATCTCAAGATTGTACAGTTGTCAGGTTGCTAAGTCTCTGTATGATGAGTTCTGGCTGAAGTTGACTTTGGGACAAGCTTTGTTAGGTACATCTCTCATAGGGTGAATTTATTTCCACTGAGATTTCAGCTTCATACATTTTAAAATAAATACATTAAGCATTTGCTCTTGGGCTGTTGGCTTTATTGCTTAAAACCCGCCAGTGTGTCTCTGCAAGACTTTCTGAAGAGCATGTCCTTACATTCAAGGATATTAGGGTTTATAACTGTGGGACTGGCTGGGCAGCAACTCTGCAGAAAAGGAGTCCAGCAGAGGGTAACAAAAATGGTTCAGGGGCTGGGGGACATGACTTATGAGGCGAAGCTGAGGGACCTGGGCTTATTTAGTTTGGAGAGGAGAAGACTGAGGGAGATTGAATACCAGCCTTCAACTCCCTGCAGGGGGGTTTGAAAGAGGACGGAGCTGGACAGTTCTCAGTGGTGGCAGATACAGAACAAGGAGCAATGGGCTCAAGCTGCAGCAAGGGAAGTTTAGGTTAGATAGGGTTATTGTACGGTTGGGTCTTCCCGGATATGCTTCTTTTTGGGTTGTCCCATCTCTGTCCAGGTGTTTTGTTAAAATATCAACAAATGTCCGGGATTTTGCTCTGCTCAGCATCAAAGTTTTTCCTGGCCCTTCTTCCCTAGCAAGGAGCTGCTTGGGGCTGGAGGGAGTGGGGGGGGGGGCGATTGGAGTCAGGGGACATCACATGCATCTGCGTGCACACATGCACGTGGCTGGCATGCAGCCAGGCGGGGGGGTGGGAGCTGCCCCAGCAGCTGGATGCAGGTAAGTGTATGGGGGCAGGGGTTGGAGGGCTAGGGCTTGGGACTGTGCGGGGTGCTGTGCATGTGTGTGTGGGTGCATGGAGGGGGATGGGTGAGAGACGGGGAGCGGGTGCCTGCTGGCACTGGGGGAAGCTGTCCCCCAGCTGGGGCTGCAGCAGGGTGGGGGAGGCGCCAGCCCTGTGGTGGGGGAAGGAGGTGGGAGGGGGCCTTCAGGGGCAGCTGGGAGCTGCGAAGCTGGGCCAGCACCATTGGGGCCAGTGCCTGTTCTCAGGGTGGGGCAACCTGGGGACGCTGCAGGGCTGGGTGGAGCAGAGCTGCGGGTTGGGGTGAGGGGCACCGGCAGGGCTGGGGGGACTGTGGGTTGGGAGTGAGGGGTACCAGGGGGGCAGGGGACCGTGGGTTGGGAGTGCAGGGAACAAGCAGTGCCGGGGGCTGTGGGTTGGGAGTGAGGGGCACCATCATGGTCTGTGGGGCAGGGTACTGGGGGTCAGGAGTGAGAAGCAGCAGCAGAGCTGGGGGGACTGTGGCTTGGGAGTGAGGGACAGGGGTATATCACTGCCCCCCCAATCATATTACACCCCTCCGCCCGACAGGTGTCCCTTTTTTTGAAAGTGGAAATATGGTAACCCTAGATTAGATATTAGGAAGAATTTTCTCACCAGGAGGGTAATAAAGGACTGGAGCAGACTACCCAGAGAGGTGGGGGAATCTCCATGCTTGGAGGTTTTTAAGACCCCTAAGGCTAGACAAACCCTTGGCTGTGGGCTGATCTCGTTGGGGCTGGTCCTGCTTTGAGCAGAGGTTTGGACTAGATGTGACCTCCTGAGGTCCCGTCCAACCCTCATTTTCTGTGACTGACCCCGTGACCTGTATAATGCACGTACAACAATAACTTCACCTGCTTCTAACATGCAATGTCTATAGTGAGTCCAGCAGAGGGTTGGGAAACCGTTCAGCACAGTAACGTGGAACAGGAACAGAAAAACACTCTAGCCCACTAGTGTTATGTGTAATTACTGGAACTGGGATTTTGGCCTGGAAAATTTGCATTGTGAAAAGTGTCACGGGGCTCATCAGTGACCACAGTGTTTGGTTCCCCTGTCCGTCACCTCCTTAGGAATACAGCAATGGTGGAAGCACTAAAATCATGTTGGGGCAATAGTTTAAGTCTTATTTAGAGGCGGGGGAATGCCATTTACAGAGCCATCATCCCCACATCCTCCTGTACGTGCGCCGACCTGACCAGGCCTGTGTATTGACATGCTATAGCTCAAGGTAGTGTGTCTGCCGCCTTGGGAAAAGAAACATTCACATCAGCTCCTTTAAACTTCCTACTAAGATATTTCTTTTTCAGATTAGTAGAAGATGCTAATTGCTTGACCTGTATGGAAAAAAGAAAAAGAAAGAAAACAAAAAGGCATATTAGGATCTTTTAAATTTTATACTATTTAAAAAGTATGCTGCCCTGTACAGTTATCTTGTTTCCGTCCATTCTGTAGTGTCAGATGTATTTAAAAGAGTGCATATGTTTTGGCACAATAGTATTTTTTTTCTACTGTCCTTTAGTGAGACTCCAATAATTGGCAAGCACTTAGAAGGAGGGACACAGATTTAGGTGGCTAGTTTGCAACAACATGTGCAGATACCTATGGTGGTGTTTAGACTAGGTAAGTCACCAGTAATTTTATGGCTACTGATGGGGGAATAGTCTAGATCCGACCTAGATGTTCCCACGCACCAGTACAGGCTGGGGGCTGGCTGGCTAGGCAGCAGCTCTGCAGAAAAGGACCTGGGGGTGACAGTGGACAGGAAGCTGAATATGAGCCAACAGTGTGCCCTTGGTGCCAAGAAGGCTAATGGCATCCTGGGCTGCATTGGTAGGTGTTGCCAGTAGATCGAAGGAAGTGATTCTTCCCCTCTATTCAGCACTGGTGAGGCACATCTGGAGTCCTGTGTCCAGTTTTGGGCTCCCCACTACAGAAAGGATGTGGACACGTTGGAGAGAGTCCAGCAGAGAGCAACAAAAATGGTTCAGGGGATGGGACACATGACTTATGAGGACCGGCTGAGGGAACTGGGCTTATTTAGTTTGGAGAAGAGAAGACTGAGAGGGGATTTAATAGCAGCCCTTCAGCTACCTGAAGCGGGGTTTGAAAGAGGATGGAGCTGGACTGGTCTCAGTGGTGGCAGATACAGACCAAGGAGCAATGGGCTCAAGTTGCAGCAAGGGAAGTTTAGGTTAGATATTTGGAAGAAGTTTCTCACTAGGAGGGTGGTGAAGCACTGGAACGGGTTACCCAGAGAGGTGGTGCAATCTCCATCCTTGGAGGTTTTTAAGACCCAACTAGACAAAGGTTTGGTTGGGATGATCTAGTTGGGGCTGGTCCTGCTTTGAGCAGGGGGTTGGACTAGATGTGACCTCCTGAAGTCCCTTCCAACCTGAATTTTCTGTGATTCTGTGAAAGGCTAGTTTCTATCTACAGCTGATGAAAACTGGCATATCTATAGCTTGTTGTATCAGAGCAAGCCCGTTTTGCTAGACGGGGGCAAATCTTTTCTTTGGGTTTGTACTTGTTTGTGGCTACTGCGTCAGTATAGCTGTATCAGTGGTCATTTCTTGAATGCAGTCAGGCCTTCAGACTTATGGGTTGGTATCCGAATTGCACTGAAGCCACTTAAGGCCATGCTTACAACCAGGGTTTCCTGGCTAGAGGGTCTTGCCCCTTTGCCCAGGGTCACACTGATCACTGTATTTGGGGTAAGAAAGGAATTTTACTCTATGGTCAGTTTGGTATAGTCTAGGGGCAGGCAATTATTTTGGGCGGCGGGCCGCTTACTGAGTTTTGGCAAGACATCAGGGGTTGCATGACAGGCAGCCAGGGGCAGATAAATATTAACTTTCTAAATTTTTAGGGGCCCCATGGTCCAGATAGAATGGCTTGGCGGGCCGCATCTTGCCCACCCCTGCTATAGACCCAGAGGGTGCGGCCCTCTGCCAGGGATCTCTCACCTGTACAACCTTTACAGCAGCGGGATGTTGGCTGCCATGGTTCTCCTGCTTTACCTGTGGCAGGTTATGGTTTTATGTCTTATGTTGTGTTGTGGTTGACTGTGTAGTTCTGCTAATAGGGTAGACGATGGGTTTGTGTAGGATGGTTTGGATAGGGATGATCCTGCCTTGTGCAGAGGGTTTGACTAGATGACTATGGAGCCCTGCTTCTCAATAACTCTGACAAAGATATGTAGGCAACCACTGGGATTTAAACAAAAAAAAAATCCTGGTCACATGAGACACCTAAACCTCTTTCTAAATATGCCCTCTATCTTTGGGTATCACAGCTTTCCCTTCTGTAAAATGGATATACTATTTATCTAACTCTCAAGACTGTCATGAGACTTTAATTATGTGCTCACTTTGTCAGTCTTTCTACATTTAGTGTTTTGCTGTTGGAGGGCAGCAGGGGCATCACTGAAGAAGACAGCGAGTTTTTAATTGTACTCTTTGAATGCATTTGGTTTTGTTGGACAAATTACACAATAAGAGACGCATGATTTCTGAAGTCATAAAACATCATTTAAGTTGAAATAGCATTGGTCAGTGGAAAAGCACTAGCTACAGTGCAAGCACAACACAACAAGGTAATGTTTCTAGGAGAGAAGCTTACTTTGAAATATTAATAGTTACAGTCCGTTTTCTTGAGCATGGATGATGCAGCCAAAACAATATGAAACGTGGAAAATGCAGACATTGCTGCAATGAAACTTCTTAACTTTGCACCATTTTCTTTTGTTTTTTGAACCAGTATGTACCCCTTTTTCTTTTTTGTATACGCGTATTTATAGCCAGGGTGGGTGTATTGAATAAGAAGGCAGTAGTCTCTCATTACATTCATGGAGACTAGGACTGCTTACTTTCATGCTTAAAGTTAAGCAGAAGCTTAAGTGCTTTGCAGAAGTATGGCTTGGGGGAGGATTGCTTCTAAGGGTCAAGAGCCTTTTAGTATTTTCTTTTGTGTGCTCAGTTTGAGACATCTAGACAGTTTCTTATTTTTCTGAACGTGTTCAAGTGTCTATCCAGTCTCAAATGGGCACCCAAATTACTGGCTGCTTCTGAAAATCTTGATCATAGCATCCAGCTCCATTAAAATAATGTGTTTACCGACTTAACCCTCATAAGAACTATACAAGCAGCTAATTCTGAGTTTTCAAGAAACTCCAGTGAGATGGGAAATATTCTCATCGCATGGCAAAAATAAATCTTCAGTGTACTCCCAGTTCCCTGCCTTCATATGTGCATTTGATGTAGCGAATACTGTTGGAAAATCCAAAAGCAGTAAGACAAAGAAATGGCTTCACTTTTAACTGATTATTAAAGCTAAGCATGTCTCCCAACTGACATAAATTCATGATTGTCTTTCTAACTATTTAACCATGGTTTTTAAATGTCTGAATCCTGCAGCTGATCAAGTAGGTTCTCAGAATAAATGAGCAAACTGTTGTACGACCTTTAGGAGCGATTTAAGATCAAATAACCTGGAGGACAGTGTGGAAGTTTCTCATGCAGTATGTGGCGGAGGAGAGGACTACATCTCTTGCATTAGAAGCTTTACACACTATCTTCATTTTGTTAATGATATGTGTGTTTGTCTTGGCTAGCAAGCGCCCATGGACAATACTTGGATTGCAGGATATTTTAGCAAGCTGAGGAGTGGGCTTGAGGATAAGAGTGGAGAATTTTATAACTGAAAATGGTTGCAATTTCAGTTGTGTAGTTAAGGAAGATTTGTGAGGTGAGCACGTCTTTTTATATAGCTTTTATCTTATAAAAAAGATGGCATCACTTCACAAATCCTGCTTCTTTCATTTCCCTGAGCTGTGACAACATCACCACTTGTGTTGTGAACAGCTACTAATTCTCACTGGTTGTCCTGATAGGTAATTTAGCTTTCAGCTATCACAGGCAGGTTGATTTCTTGAGTAATGGATTTGATGGAGTTCACAAAGCACACTGAAAACTTGCCAAGATCCTTATTCAAGATTAACAAAGTGTACTAAAGAGTTATTTACTTAAGTAGTTATTTTAGTACATGTATTTGCCCAGTAGACTGTAATGGTTTTGAAGTAGTTATTCTAGTGCATTGGGTAAATTCTTCATGTATTCTGCTATACTTCATTATTGCGAAAGTACTGATTTCCTGATGCCATAACAGCTGCTTTTGTTTTGTTGTGGCCTATCAAGCGAGCACACTTTGCCTCAACTGATAGAGCAGCACTTCGGGGCACTGCAATCTGTTGCACAAATCATACCTTGTTTTCAGGTTATGGGCCTAATTGGTTGGACAGCAACAACTCATTAGGAGCAGTTGTTTAGCTGACACTTATAATAACAGCATATTCCGTCTTCATTTCCCGGTCTAATTAATAACTTAAATGATCCTTTTCTCATTCTGCATAAAAAAGTGACTTAAAAGTGTGCTAAGAAAGTTTGAGCTGGGTTTCAACCCATAGCAGACTCTTACCGCAGAGCTCAAGCTGTTGCAAATAATGGAAATGCACAATGAATGGTGCAAATGTTTCTGCTATAATTAATACAATTTGTGTATCATTTTACTTAAATTGCCAGTGAGTAGGCTGGGCTGCTGTCAACACTGACCAGTCTGTCTTTTCTGTGCCATAAATCAGAGATGAGTGGGTTTGCAGAATAATCAGAGGAAGCAGACAGGTTAAAAACAGGGACTTTAACTGTAGCTGAAGGGAGTCATATAATTTATGGATAATTGGATTCATTTTGTCTCTCCTTTTTAATGGGACAATTCAGGGCTAGTTTAACAGAGCAGATAGTTAAATGAAAGTGTATCCGTCTTTTTTTTCCCTAAAGAAAATTAACTATCTTTGGACTCTTCTTATGCCAAACAGCTTGGCAGATGAGGCTGAGACTGACACAATACAGATCTGCAGAAAGGACCTTGCATTTGTTTTCTTTTAAAGCAAGAAGAGATCTCTAGCAGTCTAGGAGTATATATAATTTTTTATGTTCGCAAAAGTTTTCTCTTGCTTTCTCACGCTCTCTCTCTCGCTGTATCTCTGTATGCGACTGTTTATTGCTGAGGACAGGAGAAGAGAAGTGCAGACAGCAGAAGGTAGCTGTAGAGAGAGTTCAGCGCACTGACATCAGCTTCTGTATTTATGCTAGAGCAGGATTACGATTGCAGCCAAAGCCTGATGTGTGGTGGTTAGCTCCATGACTGCCTCAGAGTACGTGTGAACTCCCAGTGCAGACTGCTTTTCTTTGCCAAAGAGAGATGCTGTGGAGGAGCGCTGGGCCAGTTGCATGGAAATGGTCACCAAATGGCTCTTCTACTGAATGAGATCCCTGCATTTTGGCCTTTTGAGGACCCGGTTGAATCTGGACAGAGGAAAGATGGAGGGAGGAGCAGAAGAAATGCTCCATGCTTATGGGTCGGGGAAGCGGCACTTCAGGGCACCATGCACTGTGTAGGCCATGGCAGTTGTGTTTCCTAGCGGAGCAGGATAGATGGGAAGAAGCGCCATTCCACCTTGAAGAAAGCTCTTCCTTGCCCAGACAGGTGCCTACCTTGCAAGGAGCGCTAGGTCCATTACCCAACTGCTTCCCGAACCTGCAGCCATTTGTGATCCACATTCCACAACACGGCAGCTTATTTCTAACATGACCCAAATCCCACGAGCCCCTGGATCCAAATAGTGCCACACCGCCGCAGCCTCATCACCTGCACCTTACAGCCCGGTTTGTACCCTGGACCAGGCTCAGCAGTCTCAAAAAACCCAATCACCAATAACCAGTCCGCCTGTCCAGCCATTTGTGCAGAGCAGGCTCAGGTATGGGCGTGAGCGGCTGTTACCAACACACGACTGTTGTGGACTAAACACAGCTTTGGCAGCTGCTTGGTCCGGATCGGTTGTTCTTGTCCAGAACTCAAGAGTCTCATTAGCCGCTCTTCGTAACCCAGGCTGCACAAAGAAGCAATCAGCTTCCTTACAAATGGCCTTGGACTGGAAATAAGAATAGGAAAAACAAACCCAAACTTGCTAAATCAGGCATTTATACAAATGCATTAACTTTCCCATTCGCCAATATAACAGAATCTCCTTTTTCTGTCCCTGTGTTGGTGTCTCTGCTTCCAGCCAAAGACGAGAAATGCAGAGACAAGTGAAAACAAGAGACCAATCTTTTTCCTCTGTCTTTTTGTTTTGATCCAACTTGGTTTTGCTTTGATGATTTTTTTTTTTTTAAAAGATAAATGTTCCTGTCTGTTCTGTTTAATCTAAATTGATTTTTCTACAGCTAGACAGGCTAGATTGTAGGTGCAACGCACCCTGCTTTCAACCATAGAAAAAATCTTGGTTAAAAATGCCAGCAAAGGGAGAGTTAAATATCTGTTGATATTCTTTCTCTTTAATAAGTACATCTACTAAAAATAAGCGGAGTGGAGAAGTCCAAAACAAAAGAAAACCATATAAACGTTTGTAGGAATGAGTAATGACCAACCGTGCATTGAGGCTCCTGCAGATTTTTGCTGTCCTCAGCAGCATGGAAGATTTCATTAAGAAGAGAGAGCTTCTTGCACTCCTGCTTTCAGAGAGAGCCCTACTTTCAGGCTGCAGAGCTCAAGCAACATCCAGCACCATCCAGCCATGAGGTGCTGCCATTCCTTTTAACATGGCCATCATGTTGAAGGGGCTGCATCTCTTATGCCCTCGGCCTTCCCACAGGGGAGCACGGCACGTAGGATCAGGAGGAAGCTTTTACCCTTTGAAGATGTTTTGCCCAAATTAAATGCCCAAATCCAGCCTCTAGAGTTTATTTTATAAAATCTCGTGCTGTCATAAAGAAGCATGTCAACTTGCAAAGTGTTTTGAAGCACCCCGAGGGCATCTTTTAACATGGTGCCTCATTTTCACCTCTCCCTCTAAATAGTTAGATGGTTATATGGCATTATTCATACCTTCACAGTGCTAAAATACACTTTAGCTGTCCCGTCATTTGCTTTCCTCAGAAATGTGCTTTGTCTTTCTAGCCTGGGGATAGAAGGCATTCAGTTAATGTTCAAGTAATGGCAGATATCAAGTGGAAGAAAAAAATATTAGCAGATCTTGCCTGTGTTGACAAATGTGATTAAATGACAGTTCAGTCTTCTGACCTTGTAAAATGAGAACTTTTGGTCCTTTTTGATTGGCTAGGAAGTTTTTTTTCAGGCCTCTCTCTTATTTGGGAGTATCCTGTTGGATTTGTCCTTCCAGTTTGTTGTTGAAACACAAACATAATGAGCAACAAAATAATTTCAGTGAGTGGATATGCTGGATAAAGATTTTATGTCCACTGAAATTGCCAAGTTATGCCATTGACTTCAGTGGGACCTAGACCCTGGCCCACATAAACATAAGGTCCTGATTTACGTGGCAGTGTTCGTTATCGATCATTAGACTGTATTTGCTCCCATAAACAAAACCATGGCAAAGGCCCCAACTGAGCAAAGCAGTTAAGCATTGTCTTCAGTCCCATTGACTTCAGTGGGTGTGAGGCATGTGCTTTTGTTCGGTTTGGGCCAAACAGATCTGTCGTGGGTTAACTGAGTATATCTAACAAGTGGCAGTGGGACATGAAGGCCCAGGTGGCTGAATGGAGTTGTCAAAAGGTTGACATGTAAGGGGTGGACTGCTGTTTGATTGACATGTGACAGATTGTCTGAATCCCCGAGCCCTGTGCAAGATCCAGGCCTAAAATAACTTTGTAGGGCTCGCTCAGGGGTGGCACTCAATGTGCAATGCCCTGGCCTGTACAAATCACCACTGGCATCAGTGGACTTCTCTGCAGGCCCAGCAATCTGCCTGCATGTTGGTAGGATCAAAGTCTGAGATTGCAAACTGCTTGGGGCAAGTACAGTGCTGCCCTGGTCTGCAAATATTGCACTGAATGCAATAGGGCCCCAAGCAGGCTTGGGATCTTTTGTATGCTCCTGTAATGTAAGCAGCAGTCCCTCTAATGCAATGTGTCCTGTTGTAAGCTCATGCTTTGAATTTAGTGGTGCCCAAAGAGCTTAAAGAGAACCAGTCAGACAGGATTTCAAATGGCTTTTTTTTTTTTTTTTTTTTTTTTAACAGGACAGGAATATTTTTGAAATGTGTGATCATAGTGGTCATAAGGAAGGAAGCCAGACCGTCCCTTCTCTTGGGGTGGGGATGGCAGATCTCCTTGCAGGAAGGCTGCTTGGGTTTCTGCTCTGTGTTGGGAAAGAGATTTACCTCTTCTCACATGTGGTTCCCAACCAATTCAGAGCAAGTTAATGATATTCAACAGAGGGAAGAGGTTGCTGAATGAGTGAGAAGGAGCTTGGCCACCTGAGATCAAATTCCTAGCATGATGTATCGAGACACCCTTTTGGATATCTTCCAGCCTTACACCAACCCCCATTTGGGAAAGGCCTGTAGCACTTGCTTAAGTACTGTCACAAGTAGAAATGGATTCCAGAGTCAGACCTGGTGTTGAACTTGAAATCTGCTCCATTTACAGGAGCGACAAATAGCAGTAACTTCACCTACAACCGTGTGTGTGTGTGTGTGTGTGTGTCTATATAGGGTACACACAGAGTGTATCAGTGGACCCCTGTTCACTTGTGATCTTTGGGCAATGCATCTGAGTCCATCTGCCAAGTTTCCATAGCTTTACAAGCCTACTTCCTTTCATTTAAAATTTTCTGTCCTTTTTCTTACCTTTTCTTCCAACCGCATGTTTGGAGATCCACAGTGGAAGCAAGGAAACATGTCGGTCACATGCAAAAAGTAAACTAGTACGAAAAAAAAAAGAGGTTGCAAGCACCTTTCATTTCCCAGCTACATTTTTTTTTGTAAGCAAGAGAAGGTAAAAACCAGACTAGGAAGAAGTATAATTTTTGAGTTGAAATTGTTTTGGCCTGGTCTGTTAACATGTTTGGCTCCCCATCTTTCCTGATGAATTCTAGTTAAATGCCTTTACAATGAATGTTACTCAAATAGAAGAATTATGGGGGAAAACATCTAAGTAAATGAAAAGTTTTTCTTTTTTCAGAAGCAGGCAGGGTTCTCAGATGCATAGTGAGATTGTAAGTGTGCTGGTAAAAAATTGCTCTGGTTTTATCATAATGTAGAGTTGCACTGTCCTGCGCTTTTCATACTTGAAGACAAAGGCTGAGTCAAAGTAGTCAGCTCTGCATCTGTAAGTCAACGGCACCAGTCTGATCAAGAGGAGGTCAACTGGTTGGAGGTTTTGTTTCGGGATCCTTCAACTGTTTCAATATTATTTCTCCGTAATCATTTGTCTGGTATATTGAGCTTATGAAGAGCAGCTTGGCCATTGTACAACTGCTTACGTCTTTAATGTACCAAAGATATAAATAGGCCCCCCTCTCAACAATAGGAAATGACTGCAGCAGGTGTTGCCCTATGCTTGTATTTTGCATGGTATTACTACCCAGATACTTCTTGATTTATTTTTTTTTGTATTGGTTTTTGTGTTTGTATGTGTGCGTTCTTCCTTTGTTGTTAAATGTCAACTGACATTTAACAAGTGACGGCTGAAGTCTTAAGATTTTCATTAAGTTAGAAGAAATAAACTAGAAAGTTTTTTTTGGGTGGGGGGGGAGGGGAGGGATCAGGTCATTTATACAACCTCATTATAAAGTGCATTTTATGTGCAGCGTCCTTAAAATGTTAGCAGAAAAAGTAAGGGGGTTATTTAACACTGGCTGTTAGTAGTAAAAGGACACAGATTCTGTGAAATTTGGTCAATCCTGGTTTGGCTCCAGCTCATGCCTGCAATGACAAAGACTGTTTTTTGAGTGGCAAACTTTCACCTGGATTGCATTACCCAGGTGCTGGTTAGTGCATGAATAGCAGCACTGAAATCAGTGGGACTTCTTGTGCAGAGACTTACTGCTCCATGGGTCCGGAGGGTGATACGCTTATGTGAATTGAATGCCGTGGTATCAGTTGAGTTTGGCATAACCAAGTATCCACAAAACATCATTGTGTTTATCCTAAGCTTTCAGTCTCAGTAGTGAGACCAAGAGGTTTAATTCTGGACAATAAATGCATCTCAACTGTAGAAGTAGCTTCCTTAGGCCATAGCAAGGCAGTGTTGTTAGCCAGTGTTGGTATAGTTGTGCACTTCCAATGGAAAGTCTCCAGTGGCGTCACACTGTGTTCATGAAAGGCACTGATGTATTTGCTAACTCTCACCCTTTCACGCTAAATTAAAAGCAATGTGGAAGTAATAATAGGCAGGAGAAAGGACTGTTTCAGTTAGTGTTGCATCAAGCTGTCTTTAACTCGGTTCTCTCTCCCGTAGATGCGAGAGCTGCGTGGAGCTGCTCTTTGTCAGAGGGGCTGGAAACTGCCAGGAGTGTGACACCCCATTGCGGAAGAGCAACTTCCGGGTGCAGCTCTTCGAAGACCCCACTATTGACAAGGAGGTCGACATTCGGAAGAAAGTGCTGAAAATGTGAGTGTCACTAGCTTAAGAAACAACAGTCAAATGGGCTTATGGTGTTTTCAGCTTCAAAAATGGATTTAGTTTTGTTGGGGGAGTAGGAGGGAAGAGGGGAAAAGGTGTAGAGAGCAGAATGCCTTTATTCTGAAGGATATAACGGGACCTGACTTGTTGACCATATGAGGAAACCTGAGAAAATTCTTACTTGCTTAGCCAGGGGTCTTGTTTGTAATGTGGAAGTGTGATGCTCAGCTTCCTAGGGAAGTTTTACCTTCCAAATGGAGCTGGCTCTAGAGCATGAGGACAGGAGTTGCCTTGCCCTCCCATGTATGGATGGATCAAGGAACAGGAGCCTTGTGTATCGTTCCATCAGGACCTGTCCTTTGAGCCACAGTGAGGGAGAAGCGAGGGCTTCTAAGTACAGAAGTTATAACAGGAGTGCATGAACACCTTGCTAGCTGGTATAGAAAGCAGAGAACTAGGTCAGACCAGTGGCCCATCCAGCTCAGTATTATGTCTCCACCAGTGGCAGGGATGGATGCTTTAGAAAGATCATTGAACCAGATATATCTAGCATGATCTATCCCTTATTCCTTACCCTCTCTGGTATCCACCAGAAAAGAAAATTTATCTCTGAGGCCGTTTCTAACCCAACTGTGATGACCAAACCAGTCAACTTTGAGGTTGCTGGGATGAAGGGGTTGTCAGTCTAAAAGTCCAAGTCTAACTGAGATATAATTTAATAATATGGACACCTGCATTAAAATGGTTGCTTCTACAGATTCTTGGTACCTTAAAAATATTAAATTAGCTAGGCAAGGGTTATAGAAAGATCATTCAAGCAGGTACTGAAATGTGTCTGCTTCTGAAGTGGAATTCTATTCATGTTGATGTCTGAATCCAGGCCTGTTGAAGTTAATAAAAAAGAGTCTTTTTGATGCCAGCTGGCTTTATATCAGGCCTTAAATGAGCAGACTAACCTCATAACCCTTTACAGAGCAAGGACTGGTGCAGAAGACTGCCCAGTTGGAATTGCCTGGGTTTTTATATCGGTAAATAGAGCCGTCTGTACTGGAATTAGTCCTGCCCTCTCCTTTTTCTTTCACATTCTTAGAAGGTGTAATGGGGTTTTTGGGGCCTCCGTCTTCTTTCTCATATTAAAGGCTGCAGGTTTGTTGCCCCCCTGCCATTATTACAGACAATTTTGCCAGAGCGAACATGCTTCTTTGTAAGTGGAAGTGCTGAAAGTGTTCTGCCCTTTTTTTTTTTAATGGTTTTCAGTGCAAGCTCCAAGTGTTCTGCACTTTTTTTTTTTAATGGTTTTCAGTGCAAGCAGTGATTGAGGAAATGGCCTGGTATGTTCTAGCGTTTGCCTCTTCTCACCTGCAGCCCCACAAACATGGCCAGGCAACACTCGATAAAGAATCAAGCATAATCAAATGTAGGAGGCACTTTTTACATGCATAGGCATATTGGATAGGAAGCCCATTGCTGTTCGTTACACACACACTTGTTTCTCTTCTCTCAAAGATACAATAAAAGGGAGGACGACTTTCCCAGTCTAAGGGAATATAATGATTTCCTGGAAGAAGTAGAAGAAATTGGTAAGTCTTAATGCTTGCATTTTTGATGTGCTGTGCTCATGAGACTGTAGGCTTTTATCTTCCCATTTGACTGCCTACAGTATCAAAGCTGAGTTTCTTTAATAGGGTTTATCATGGTATCTGATGTTTATCTAATTACTTTTGCTTTACATTTTTAATCATATTTGTCCGATTGGAGAGAATGGTTAAGTTGAACACTTTGTCTGCCAGAGAAGAAAATGAGTTGTGGAGGGGGAGTGGTCCTTCATAGCTGGAGAGGAAAGGCTCAGAGGCCATTGGTGCTGCATTGGGAGAGATTAAACAAAGAACAAGGAAAATTTAAATTCTCATTTTATGCCTCCATTAGCTTTATCTACCATGACAGAAGCCATATGGTGTCTTTCATCATTTTGCTTCTGTGAGTACAGTAGTTGGAAACTGCTTTGAAGCCAATGACCTTACATACCACTGTGGCAGCATTTCATGTTGCTACACAGGAGAGGAAGTTTAAGAGCAGACGCTGACTTTTTTTTCTTATATTTGCTGAAGCAAAGCTTGGCCCATTAAGAGGAGACTATGCTTACCTCAGTTCGTGCTCCACTCATTCAGTGTCACTTGAGATTTATGGAGGGTTGGTGGAGTCTGTGTGGAAATAGGGACCTGCTCACAGACTTGCAGATTTTATTTGCTTTTATGAGTTGTTGAGGTTTGTTTCGGTTTTGGAGCAGAAAAGCTGGTTCAGGCTTTTCAGGGCAGGCAGCGAATGAGGCTTGAAAGAAAACAAGGTGGTACGAGAAAAACCCTGGTTGTTCTGCACTGAACTTATGGTGGCTTAGAGAATTGCATCCTATACCTCTTTGCAACTATCAAAAATGTGTTGGGGTGGTGTTGCCATCAAAAGCCTGATGCTGGAGAGCAGAGGTGCGTGGCTGGAGCTTCCAGACGAAGTCCTGAAGGCCACGACATCCGCGAGCAGCGGAAAGGAGGTGTGGTTTGAGGTAGAAGAGTGGGATATACTAGCAGCTTGGCCAAACTCTTAAAAATGTCTGGCAAGAAGTTGGAGCAATGTTATAGCCTTGATGGCCAGGAACAAGCATGAAGCAAGGAGTGTAGTGAGTGATATCCTTTTATTGGACTAGCTGTATGGTTGGGATAGAGTTAGGTAAGCTTTTGAATGCAATCTGTTCTGTGCTTCATGAAAAGCGGTGGTGGTGGAGGGTGTTTTTTAAAAAAAAAAGCTTAATAGCATTTACTATAGGCTTCTATTTCTGTTAGTAGGACTTGCAATGTCTGCTTCAGATAAGTGGAAAGCTCAGCTGAGAGCAGGGGGGTTGTGCACCATCAGTTGGTACAGACTTTAGTCCTTTATTCGAGTTTCTGCCTCTTGCGGTTGGGATGTTAGACTACCAAACAGTCCCAGCACCAGCAGCAGCAGAACAAAATGAAGAATGATCCTTTTCCCTGCCAGCTTTCCCACAGAAAAACTGAAGAAAGCAACGGCAGTGGCAGGCACTGGAGTTAGTCCCTGAAGAAGAAAACTCAAAATACTGGAAGAGCTAGGATAGTGGAGCACTTTATAACTTCCCCTCCCCTTTTGTGGCAGGCAGACAGTTCCCTCTCCTTTCCAGCAGCGGTGGGGTCAGGGTTTCACATTGATGATGTGCTTCGTCAGCTGGAGACAGAGCTGAAAGCTCGGGGCACCATGGTAGTAGAAAGCTCATTCTTGTTCCTCTTTCCAAAGTGACATGGTTTCTCACCTGGATGTTGTATTTGGACATGCCTTTCATGACCCCCTCTCAGTCTCATAGCCATCTTTCTGCTGGTAAGTTCAGTTTTCCAGCTGTCTAGCAAATAAAGACAGCAGGTCCCCTTCTTACTGCAACTGTAATAGCATTCTTCTTGACTGATGAGCATAGCGTAACCGATCCATGTGTTCAAAAAACAAACCTTGAGAGATGTCTAGTTCACATTTGTGTATTACAAAAAATACTTGCATTAATATGTCTCCAGTCCATTTGCGCTGTTGCAAGACAGACAAGAAATCAGGCTGCAGGACAGAAAAATCATGCCTCGTATAGACATGAAGGTCAAAGCTGCGATCTGCTGGTCTCTGACACATGGCAGTATCTAATGGTGACCGACAGCAAGCAGATTATGAAGCTGGTGGGTGCAGAACCAGAAAACGATTGTTCTTTGGGAGTTTGAATATATTATTAAGGGTGTCCAAAATCAGCATGAAGTCCAGGTCTACCTTGCTCTTGATCCACAGTTTAAAAAAAAACACTGCAGTAAAGGCTAAAATAAAAAATGGTTTATAGAATAAAGGATGTAAAACATACGGGAATGTGCTTTATTGTGATCCCCGACATCTTCCTTGCTGTTTCCCAAGCACTTCCATTGCAGCTCCAACTCAACTGTCTGCATCAACTGCAGTGCCTGCTCTCCTAGATTGTGGTTTCTGACCATATCTGAGAGATCCATGTCCTGTATATGTCAGACCTACAATGCTTAGAGTATTATTTTGCGTAAAGGAAGGAGCCGTGGGCAACACTGGTTTAAAGGAAAAAAAAAAAAAGCAAGTAAGCATTTCAGTAGTTACCTGTTAGTATTTCCATTACCAAAAAACCCCACATTTTGAAGTGGTTGAGAATGCAGCCATTAAAGAATGCTCTGGGCTAAAATGTGTTCTACCAGGTCTTGAATAGAAACCACATTTAAAAATAAATTCCCCAGGAAAAAAAAAATCAGTTTGGCAGTTTTTAGAACGCTGTAAACAGCTCATTGTCATTAAACCAGGAAAAAGTGAACAGAGTGTGTTCTGCCCCAGAGCTAGGGGTATGCAAAGCTTATTGAAATCTGTGGGATAGCTTTGTGCCTAATGCCTTTGCTAGTAGCTTTGGCCGTGAAAACCACTAAAGTACATCTCGGCAAGCTCGCATGTATAGTCTCCTCTTATTCTTCCTCCAGTGCCGCCTCTTAATTTAATTTTTTTAACTCAGATTGTACACCTTTGGAGAGAAGGACTGCCTTTTTATGATACGTGTATACAGTGCTTGGCACAAAGTGCCCCTGATGCCTGCCTGGGGCCTTGAGGCATTATGACGGTACAATGGATTAGCAATAATTACCACTATTGTAAAACATTCAGTATATTCAAGTTGGACAGGGTTGCCACTGTGCATGTACCTTATGTTTTTTCTCATCCTTTGCTACTTTTCAAAGCCTTTTGTGCTGGACTCGTTGTGCTGGCCAAAAATATTGAGCCAGGAAACACTTATTTCATATGGACAATTTGTACCCATGTGCCTCACTTGCTTCCTCAGTGGATCTCACCGATTTCATTTACAAAGGGAACGACTCAGAAGATATATGCAGCTTTCTCGACATATGAAGAAAAAACCAGTTTGGGTTCCCACACCTGCTCCAGTCTGAATGTCCCTTATTTGACCTGATGGAGGTGATTAATTAAAAATCATTCAACGCTATGCTACTTAAAAAAATTCTTCTTCCACAGAAATAGAGCTGAGAACAAACATCTATAATTGCCAACCTCTTACTCAGGTTTTCCTAGCTTGAGCATTGATTTCTTTTTACTTTTCCTCTTAAAGGGGGTGGAGACAGAGGTGATGGGACATTTCAGCATCTTCATATGATGCTGACTTCAGTGTTGCTTTTGAGGTTGGGGGGGAATTTGGCAGTCTGGACCTCTAAGCCATTTTGAGCCTCAGAGGGGCCACGGGTGTTTTGAAGATTATAGCTGAGAAGCAGCTGTTGTAAATAGTGAGGTAGAAAACAGTGTGTTAATGATGAACTGACACTGGTAAGTTTTTGGTTTTTTATTTTAAATCAGAATTTCAGCTGGTTTGTACCACTAATGTCCACATCAAACTCTATGTCCTGTGTATAATGTGTGCTGCAGGATGATTATTTACAGTCCTTTTTTTTTAAATGTCTATTGGCTAATTAATGGACCAGAATATTAGGGAAGTGCCAACATCGAGGAGAAATAGCCATTGACCTTTTTTGGTTTATTGCTAAGGCAGCACAATAAATCCATTTTCATCTCATTAGGAAGTAGAGAAGAAAAGCTTGACAGCATCCCAGCTCATGGCAGACTTCGTCCTAAAGTATAAAGTGCATTGACTGCCTTATTGTCCGGGTGGTTTGTCCTCCGTAACACAGGCTCCTTTAGTTGTGTAACGTTTGAAAAGGTAATAACAGTGGTTTAGTTTGAATTAATTCGGCATAATTGTTTTCCTCTTTCTGAAATCATGGACCTCTTGTGTTTCCCCTATGGAATTGCTGGGCGTGTGGACTGGGAATTGCCAAACAGGGTGATCCACATGTGACCATTTTGCTCTGCTTCAGTGAGAACTTCTTATATCCCTGAATGAGGGGATCAGTTTTTGGAAGGGGTCTAGGTATGGGCCAGTGACTTTGAACTACGTCTATAGGACAGGAAAGGATGCCCTGGATCAACGCATCCAATCTCCTACTACTCAGGCTGCTATCAGTTGTCAGCTAGTCTCCCTGTATATTTTTTAATATAAAGAATTTTTGTGTGTTGCTATTGCCAGCCATGCTAGAAAAAAATAGTTGGTAGGAAGAGAAGCTTTTGATAGCCAATACTCTTTCCAGTCCAAGGCTACTGTCCCTCAAAGAGAAGGTAGGAGATTTGATGAAGCTGATTTAAACACCAGAACTGGACTTCTTTGCTATCAGCATTGCTGGTTTCCCTGAGAAATTATTGTTCCATATGACCCTAAAGTGCATCTCGGTGGTTCATTCTTACTTCCATAATAAATGGGAAATTACTTTTCCATTTGCTATATGATTGTGCAGTGAGCAGTTGTTTTTAAAAATAGTGTGAATTTTGCTGTAAAAACTGGATTTCAGAAAGTGTGGGTTTTTATCAAAATAGAATTAGAGATCTTGGAGAAAACAGTCATCTTCCTGTTGCATTTCAACAAAAATCTAAAGGTAGATCAATTTCTGAGCCAACCAGTGTGAGATGGGTAAAGCTGTGTCGCATACAAAACTGCCTGTTTCTTTTCCCTGAAGGGTTTCAGGCCTGTTATATTGGCTAATGCTATGTTTCACCATGGACAGAAATAAGACTGGCTTTGGACTCTTTTCAGGACAGCCATCTGCTTTCTTAGTCCTATTCAGATTTTATGGATGATTACTATTAGGGTGGTGGAGTATAAGAATCTTTTGGTTTTGTAACTCTTTCCATGTTGTTCAATATATTTTATTTTCACAGCAAAATGTTAACACCCGAAGGAAAATAACAGTGCTGAAAAGCACTCCAGCGGCACCCCTCAGCCAAATTCTGCAGATGGTAATTGAGCACATCTCCATCCTGGGTTTCAGTTGAAGGTCAAAAGGATTTGGCTCAACATCAGTACACTGGCCCCACATATTAAAAGTTCAGAGTTGTCACTGATGTTCACCAAGCCCTGACTATCAGGTGATTAACAAACCAAGGGATAGTCTGTTAATTATGGTTAAAGCCCAACTGCCCTCACAAACTCGGCCTTCCTGGTTGAAAGGTTCAGTTGTAATTGATACAGCAATATCATGTTGACTTAGGAAGTGGTTTTGTTAGAATATGGGCATGTGCGGATATGATATTTAATCAGGCTGGCTAGATGCAGGCCAACAAGGACCACAGATCCAGAATTTCAGCTTGCCTGCTTGCCAGTGTAGGTTGTTTGTGCTAGAAGTCATTTATGTGACCCTGCCTTTTGTATGAAAACAGCTGTGCCTTAGACATTTTCATTAAATCTGACTTTTCAGTGCCTTAAAACTTGAGGCAATAGGTCCATGGGTTAAGGGACAGCTGTTGCAGGGTAATGATAGGACCAGGAAGTGTTTCTCTTCGCTACCCAGGCTTGCCCACCTGTTGTGTCCCGTGTCTGCTGTGATGTTGCTTTCTTCCTTCCTCCCTCCCTCTCCCTGACAGCTTCGGGGAGGGGGAACCAGCACAGAGCCCAGAGATGTTTCTGCGGAGAAATGGAGCTGATAGCTAAGTGCAGCTCTTCTGAAACCTGGTGTGAGGTCTTGCTGGGGAAGCAGAAAGAGAACCTGTATCTTTTCTGTTTCTCTCCTTTACTCCCCGCAGAGCGTAAGTTAAGCCTACACACTAGGAAGGGTTTTCAGGCTACACATGAATTATGTCCAAAGCTACCCAAAAGAAGCTTGCATTTAGATTTCATCAAGATCCTTTGCTTTGTTCAAAGTAAGATAAACCAGATGTTGTAAGCAGAACTGATAAAAGAAGGAATCTCTATAGGTATTTTTAAATTTCCCTCTCTCCTTCCCAGTGAGTATTTTACCGTACAGAAATACAGCTTACCAACATTGATTAGGACCCACTTAGCCTTCTTTTCCTAAAACAAAAACATCTGTTTAAAAAAAAGGCAGTCTAAAAATTCAGGTAATGAATTTATAGAGAGGAGCAGAATTGGGTGGGACTGTCTATGATGTTTTGATGACCCAAGGTGTTTGATTGCTCCTGTACTTCCATTCGTGCCACAAGTGGTACCAAGGCATCCTGGTAGCCCAGCATCTCACGTTCTATTTTTTTCTTTCTTTGTCATCAAGGGCTGGTACATGGATTTAAATTGTAGGAAGTGCTGACATTCATGTGCAGCTGCTGTCACTGCGGGATCTGATCTGAAATGCAGGACTGCATGCCAGTATTTTCATATGACAGTTCTTCTCAGTTGCAGGGCTCAAATATTTAACAGCATGTGAGTCGGGACCTATAGGTGTTTGAAAGCTGGAGGTCAAACCAAGACCAAAAGAACTGGTTTCCTTGAAGAAATATAGCTGCAATAAAATAGATGTTGCTAGAGTATTTTATTTACTATTCCAATACTTCAGTGTGATATAATGTAGGCTAATAGGAGATAAGTAACGGTACAAAAAATAGGTGTCCACGTTGAACAACTTGTCACAAAAGAACATGGGTCCCAACTTTCAAAGGTAGAGAGCTCTCACTGTTGTTCTTTTATACTGAATCGCTGCTGAGAAATCCCAGCTGATATCAAGGCCCCATTTTGCTAGGTGTTGCGCATAGCTAAAATATAAGATGCTTCCTACCCTAAAAAATTAACATCTAAATAGACCAAGCAGACAAAATGTGGGAGAAAGGTAATATTGTGTTTCCCCATTTTTACAGTGGGGGGAACTATAGCACAGAGAGACAGTGGGTTTGCCCAAGATGAAGCACACAATCAGTGGCAGATCTAGAAATTAAACCAGATTCTGAAATCCTGCTCGAGTGTCTAAGCCCCAAGACCAGGGATGGGCAAAGTCGGGCCCACAGGCCAGGTTGGGCCCATAGCGGACTCTATTTCCCAGCAGCCCCTGCCAGCGTGGCTGCAGCTGGCTTCCATGGAGATCACAGGAGTGGTAGGGCCAGGGTTTCTATGGAGACCAGCCCAAGCAGGGAATTGCTCCAGGGCTGGAGCTGGGATCTTGCAGTGGTGATGGCGCAAGCCAGAGCCGGGGCAGAGCTGGGATCCAGGGTGTGCCTGGGGTGTGCAGGCTGCAGCTTGCAGCTCTGCCCTGGCTCTGGACCATGCCATCACCGCTGCAAAATCCCAGCCCCAGCCCTGGAGCAGCTCCTTGCCCAGCTGCACATCCTGCCAGCACTGCTTGGGCCAGTCTCCATGGAAACCCTGGGTCCCCGCTGTCATGGCCCTGCCAGTCCTGGGGTCTCTATGGAAACCGGCTGTAATGATACAGGAAGGGGCTGCTGAAAAATGGAGTCCAGCCGCCGGCTGGATCTGCCATTGTGCCCACCCCTGCCCAAGACATCCTGCTTTTGACGTGACTTTTCCAGGTTACCTGGGGACAGAGGATGCTCAGCAGTTTTGGAAGTAAAAGGAAAATCCTTTGATACTTGTCTTGTAAGAGAAAACACTGTTTGGTGACTGTGAACTGGCACTTCATTGCCTCTTCATCGTGTTCAGCCTCACTTTTGTGCAATGAAAAGGATTACAGATTCCCATAGCTGACTGATGAATATCCAAGTGCTTCTGATGGCAAAGTAGCCCAAGGGCTCCTGTAAATTCTATGGCAACTTTTCCAAAATGCTCTAGGCAGCTACAAATATTTGTCACACTTTATTGATGCTACGCGAGTGCTTTTTATAAAGGGGACTGATGGAATTAGCAAGCCTTTCAGGAAGTGGGGCTAATGCATTAAGTCTGAGTGTGTCCCGGTTCTCTAAGCAGGCATGTTTCTTTGGGTAGATGTGATACCTTTTATTAGACCGACTGAGTAGTTGGAAAAAAGTTCCTTGTGAGCTTTTGGGCGCAGTCGCCCTTTGTCAGGCATAGGGAGTCTCTGCAGTTCTGAGACTCCAAGGAATGAAAGAAGCTGGAAGTGTGACAGGATGTCAGTGAGAATGTAAAAAGGTGGAAATTAGGAACACAAATATTGTCAAAGTAGAAAAGAGGCTGTCTGTCTCATTTTCCCCCATCCCTTCACTGCTCTACCTTTTGTGTTCCTAATTCCCACCTAGTTACATTCTCACTGGCATCCTGTCACACTTTTAGCTTCTCTCATTCCTTGGAGTCTCAGAACAGCAGCTGCTTCCTATGCCTGAAGGAACCTGGCCTGCCTGTGTCTTTGGCCAGTGGTCACAAACCGTGGTAGATCTCAGAGGTGGGGGGGCTGAGCACGTGCATGCCCCACTGCCAGCCCAGCAGGTCAGTCTGTGGGGGAGGGAAGGGGCAGTGGCCAGATCGAGGCCCCCATGGAGAGGGGCAGATGCTGCAGAGGTAGGAGCAGAGGTAAGTTGAGTGGGGCCCCGGCTGGGTGGGTAGTAGGAGGATTGAGCCTGGGTGGCTTGTCTGGCCGGGGGGCTCCTGCCACTGTGTGCACCCTGGTGGAGGCTGTGGGGGGCACATACCCTCCCATCTGTGCGTGACGAAGGCAGCTGCCATTGCGGGTGCAGTGCAGCCCAGACCTCCGCCATGAAGAGCATGGCTCTGCCTTCCTCTTCCCACTGCCCTCGCCCCAGGATCAGCACAGTGGGGAGGGCTGGGCCTGGAAGGCAGCACCATGCTCTTCATGGCAGGGGTCTGGGCTGCATTGCGCTTGGGCCGGGCAGCTGGCAGCTGCGCCGGGAGGATGCTATGTTGGGGGCTATGACGAATTTTCTGGTGCCTGCAGCCTCCCGCATACCCCACTCCCAGTGCCGCCCGGCACAGCCTGCAGCAGCAGCCAGCTCAACTGGCACGAAGATACGGGGGCACAAACCCTCAATGCCCTCCCAGGCGGCGTGCCCCTGCAGCCCCCAGACGAGTCGCTCGTGGCTCTGTCCCATGCCCCGGCTGTGCAGGGCCTACCCCTTCTTCAGCCCCACTCCCTCCCTTCTTCCATTTCACCTATGCAGATATGGAGAAGGGGAGGATATAAATCAGACCAGCCTCAACTAATAGAACTCAACTATGCTGCCTTACAAATAACTGCATGAACTTTTCACGCTGCCTTCTTCTTCCGACCTTCTCCTCTTTTCTGCTTCTCAGACTCAACATGTGCATCCAAGGCATTTTGTGACCCCCCTTTTGCTGTACTCTGAGCTCCTCAGACACTCCTCCCAACACTTCTGAGAGTTAGGGAGGTACTTTTATCCCCTTAGCACATGGTATAAAGATGAAATGAGTTGTCCAGGGTCAAACAGGAAGTTTTTGGAGGGAGAGATCTGAACCAGGTATTCAGAGTTCCAGGCTCATACTGGAACTGCTGGAAAGTTTGTTTTTTTTTCCTATGCTCGCGAGTCAGACTGTGCACACTCTTTGAGTCACGAGATGCATCATTGCTTATTTACAAGGGATGTAGTGGAGCAACGTGAGCCTCCCAGCCAGTGTTTCTTGGCCATAGTCTGGAAGGACCAGAAGTGAGGATGATTCAGTCCTTGATGTTTTTACTGAATATGCAGGAAGATTGCCATGTGCGCTGGCTTTTAGAGAACAGGATATCAGTCTAGTGTCCTTTCTGAGCTGCACAGAAGCAACTAAATAGTTTTTCTTGATGAAGTTTTTGAGTCCAAATTGACTTGAACCACATTTGAACCAGTGGCCTAGAAGTGACCAGCCCTGTCCCCTATTACTGATTCCCTGAGCCATCTACTGGAAGTTCGCCCAAACTATTGGTTACAGAGCCTTCTGTATTTTAAGGCACCTCCTGATAAAATGTGTGTGATTGGAAATGTTCAGCTGAGTCATAGGTGCTGGCTGGCTGACCCTCCTTTCTTCGGTTCACAAGCTAAAGGGAGCGTATTCTTTTCCTATTTGTTATGCACATTTTGCACGGTGTATGCTGTTAATTGGTTAAATTGGTTTCTTTTGATGGATCTCTGCATAAATATAAAGACTCCTCAAAGTAAGTGAAATTGTATCCTAGTGCCTCTAAATTCTCAAATAACATAGAAATGTATTTTGGTCAGCATAATGCAAGTGCTGTCTGATAAGTGCTTGTGTCCATGACAGATCATAAAATAAAAGGCCCTTGTTTGTTATCAGGTATGTGTATGTATGCATTTTTACTTGGGATGTGTACACGAATTCAAATAATCTGGGAGAATTCTCCCAGGTTTGTTCTCCTGGTAGAAAATCTTAGCCAGAGGCTTGTGAATGGACATTTGAATGCTGCGTCCCTGAAGAACAAAGAGCTTGCAGTGCTGATTTGGTACAGCCAGGGGCCTCTGTGCACACATCTCAGCATGCTCTGCAGGCTCCCCCAGTCTGCCTGGAGGCAGATGGCAGTTGTGCGCAGGGCAGCCCTGATTGGCTGACTTACACTGCTCAGGGTCGGCCCTTCTTTACAATCCAACACTGCTAGAGACATGTTCTGCTCCCTGTTTGGGGGAGGGGAGAAAAGCACCCTGGGATGCTGAAGGACTATGCCGTAGTTTCTCTCAGAAGAGTACATGTACAGACATTCACTGTCTTAGAAGAAACTCTCCCAGGTGTTAACCTTGGTTGTTCCTAGGTTACATTTCTTCCAGAGTGGCCATATTTGCTGTAGGAGAAAAATCCTGGGCATCTCTGTATGCTCTTGGTTTCTCCTGGGAGAGCAGCAACTCTCCTTGGAGAAACTGAACATCTGTACGTGGCCTTAGTCTAACTTCAGCTTGTGGCTACAAAGAACAAACTGCTTGTTATAAAAGCTGCAGATACGTTGGCTATTGATGTTGGTCAAGGGCTCACCACAAAGGAAGCTAAAAATCAGGTACTGATCTCAGTTACACAGGTGTAAATCTGGAGGAACTTTATTGGCTTTGATAGCTTGCTTTAGAGTTTAGAGCCTCCAGGGATGTAATAAGTTAGGTTCTGCCCTTACTGTGTGTATCTAAGTGAATTTTTGCCACATTTAATGCCTAATAAGCTAGCGATGTAAAGTTTTATGGGGATAGAGACGAGGGTTTTAATAGGGGTACTGCTTGCTGATGGTTGTGCATGCTGTATTACTACTCTAATTTGTGGATTTCTGTGTTTTTTAAATATTGAAACAGTGTTTAACTTGACGAACAACGTGGATTTGGAAAACACCAAAAAGAAAATGGAGATGTACCAGAAAGACAACAAAGATGTCATTCAGAAAAATAAGATAAAATTGGTAGGTTTACTTCCTTTTTTTTTTCTAATTTCTTATTAGTTGAGGAATTAACTATTTTAAAGCAGAATATTTTGTAAAATGCCATGTTAAAAACTCTACAAAGCTAAAACTACAAATGCTGGCTTTACTTCATAGTAAGAAAAATATACAATATATATTAATATTCATATATTTGTCTGAGATCATGTTGATAACTGAATTGTGTGTGCACTTCATTCTGGGGAGGGTTTATTGAGTGGGAAAGTCATAGCAGAGACTACATTTAATACCTAGTAAGCATGTGTACTCTGGTAGTACATTTGGACAATATCCAGGAGAGACATTCCTATACCAGGACAATAATTTCTTTCTCATCCAAAGGGAGGGGAAAAAATCCAGGCGCAGACATTATGAAGCTCCCAAGAGGCAGCTGGAGAATGAAAAAACAAAGGCCTGGTTTATGCAAAATTTAAAATGAGTTATAGTGAAACAAACTAAGAAAAACCCCAAAGCTTTTTGTCTTGTTAAAGTGCTAATGGTAATACTTCTTAAAGGGCTGTGATGTGTGTTCTCTGCAGACCACACGTACTTTCCTTTAGGGTTTTGCATTAAAATATTATTTAGGTATCTCCTTTAAAACTAGGTTTGCAGGGATTTCTTTCTTCAAGAAAAACTTTCCTGACCATCTGTTATATATTTCTTTCTGTATTAAAAGTATGGATTGCTATTAGTTGCATAAAGAGCACATTTCTATCCTGGCAAATGTAGTAACAGAAATGACACACTTCAGGCCTGGGCCTGCATTCCCGTGGCATTCAAGGCGCCTTCTAAATCCCAGCTCCGCGGAAGTTAGCAGCAAAACTCATATTAATTTCAAGTAGGGCTAGGATTTTGCAATTGTGTAGAGTCTGAAAGATGTTTGTTTGCACCACTTCTTTTTGAGAGAAGAAGCATTTGCCCTGGGGTCCAGCTAATTTAAAATCTTGTCTGACTGCAGTATCAGATGCCCCACAGAAACCTATTACATAGGTCCTCTTCCATCAGTCCAGTCCCCTGCTACTGCAGGCAGCTACTTCATAAAATCTTGCTCATAGATTAATCATTTCCATCTAAATCAGGGGTGGGTAAAATACAGTTCGCAGCCCAGATTCGGCCCGCCAGGTGACTGGATCCGACCCATGGCTGCCCCTGCGGCACTCCACATGGGGCATTGTCGTTCCTGCTTGCACAGAGGCAGCCTGAGCTGGGCTTCTGCTGGTGCTTGCTGGTCCAGGCCATGGCCAGCGTGCAGGTTTTGCCGGGGCTGTTCCTGGTGCAGCTGTGCGCTACTCTGCGCTCCTCACCTCCAGCGGCGGCTCCTGCTTTTGATCTTGCCCCTGCCGTGCTGCGCTGCGCTGCGCCAGGTGAGCAGATTCAGCCAAGTGGCTCCTACACCAGCATGCAAGGAATGACTTCAACTCCCAGCTGCCGGATCTGGAGCCGGAGCCCCGCACACCTGCTGGGAGTGGTGGGGCAGGGTGCGGCAGGAGCGAGAGGAAGAGCTGCTGCTGGAGGTGGGGCATACAGAGCAGCACCCGACCGGCTGCAGCCACCCCAGGAACAGCCCAATGGAAGCTGCTTCTGCTCCTGCCCCTGCTGCATTGTGCTGCACCATGCCATGCTATTCCAGGCAGATGAACAGCTTCAGCTGGGTGACTCCTGTCCCAGTGCCCAAGCTCCAGTTTCAGCTCCTGGCCACCTTCCTGGAAACTGAAGCCGGAGCCCCATGTGCTGGGACAAGAGCAGCTTCCATTGGGCTGTTCCCAGGGCGGCTGCAGCCAGCCGGGTGCTGCTGTGCACCCCCTGCCTCCAGCAGCAGCTCCTCCTTTCGTTCCTGCCATGCCACTCCTGGCAGGCATGTGGGGGTCTGGCTCCAAATCCTGGAACTGGAGACAGGGGGCGCGGAGTAGCACCCGGCTGGATTGTGGTCACCGGCAGGAGCATGGCGCAGACTGCCTCGGTACGAGCAGGCAGGGCTTGGCCCCATGCGGAGCGACACGGGGGCAGCGCACACCACACTGCTTGATGCAGCTCTGCTGCACTCGCCCTCCATCTCCCCACCACCTCCCTCCCCTCACCCGCAAGAGGCTCCTAGGACCTAGCACCCAGGCAGCCCCACCTCCATACACCCCCCCAGAGGGCAGGGACATGATCCCAGCCTCTCCTGCCCCTCCCATTCCACACCCAAACACTGCTCCCACCTGCCCATGGTCCCACTGGGAGTTTTGGTGAATTGTTGGCAGGGGGAGGACAGGGGGTGGCAGTGCTGAGTCAGCCCACAACAGCTGATCAAAACTCTCTGTGTGGTCCTTGGACCCAAATAATTGCCCACTTCTGATATAAAACCTAGGTAAGTTGTTTCCTCTCTCTAGTCCTGGAAAAAGGTTCTGGAAACTGCTCCTCTCCAGTGATGAAAAGAAACTCTCCAGTTTCCAGTCTAAATTTATTCCTAGCCAGGTATTAACAACCTGTTTGTTCTCATGCCATCATTGTCCTTAGAACTATTTAAGTTCTTTTCCCTCCGTGGTCTTTCCAAGGAGTTTTCTCCATTTCCCCTGATGATTTTAGTTTTCCTTCTCGCTATCCGGTTTAGTTTGAATTAATCTTTCTTGAATATAGGGGACCAGCATGGTATGCAGTAGTCCAGGTGAGGCCTCCTGCAGTAGCAATAATACTTCCCTGTCTCTGCTAAAAATACCTCTAGAATCCATTGTGCATTCTCTCATGGTAAATCACTTCGGTGGTTCATAGTTATGCTATCATCAACTATTATCCTCTCATTTTTTTTCCTCTTACTGTCATGTCCAGATGATGAATGTAAGCTTATAATGGATATTTTCATGTTTAGTTGCTATGTTAATGACCTTACATTTTCTGCTATTAAGTCTCATCCTATTTCTTATTGTTCCAATCCTCAAGATCAACCATTTCTTTCAGTTTACTATTCCTGTCCTAATCAGTATTGACAGTGCCTCCCAAGTTTTTC
>NW_005842059.1:57367-64848 GCF_000455745.1 Alligator sinensis
TACTGTTCTATATTGTTTATGCCAAGGTTTTTAAAGAAAATATTGAGATCTGTGTCAAGGTCTGTACTTGGAGAATGGCTAGTTCTCCTTCCATCACAAGTGATGGTTGTTTTTGCTTTAGCTATCCTGTACCTATCGTACAAGTATTTTACCAATCCCCATTTTCTCCAGTTTTCCTACAAGGCACCAAATGCTTTTCTGAAGTCAGATAGGTATGGTCTGCTTATGCCATGTCTTAACAATTAGTTCTCATCCCACTGTTTACCTTTCCTAAACTTGTACCTCATTTTGTTTCATTTTCCACTTACTTTCACATCTTCTCTCCTTCAAACTCTGTTCTAAAGCAGGTTTATGCACATCTCTTCTCTTCACTTAGAGGGACTGTTTTTGCTATTCTCTAGCCATGTAGTGTCCCCTTTCTTCTACCCTGCACCTGATTTGAAAGATTCTTTGAACTAGATTTGTGATGTCTTGTGTCCAGGTCTTTCAGTATTCTGGCATGGAGACTACGCTCAGGTTGGGGAGAGTGTATATTAAGCTCTTTGGGTACGTTCAGATGAGTGCGCACGTGTGGTTTGCTGTGCCTCAAACCCCTTTGAGGCACCCCAAGCTGCATGGGCACATGTGCACCCGTTTGCCACTCTGCAGATTTGCAGTGTGGCACCAAAATTTGATACTTGGAGATCCTGGTGTCAAAAAAAAAAATGCCACAAAGTGGTATGGCACATGCGGCAGCAGCGTGGGCCACCAGAAGTGGAGATTGGCCAGCCAGAGCCAGGCTCTGGCTGCCAGCTGGGCTCTTGAGTGGCTGGATTGGCCCCATTGCTTCCCCAGGACCTCAGGTAAGGTCTCCCCTACCCCACCTGGGTCAATTTGCCATGCCCTGGAGTGCGCAGGTAGGCACATGCCCTGGTACAAAAAGGTGCCACAGGAAATGTGCCACAGGAAATTGTGCACCCCTGCACGTGTGCGCTTGTCTGGATGCACCTTTGAGTTTGTTTTTATGCCCAGTGTGCTATTTTTTCTTATTCTTTTACTTTTCTTCTACTTTTGGTCTTCTCTCCTGTTCAGCATCATTCTTTTCGAAAACTGAAGCTAGAATTTTTTTTTTGTGGCTATACCTATGAATCCTTAATCTTGAACACTGCCTCACTGAATAATACCACCCCCCACTTATACTTTTTCTTTTTTGCTTTCTGTAACTAAGGAACATTTACTCTTTTGTTTGATTTCCTTTTCCAGGTCCAACTCAGCTTGGTTGTTGCCACCTCTTTCTTCATTCCTCTACTTTCTGGCCTCTGAGATGTAGTATTTTGTGCTGCTCAATCACTTTATCCATTCCTTTCTGGCTCTCTTACTCCTAATATCCCTTTTGTCTGTCTCTTGCTTCCTTCTTTTTGGGCTCTGCTTTTTTTCAATAGGATTTTCCAATACAGTTGATTTATTAATCATTTACTATGAACTTCAGAAAGTGTCCTTAGAGGAAGTAACCCTGATAAGAAACCTAGTTTCTTCCGTCTGGTAACATTGTTTTCCCCAGAAGACTAGTTCAGATTATAGACTGAGTTTGCAATATTGAGGGTGCATAACTACTTCAATTGTTTTATAGTTTTCATTTTGAAATTGGCACCAATTCTTTACAGACTCCTCTATCAGCATTTGTTGGCCCTTAAAATTATTCCTTGCTCCTCAACTATTCATTGGGAATAGGAAGTGGTATACTGCACACACAGTGGGGTCCATTATTGACCGAGGGACCAGACGCAATGTTGCATTCTTTTTTAGGGCCAGTGTTCCCGTCTTGACTCCCTGAAATGTCAGATGCCATGCCATGAGGGGTGCCCTATTGTGTTCCTGAACCAGTAAAACAAGGCTTGTCACTGCTGGATTTTGAAGAACTGAGGGCCAAATGTATTTCCCAATGTCTGCAGAAAGTAACAGGGCAATTATCTTGTATTGGATGTTCCTAGCAGTCACGAGGTTGGGGGTCAGTCTCCCCACTTTCTGTAGCTTCAGGCTTGTTGCCCACCATTGGGTAGCAGATGGCTGCCCCCCACCCCCACGTATATGTAGGAAGGGAGCTGTGAAGGTGCTATCTACCTAATAAAGAGGGTCTCCATTAGCAAACTTAATGTTCTTATTTTAGACTCGGGAGCAAGAGGAGCTGGAGGAAGCATTAGAGGTTGAACGGCAAGAAAATGAACAGAGACGATTGCTCATACAGAAGGAAGAACAGATGCAGCAGATCATCAAGAGGAAGAACAAACAGGCACTTCTGGACGAACTGGTGGGTGACTCAATGAAACCAGAGGCTTTGTGCTTTCTGTAGCAAGTATGTGTAGATCTGGTTTCTTCAAGAGGTGGGCTGCTACTGCTCATGTACTTCTCCTTGCACACGCCAGCTTTATACGTGTCTCATTCTTCTCCTCTTGTTTCTCATTAGTGCAGTGATTTGTGAATAGGTTTAATTTGACACTATTAGGAATGATGCAGTGACTAATGGTATTAAATGCTGCAGAGAGGAGTGGATGTTGGGTTTTGGTTTTTACTGCTTCTGTCTATAATTCTTCCATTCACCCCCAACCCGACACCAAGTCTTTTTGTAGATTTTGTTTTCTGTTTAGATTTTGTTTTCTGCCGAACCTCTTCAGAATACTTTGACGTCATAGCATTTTTTTTTTAAACCCAGTGCAGTGATTAATTTAGCTCAGTGTTTCCCAAACTTTTGATATTTGGAGCACAATCGTTTTCTGGATTAAAATTAGCTGCACTAATGCACCCTTGCACCCAAAAAGTGGTGGGGGTGTATGTGTATGTGCACACATGTACATATTTTCCCATAAAATGCAAAGGCTGTTGCAAATAAAAATGCAAAAATAAAAGTCTTTTTGCCCAGCAGATCAGGTGAGCAGTGCAAGTTGGTCCCATGGGTTGGATCCAGCAGGTGGGCCTGATCTTGTGTGTGGTGCTGGCCCAGCTGGAGCCCAATCCTGCCATTCAAGGTCAGTGTGGCCAGGGCCCATTCCTGTTCATGGCACACTTCTGCCACCCTTGTGGCAGACTAGTTGTCACAACACATGCTTTGGGAATCACTATTTAGCTATCAGTAAGGGTTTCTGCTTGATGCACTGAACATCTGAAAGTCTTAGTGAGCAGTAGGTGGTGTATTGATTCTCATTAGGGGAAAAAGATTTTTCCTGGAATTTGCCATATTCTCTGTCTTCCCTTCACCCCCTCCCAAGTTTTCTTGGCATGTGCAGTTACTCCTCTTGAAGAGTAAATTGAGCCTTTTTTGGTTGATTTAGTTATAGTGTGTTCTTGGAAATGGTGTGGCAGTCTTTTTTTTTTATATGAACAATTGAAAAGTGACCTACTTTCTGGAATTGCCTCTGGAACTTCCCCTTAATCCATCACTGTGTGCAGTCAAAATTTCAGTGGTAATTTAGGGACGCAGGCAGCCCACACAGTTTATGCATGGTTTAGTTTCAGTTACAGATGAACATGTTGTTATTTATGCTCATACGCGGTCCTAGGAGGTTTAGGTGAGAGGGGTGTGTGTGTGTGTGTGTGTGTGTGTGTGTGTGTGTGTGTAAAAGTTAAGGCAGGAAGAATGCAGAAAAACCAGGAAGGTTGTATGCAAGTGATTCTTATGTTGCTGAAGTGGTATAAAGATGTGGTGCATGATTCATTCAGAATTTCTCTGCTGCTCCTGTTTACCTTAAACCAGGTCTCTTGCATTTTTACTTCCAGTTGCTTTAAAGATGTAACTTCCTCTGCAGGTTACCGGGAGCTCCTCTCTGACCCAGTGGGAGATGGGTGCCGTGGGATTTTGGAGAACGTTTCTGAGTTCAGGATGGTGCTGAAGGAATGTTTGCTTGGGGCCGGGGGTCATGGCAAGCTTTTGCTGGATCCTTTGAAAGGAGCGGGTGTTTCACTGTTCTTAGATATCAAAGTACATATGTAAAAAGCCTCATTTTTACTCCAATATGTACAAATCTTGACACAGTGGTGCCCAACCTTTTTAGACCACAGACCAGAAGTGACCACGGACTGGCAAACTGCGGACCAGCACACTGCGGACTGGAAGTGACTGGCATGCTGCGGACCAGCAGCCAACTCTTTTTTATACTGTGTCTGCAGTATGCCGATCACTTCTGGACTCCTGGTCCGGCAGCCAACTCACCGCGGCCCAGAATCGGGCCGCAGCCCGGGAGTTGGGAACCTCTGTCTGAGAGACTAACATTATCTTATAGCATCGTTATCTTAGCACTGCTAACGATCAACTTTGAACCATTCTTTTTATAGCGGGGCAGTTCATTCAAACTGAATTCTGTACTCAGTGTCATTATGTGCTGGATTTGAAAAAAAAGATTTTGAGCTAGTCGCTTCCTTAATAAATGCATTCAGTCGAGCTCTGAAATACATTTTTAATTTACTAGGGACTGACATTTGTTTTTTTACACAGCAGTTGGTTTTACTGGAAATAGAGTTCACCAGATGGCTTAAGAAAAAAGAGCAGTTATAAATAATCTTTATAACATGACCAAAATAGGTAATTTAACTATGATTACACTTGCATTGCTATTAAAACACATTGACAATTTTAAAAACAAGAGAAAGGTAATTTTAAATGCAGGGGAGGGAAGTTGGGAGACTAGATTGTATCTCTGGTGTATAAAGGGTCACTGTCAGCTTTAAATTTAGACCCAAACTTCGTTTTGTAAAATCAGACTTTTAGAAAAACAGTCGAAGTGTTTGTGCAGCGACTTCTCCAGTTCCTATGAAAACAATTGTTTTTAAACAAATAAACACCCCCGTGGTATCCGAAATGCAAACACGGCAAAGCAGCCGATCGAAAGTGAAGCTGCCTTCAACTGCAGTGAATCAAATGCTGTTTCTGTTGAGAGCTGCCAAAGAGAGAGCACCGGCAAAAGAGGTGAAATTAAAAGAGAGATTAAAAGCGAAGTTTAAAAACTGCATATTAGTGCTAGAAGTAGAGAGATGGCTGCTGGGGGCTCACCCCACAGGTTGCTGGTTTCGTGGAAGTTAGCGGTGGAAACTCCCGCTGACTCCAGGGAAGTCCTGCCGACTCCACCCGTGGAAGGTCTGATTTCATGTCTAGGCCGGAGGAAAGCTGATTCTCAGGGCGTTCTTGTAGTGGCTGCAGTACTGGTTCAGCACCCAGAAAAGCTTTCCTTCAGATGGATGCAGAGATCTCAACGCCAGGGTTCAACTCTGTTTTCATGGCCAGTTGCTGAGACTGCTCGGCACAGCGAAGAGAGCAGCATGTCAGACTAGGGAGCTCTCACGTACTTTCAAGAAGACCATTTTACCTTTTGTGTTGAAGCCTTCTTCAGTTTTTATTTGAATTGCCACAGGGACTAGAAGCAAAGGTGGGCTGGGGAGCAACGTCAGCGGGCACGTCTACACGAGACGTTTACTGTGGAGCAGACTAGTTAGCATTGTGTTAGGTACTGTACAAGCATCAGAGATCTCCTTCCTTGAGGAGGGATCAGGTAGACAAAAGGTGGGAGGGGGAAGAGAGGTGACACACGGCAGGGCAGTGGCCAGGCCAGTGAAAGAGCCCAAGTCTCCCGCCTCCCACTGCTCTAGCCACTTGGCCGAGCTGCCTCCCACGACAGAGTTAGGCTGATTTCATGTTGCAGCTGGTGTGTCTCCGAGGAAGATAGCTGCCACTTTTCCTAACCATACTGACATACTTGTGAATCTTTACCCTTGCCATGCTTCATTCACAGTTCATAGTGAGAAATACTTCTCCCAGGCCGGCTTTTCAGACTTCTGGGTAGAGCAAAAACATGCCCACCATATTAATGTGAATGCCACTTCGTGCTCATGGTTCAAGAGCTGCTTTTGTTTTTAGGAGAGGTTCCTGTGCTCTGGCCCGTTTATCTTGGAGATATCCAAGAAGTGAGCAGAACGAAATGGATGGGCAGAGTTGGCTGCAGCATCTTGTGGTGCAGAGATGTGGGGGAGCCCTGCTGTCCATAGGCAGGGGAGGGTAGAGGGCTGTGACTTGGCCCCTCAGGGCCTGCTTGGCCAGCAGATGCTCCTCTAAGTGCTAGAGTAACTCTGAGTGGGGCAGGTGCCAGACCTGCTTAAATCCACCTTTGCTTCCCTTTCCCTCCAGGCTGTGAGTTCTGGCTGCCTTGTTAAAGCCAATCCTTTAGGCACTCATGCACAGAAATAATGTCAATCATGTTGTTTTCAGCCTGCTTTCCTCATATGGCTCAGTATTCATTTGCACAAGTGATTACATGATTGCCCTTTGATATCCACCTCTTTGCAGCTCTGTGTTCATAGCGAATTACAACATGGCTTTTATTTGAATCTCCAAGTCCAGAGCTGTGGGTCTTGCTGAGATGATGCTGATTTGCCTCAATTGCTCATTTTCCTGTTAGCATCCCTATGCTGGTATAGAAGCAGCTGAGAAGTAGTTTTGTATAAGCTGTCAAGGGAGCAGTTTTTGTGTTCAGCAGCGGTAGGGTACTGCGGTTGGGCCGGATGCTCTCAGAAGTATATGGGGATTCTCACTACTGTTTGCTGCATCCCCCAACTGGAGCTACGGCCCCATTTGTGTAAGAGAACCTCTGCCGGTAAGTACTTGCAGTCTAATTCCAAAAAAGTTGTCAGTCTGGGTGTTGTGAGCTGTAGCAAAGGTGGGCTGGGGAAGGGGATGCCTCTAACATCAGTGGGCGCGTCTACACGAGACGTTTACTGTGAAGTAGACTAGCTCTGCAGTAAATGTTGTGCATGTATGTACACATGCGCCCCTATTAGGCTGGAGTAAACTAATTAACTCTGCAGCAGGATAGTATTTGTAAATTCAAGTACTATCCTGCTGTGGAGTTTACTCCTACTCCTAAGTTTACCCCGCAGCAGCGCATGTGCAGATGCTGCCCTGGCTGGCTGAGGCATGAGGGTGCTTCAATGCGGGGGGCTGCCTGTTGGCTAGCCCCGCACTGGAGCACCCTTGTGCCCCACCAGCCCTCTGCAGCACGCTGAGCCAGGGCAAGCAGCTGTGGGCTGGCAGGCTGACCCCCTGGGCTCCTTGCCAGCCGGGGCTGCTCTGACCCAGCTCAGCGGGTTGCAGTCCTAGGCATATGTTCAAGCGGTGCACCCAGGAGCAATGAACTCCAGAACCATAAGCTCTGGAGTTGATTGTTTCTTATTAATTGCATGTGTAGATGCATCCAGTATTATACAGCTTGATGATTTTTCAAAGGCACCCATGGTAGCCAGGTATCCATCGCCCACTGAAACTTACCCTTCTAGCTTAAGCTTTTAAAAATAAAATATACCCAGCCAGAGCCTGACCTCCAGGGTTCACTTGTTTTATAAATTTAGTAGCAAATTCAGATCCTAATGGAGTATTTGCTGGCCTCCTCCAAATAGAAGTGTCTTGAGCACTTTGAGGATAAAGTGCTGCAGCAAAGGACTCTGGGAGTAAGTGGCACCGATCT
>NW_005842059.1:64879-106855 GCF_000455745.1 Alligator sinensis
CCTTCTTCTCAACTCCATGTTCATTAGAGGCAGGAGAAGCTAGGGAATTTCAGGGTGTGTGTAGATAATCAGCCTGGTAAAATAGAGAATTATTTAGCCAGTAATTTGTTTTCTCTCCCAGGAACATGCTGTGTTTGTCCATATAAATAATCTTTCCGTTGCAGATTGAATGTAAGATTTTAAGTAGTTAACTCACTTTGCTATTTTATTTTATTGCTTTTATAATTTTTTTTTTTTTGAAGTTTTGGCTGGCTTCCCTCAAAATAAGTTGGTAAAGGGGAAAATAAATATGCTGTTGGTTGCACTTACAATAGTGCCATTGTGTGAAGCAGAGCAAGGATCACTTCCAAACGGCCTCAGGTGAAATCTAATGGGAAACAATTTCAAACTGGTCTGAGTTCATTGGTAGAAAGAATGTGTCTTAGATAAACATCTGATCCAAGTTATGCTACTTTGTACTACTCCTTCTCTTATTAAGTTCTAATTTTTTTATTTTAATAAATATACTTGCATAGGCCGGTTGGAATAAGGAGCCTGTTATATTGTCTTTAATGTGGATTCTATAAAAATGGTTGTTTGCAGGTTACTCTGATTTATGAGGCTGCCACAGCTTTTTCTTATTACTGAAAGTGATCGTTTTCTATAAACTGTTTCTCATAGAGAGGATATTTAGCATAACCCACTCCTGCCGGCGACGGCCTTTCAGACACAATTTGCAGTTTTTAAGACCGTGCAACATTGTTTGTTGTTTTTCTTTCTTTTGACTATTTCAATCTGTGTTCTTAACATATTTCCAGGAAAGCTCCCATCTGCCTGCTTCCCTGCTCTTAGCTCAGCATAAAGACAGATCTACACAGCTAGAAATGCAGCTGGAAAAACCCAAACCAGTCAAACCAGTCACATTTTCTACTGGCATCAAAATGGTAAGAGTCCATTTGTTTTCTTTTTAGTTTCTCACCTTTCAAAGAGCACCACACTTTCTAATCTGAAACAGAGATGTTCTCTCTTACATTTTAAAAGTTGCATAATTACAGTTCTTAATTACTGGCATCATTTAAAAAAAAAATGGCTCGGGAACTTCAGCAGTGTAGAACTTAGAAGGTAAGAGATCCCTTTGGACTCCATACGAGGCTCAAAGGGGTGTGTTTACACACATGCACACACGTGTTCATACACACACCTTATTTTAAGCCTTGTATGCAGTCATAGATTCATAGATGTTAGGGTCGGAAGGGACCTCAATAGATCATCGAGTCCGACCCCCTGCATAGGCAGGACAGAGTGCTGGGTCTAGATGACCCCAGCTAGATGCATATCTAACCTCCTCTTGAAGACCCCCAGGGTAGGGGAGAGCACCACCTCCCTTGGGAGCCCGTGTCAGAAGGGATCGCATTCTAAGTTACATGTGTGCACATGCACACACACACACATATATATTTTCCCCTGAAACATTGTGCTTTTATTAGTACTTTGGAAAGTTGTTTTTTCTTCTGCCTGGGTTTGGTCTAATCATTCTGGAAGCTAATATACATTTTTGAATCTTTGGAAAAGGTTGGTGTAAAAATGTCTGCAAATCAAAAAATAAGAATCCTTTTCTCATGATTGTTTGGTCCTATGTTGAGACAAGGATTTTTCCTAACAGTAAATATGTTAGCTTTGCTGTGGCAGTTAAAGATCTGTCAGTTTTCTTGTTTTTATACAGCGTGCATGCATGAATATTGGGTAGGTACTCTCAAGTTGCTTAACTGTATAACATGACTGCAGTCCCAGTATTGCATCTCTTCTTTACATTATAAGAAAAATTGATTACCGCATATTGGTTCAGTGCATAAAACACTCAATTTGTAGCGTCTTTCTGCCCCTATATCTGCTTGGTAGTGGCATTGTACTCCAGTTAACTCCCTGAGGACTGGCACCATAAACAGCGCCAGTAGGAAGCAGCTGACAAAGAGCTGCTATTAGATGCCTTGATGTTGATGGGTGTTATCTCCTTTACTTTCAAGACTTCTAATAGTACCAAAGCTTAAAAAAAATTGTCATTAATAGTCTTAGGGCTGCTAATATCACAGGACTACCAGGCTGTGTATGTAATTTTCATCGTTACGTTAAGTTTGAATAAGTGTATGTTCTGGGTAAGTACATAAACTTTTTTCAGTCTCAAAGCTCTGCGCTTAAACGGAGTACACCAACTCCCTTCTTTCTGTCATGCCATAATATAAACACCCGCACTATTTTTATTGCAAACTAAACATTTTGTATGTATTTTGCTGAAAAAAATGATAGAACAGATTATCTATTAAGAATTTGGTGTAAAACAGTAAATCCATTCCTAATCTTCACCTTGACCCCCTGTCTATTTTCGGGGTCTCAAAAAAGATTCCATTTGCAAAATCATCTCCACACCTTATAGTCTAATGGCCAAAATGATGATGAGGACTAATCTGATGACCAAAAATAGATCCTCAAAAACGGAACAAGCAAAACCCACCTCAGCCTGCCTCTGGCATCAAGTCTGTTTTTCTCATAGGTATCTGAAGTGTATTCTCTGATCTCCTTCGTAGCCGCTCTTGTATCACACTGTGTTTCTAGAATCCAAGCGTATCTCAGCTCTTGACAAATAGATAAAAGCTGTCAGTTGCAAGACTTTTTTTCCTGTGATCTGAAATGTATTTTCTTTTGTAATCCTTCCTAAAATTTGAAGATTAAATGTGTGCCCATCCTCTAGTGTATTGGTGTGTCAAGAGAGCCCTCTGGCAGAATATGACCATTATTTGAGAAATAATCCAACTGAGCAACTGTCCTAACTGTTGTTTAAACTGTAAAATATTCTCCTGGATGTAATTCTTAGTCTTATGTACCATTGAAGTATGTCCCACGAACATCTGAAAAGTATTCTATACTTGGAAAGAAGCAGGATGATGTGCATGTGTCATAGGAGGATGCTAATATCCCTTTTTAGACCATTAGTAGTCAAGGTAGGTGTTCCTAGTGTCCTGCAGGGATAAATATTTTAAAATCACAAGCCCAGGTAGCTAGCAGGTAGACTCTTAAATGGACTGGCTGAAGAGGCTTCTGGCTAGCTTGATGTTCGTTTTAAAAAACTCTTGGCATACCAGGGAAACACCAGGATACTGAAACAGGGCTGATGTTGTGCCAATATAGTCAAAGAGCAGGTTCCTAGTTTAAAAAACTATTTTAAAGAAAGCATGGTCTGTGGAGATGTAGAGTGAATTCGCACTGTGGGCCCAAGCGCATGATTTCCTAAGCATGTCTGACAAGGCACTGCTGTGGCACCTCAAATCTTGAGAAACACAGTGCCTCCAGTTTGTGGCATTCGGCTTTTCAGGTAGAGGAAGTTCCTTGTCTGGGGTCCCACCCTTAGAGGGTGCAGTAGTTTTTGAAAGTGCTCAACATGGACTGAACAGAGCTAGGTCAGAGTCTTTATCTTTGCACTGAATTCAGTGGGAGTTTTACTTGTTTCATTTGTGTCCCTGGGAGCAGAGTCACGGTAATGCTGTTTTTTTCAAAATCCCACCACAGGAAAGGCAGCTTTGTGGTGTTCAGACCTGCAGCCAAGTGAGTGTTGCTATCTCCAGGAAGGTGCTTCAGTTTCAACTTCCTCCATGGAGAGCGTTAGCAATGTGTAGATCACCGTCTTTTCCTCCAGCTGGATCATTGGGCTCTTCTGATGGTGGCTGCTTAAAGTTTGCAGATAGAAATAGCAGAGGCCAGGTAGTGCTCACTAAAATTTTTTGCATGGCTAAAACCTTGGTTTGCATCAGTGTGACTACTTAAAACATTTTTGCCAATTGTGCTATAACAGTGTTTGGCTTAAATGGAAGTGCTTGCCCTGGGAGAGACTAGGTCACAGGGGTTCTTCAGCCTGACTGATGATCTGGCAAAGTTTTGTTCTGGATTACAAGTGATGTACCTGTTCCAGTCTTCTGCAAAATGCTCAGCTAGGTGGGCTGGTCATGAGAAATCTTTTTATCTGACCTTGAGTTTCTCTTCGTGGGGTGGAATCTCTTCTGTTAATAATCTAAACAAGGGCATCTTTTATCGTGGGGACAGGAGAGACATAGAATCACACAATCATAGAAAGTTAGGGTTGGAAGGGACCTTAGGAGGTCACATCTAGTCCAACCCTCTGCTCAAAGCAGGACCAGCCCCAACTAGATCATCCCAGCCAAAGCTTTGTCTAGCCAGGTTTTCAACACCTCCAAGGATGGAGCTGCCACCACCTCTCTGGGTAACCTGTTCTAGTGTTTTACCACCCTCCTAGTGAGAAAATTCTTCCTAATATCTAACCCAAACTTCTCTTGCTGCAAATTGAGACTGTTGCTCCTTGTTGTGTCATCTGCCACCACTGAGAACAGTCCAGCTCCATCCTCTTTTGAACCCCCCTCTAGGTAGTTCAGCCCACACTCAGTCTTCACTTCTCTAGATTAAATAAGCCCAGTTCCCTCAGTCTTTCCTAAAACATGTGCCCCAGCCCCCTCACCGTTTTTGTTGCCCTCCACTGGACTCTCACCAATTTATCTACATCCTTTCTGTAGTGCCTGGGGGGGGGTGTCCAAAACTGAACACAGTACTCCAGATGTGGTTCACCAGTGCAGAATAGAGGGGAAGAATCACTTCCCTTGACCTACTGGCAATGCTCCTACCCATGCAGCCCAGGATGCTGTTGGCCTTTTTGGCAACAAGGGCACACTGCTGGCTCATATTCAGCTTATTGTCCACTGTCACCCCCAGGTCCTTTTCTGCAGAGCTGTTGCCCAGCCAGCCTGTACTGGTGCATCTTCCTCTTCATCTGGCTTCTCTTGCAGGGACTAGGACCTCCTTTTCTGGCTTATTTTTAGTTTGATTTTAGTCTTTTCTTCATTTAGGCATGACCTGTTCTTTCTTTGTAGCGTAGTGTACCATTTTGGCTTCCTTCTTTCAATTCAGTTATCTGGAAAAGTTCTTCACTTATGAAACATGGCTTCTCCACAATCAAGCTGTTTGATTTCAGGCTTCCATGAGAGGGTGTAGAGAGTGATACTTTTGTTTTGTTTTTTATTGATGTACTTTCCCTTCAGATCTCACGATTCCCTGCATACTTGTTACTTAGAGCTTTCTACAGGGTTTGAATATTCAGATCTTAATTTCCTTTAGTGTCTCTCAAACCTACTCTACAAACCAGTTTCATGCAGCCAAGAAAGGTGGAACAACTCTAGTTATGCTTCCTTGTAAAGCTGAGGACAAACATACCTTTTAACCTCTCCAAAGGGGATGGGGAACTGCTGCCCGGGAATATGCATGGCTGTTGTGTTGCTACAGGAGTGCAGAGATCTGAGTTGGCTAAACCACTTCAACTTCAGCACTCTGGAACTAGGGGGGATGAACGCTACCGCTGCTGCTTACCGCCACTTTTCCCCAGCTGATGACTTGAGTCACCAGTGGCACCTGAAGACCCCAAATTCAGTGATGGGCAAAAAAAAGGTGCTGGGGGCGAGAGGTGGGAGCATTCACCTTCTGGGTTCCAGAGCCATGTTAATGCAGGCCATGTGCAGTCCTCCAGCCATCGGTTGGACAGCCCTAGCTTAGATCAGCATCATTAGTCATAATTGTTACATCTGTCTGTGTCCTAATGGTGTTCATGTTGTCATTTTGTTGTCTATGCTCATCGCTCAATAGTTTAATGTTGGCCAAAGGGGGTAACTCCACTGGTGGATGGATTCTAGAGCTTGCCTATGCTAAAGACACTGGTTTTCAACTTTATTAGACTTCAGGCACCCCCCAGAAAATGCCAGTTCTTAGTTTTAACTTGTTTTTTTTTGACTCCGCAAAAGTAATAGAGCAATTTTTCTGTTGTGAGGACCTCAAAGTTCATGACAGGTGAGAATGTTTTGAACGCTGTCTTTGAAATTTTGGGGTTTATCTTGTGAATCATGTTTGCACATCTAACAGTGCTAACACTGGGTGGCACCCTTGAAAGGATCTCAAGGCACCACAGGGTGCCACAGCATCCTGGTTACTAATCACTGGCTTGAAGGTTTGGCGGTATAGCTGTGTGGTGGAGCTGTACAGGCAAGAGTGGAAGTCTAGTTTATGCTGGCAGGAGTTCTCTTGCTGATGGAGCTGACACCAGTTACTCAAACAGAACAAACTGTGCTGACAAAAGCATTCTTGCCAGCCTGATGTACTTGCGCTAAGGGTTTTGACCACGTAGCTGCATCGCTTGCAGGTTCAGCCTCATACCATGGGTATGGCAACAAAACCTATGAGTGTAGACCAGTCCTTCATGTCTTGGAATAAATCAGGGCACTCTTTGAAGCATTCAGTTGTCATTTCTGCTTGGGCCTTTCTAAGGGATATGACTATGCCTCAGTGTGTGTGTATGTATGCTTGTATACGTGGGTTGCATTATTGACAACAGTTCAGAGTTGCTCATTTCATCACAGTACTTACCATTTACCTGGCACTTACAGAGCCCTGGAAGGGCTAATAGTACTTACCACCTGCCTGGACCCAGATCCACAAAAGCATTTAGCTGCCTGGCTGCCTCCCAGGGAAATTGGTAACAGTTAAATGCCTTAATGCATTTGCAGATTTGGGCCCTAGCTCTTTGCATGCTCCTATGGCTGGACAAGCATCAACCTGCAAACAGAGTTGGAAGCTAGCTCAAATAGCTACTGAGCAGAATGCTTTCTCTCTCCATTTGCTCCATTTGTACAATGACTTCTCAGCCCATTTCCCAAGGGACCGCTGTTCTCCAAGAGTGGATTTCTTTGGAGGCAATTTCATGCAGTTAGAAATATGATTACCTGTAATTGGATTTTCCAAATATATGGCCTCCTCATATAGCTGCACACTTACCTACTTACCTCATAGAGCACTTCCTGGTAGTGGGGAGGGGAGGTATCTGTGCCTCATAGAGTTGGAGCAAGCCGGGTATAGCTGTTGCATGTTCTTTTCCTAACAGTGAAAACATATCTTCAAAATTGCTGTGCTGGGCTGTCACTGAATAATGAGCCCAGGTTTTGGTACATCTGTATTTTTTTATTACGATAGTATTCATACAGTCCCACCAAAATAAAGGCTCTTTTATACTCAGATCTGTGCACATGCATAGACAAAGAGAAGTAAAGTGACTTACCCGGGGTGACCGACCAGATCAGTGACAGAGCCAGGAATAAAATCGACCAAATCCCAATGTAGTGTCCTTCCCCAGAGCTCTTCTGCATCACTTCTCATCAGTGCCGTTTGGACAACAGGGGGCACATTTACACATGCTATTAATGCGCAGCAATAACCTCCGGTGCATATCGTGCTGGAGTTTACTGCTTCTGGGTGCCACATTTGAATATATACCTGGGACTGCAGCAATCGAGCTGGGTCAAAGGAGCCCTGGCTGGCAGGGGGCCCAGGGGATCAGCTTGCCAGCCCAGAGCGGCTCTGACCTGGTTCAACGTGCTGCGGAGGGGCTGGCTGGGGCACAGGTGATCCAGTGCAGGGCTAGCCAAGCAGGCAGCCCCTGCACCGAAGCACCCTTGTGCCTCAGCCAGCCCCGTCAGCATCTACACATGCGTTGCTATGGAGTAAATAACTCTGCCACAGGATAGTACTTGTGTATACAAGTAGTAAGCTATGGTGGAATTAATTAGCTTACTCCCTCCTAATAGTACTGCACATGTAGACGCTGAGGCTTTACTGCAGAGCTAGCTGCACTGTACAGACTAACCAGGGCACCCATGGGGAAGACCAGGAGTAATGGATACAAACTCCTGGAAGACTGTTTCAGGCTCAACTCTAGGAAAAACCCCTTCACAGTCAGGTTGTCTGGATTGTGGAACAAACTCTCTCCCTCCCAGGGTGGTGCAGTCGCCTACCCTGGAAATCTTCAAGAGGAGACTGTACAGTCATCTCGCTGGGGTCACCTAACCCCGGTTGTCTTCCTGCCTACTGCAGCAGGGCTGGACCCAATGATCTTGCACGGTCCCTTCCAGCCCCTGACAATCTACAAATCTATTAATCTAATTAGGCAATTCCACAGCAAACATCTTGTGGAGACGTGCCCAGAGTGACTTAAGACACTTCCACCCTCTTGTTTTTGGTTCCCTGGCTCTTTTCCATTCAAATCAGGGAAACAGTGTTTATCTTCACTTTGTGCCTGAGTGCTCTGAACCCAGTATGACCAGGGTGTGATTTTTGGCTGCCATAGTCACTGGCTCAAAGCAGAGCCTAGGGCTTGCAGGCTGAATCAGCAGGGAAGGATTCATCAAATCGGCATACCACAGGAGTGAGTCCTAGTGGCTGGTGACACCGGAGGTCAGGGACACCTGTGGAAAGCATGTCAGTAGTGACCTGTGCTGAGAGCATGTGAGGGACTAGATTCAGCTCATGCTATACGTATGTACTTTGGTTAGTCTGTAAAGTGCAAATCAAGCCTGTCTTGTCTTCTGCTCGAGTTCAGACTAACGTGGCTAACTGTCTCGGGACTAGATTTCTTACTGTCGTATGTTTGCAGTATTCTTCTAATTGGAAGTAACATTCTTACCTTATACGTGGGGATGTGCTGGGGGGGGGGTTTCCACTTTGACCTCCCAGATACGGTCAGATTAATTGTTTTTCATTACGGCATTTGCTACAGTATTGTTTCCTGTTCCAGCAAACGTTCAGCGCCTGCTTCTGTTTTCCAGCCCGCTGCTTTTTGTTGCAGTTGTCCAAGATCCTGCTCCAAGTCCAGAAAATCCCTCCAGGTATTTTTGAGTAGGTTTGGTCAGCTCTCAAGGGACATAATGCACAGGCTATATGAATTGGAAGGAATAAATCTAAGTCTGCTACTTAGCCGGTGTCTCTGCAGGTCCAGAGACATGACCTGTGAACTGCCTGCATCCATGTGTGCTGCAAGTGACTGTTTGCCATCACTGCTGGTCTGCTGTTTCTAGAAGGCCTCTGCCTAAACAGTGAAAGATTATTTAGGGAATCAAATTAGTTTCCTTCCGGCACTGTTAGTTCAGCTGGTCTGTCTTCAGGCAGAAACAGTTCAGATGGATTTGATTTCTTCGTCAGATGCATGCCAGTCAATGTTAATCTGCGCTTTTGTTTTTAATCTCCACGCTGCTTCTAGTGTGCAGAATTTATCCAAGGAGCTAGTAAAGTGCATTTCTTTCTGTGGTATTTGTTAATCCCCTTTTAGCACCCAGTACTAGAAGACGCTGAGCATTTGGTCCCTGATCCGGTCAAACGCGTACTGGCATGTTTCATCTGAAGCACCTATGTAGTCACACCTGCTTAGTTGTTTGAAGTTCAACACATGCTTTAATGCTCTTTGCTGGGCCAGGGCCAGAGTGTCCAGCACCTCCGAGGATCGTGTCTTTAACCAGGCACTATCGTGCACTCTTCTGAGTGGGGCTTTTAGAAAGCTTCTAACACATTTAAGGGTTTCTTTTTCCAGTGGTCTGTACTTGTGCAGCAGTAAAAACATTTTTCTCACCCTGCATAGGCCTGCTCCTAATATATTGCCTTCACTGCAGCTGTCTAATCCACTAAGTAAGCCTCTGAAGAGGATGTTTCTAGAGCATCCTGGGATACTCCCCCCACCCACCTCCAAAGCTGTAGTTGACTTGAAAAACTTATGTTGTGATATGTGTAAACCTTTTCTTTCAACACTGAAAGGTGTGTCTGGCTTGTCTTAGCACATCTTGGTAGGCTCCCTGTAGCAAAAATACATTGTACAGATATAATTACTTAATTACTCTAATCCAGTATCAATTGTTACATTGCAGTGGAGATTTTAAATTCATGTGTTTTTACAAGATTATCTCATTATTATATGAGTGCTTTGTAGGCATTTGCTTGAAAGCTGGATTAATTTAAATTGAAAGTGTGGCATTAGTAGGCTCTGACTTTTTTTTTTTTTTTTTTTTTTTTTTTTTTTTTTTACATGCTCACACTGCCTTCATTGATCTATAAAAGCGAATAGCACTTATTGTGTCTACATTCAACTCTTGTGAGCAGCTGAGGCCTCGACTACTGTTTTGTCCATTGCATCAATGACCTCCACAAATAGAGTTGCAATGAAGAGTTGACATCTATTTTGGCCATAATTCCTATCCAAGCAGTGGAGGGAACAAATCCTAGGCAGAAGCAGGCTGCCATTCGAACCATCTTCAGACTGTAAGCATTTCATTCATGCAACAGTGCATGTGATCTTTCACATTAAAGGATGGTCTTTCACCGAGGCAGATCAAATCATGAGCGTTGCTGCACAAGTGAATGAGTTTGGAATGTTTTGTTGTTGGCATGAGCGAAATAGCACAATGGCCCTTTAATAGCCCAGGTATTCTGTTTAATGATTCTTGTCTGCCTTTTTATGATTAGAGCGTTAATGATCTAGTTGAGTTCTCCATATAACAGACACTATCAATCTAAATGCAGGTCTTTGTACGCGCTGGGCATTTGCTCCAAATCCAGCTGTCAATAGTCTGCTGTCACCATAGATGCACCTATGTGAATCCCGTTACAGCTGAAGGAATAACTTTTTGTTGCACCGGAGCTTGCGCTGTTTGCACAGACAACCTTTGTCAGTGCTAATCCATGTGACTTTGGCGCACAGGTTCTTTGTCTGGATAGGCAAGGTGGGAAATGTGTTAGAGGCTCCTTTTTTAAACGTCTTCCTTGGGCTTGAGAGCGGGGGAGCATGGGGTGAGGAGCTTGGCTGGCTGCTTGGGGTCACATAAACCAGAGGTTGGCAGCCTTTTACAGCTGGAATGACCCAGTTCAGGTCAAAGATGGGCCAGCACTAGGATCTGTCTGCCACTGTTGTTTCTCTCTGCCTCCCAGCCATGATGTGGCATGGGTGAAGAGCCCAGCCATGGTGCAGTGTGGCACTGCCAAAGCCCCCACTCCATGGGCTGGGACTAATGGCTCTGTGGGACAGATCCGGCCTGTGGACCTTAGGTTGCCAACTCCCAGCATACTCCACTGGCCCCTGTGCAGTACCTGAGGGAGGACATATAAAACTACCCTTTTCTCTTGGTTGGAGCCCCCTGTTATATCTGGCGCCGTTTGTTAGTTCAGTAGGTGTCAGATGTCCATGGCACTTTTTTAGGGGCCTGGTTCCCTGATTCCCTACATCCACTTCCCATCTGGGGGAAGAGTCTCGTTTGGAAGCTGAGGAAAGGGGTTGGGTAACTCGTATCTCTTTACAGCAAGGTGACCAACTCCATTTCCCCAGCCCCTTTAGTCTCAAACGAGTGTACCGGGGTCACATTGGTGGGCTGGGACCAGGTGTGGAGGGGAAGGCTGATGACAGTTTTCTAATGCGTGGAAGCAATTACAGGAGGAATGATAACCAGCGTTGTCCAAGTTATTGCTTGATAGTTCCCAGATGAGTTAAGTTAATAAGGTTTCAGCCTAATTTAAACCACATCCTTTGCATCTTGTTTTTCTTTCCACGTAGCTAGGACAATTGCAGCTTTTTCTCCTGTATAGGAAGAGTTTGCATTGGTGCAGCTGTGTAGATGTCTGGCCATGAATCGCTGGAACCAAAGCACAGTTTCAACATAGATCAAGCCTTAAAGTTTCCTTTGTGTTTCTATTGAAGTGTAGTCCTGTTGATGTGGTGTTGTCTTTTCTCTTGAGCATTCAGCTCTCAAAGGAAGTTTTTGTTACTCTTTATGTTAGAATGGGGACAGAAAATGTAAATTTTGACAATGCCCATTTTGGCATTCATTGGGATAAGTCTTTGAAATGCCTGACATCATGAATTCACTATCATGTGAATCTATTATGGTCTTCCCACTTCCTGAATATCAGCATGATGTTTCAAGAGATTCTTTTATTTTAAACAAATGAGACGTCTGTAATGATAAAACTTCAAAACTTTTCTGTAGTTGTAGTCCTGATTTATTATTTCTGTTTGGAACAGAAGTTGGTGTCTAAATATAGCTTTTCTTCTGTTAACCAGTCTTCAGATTTTTCAGAGCTAAATACAGCATGAAGATGTTGGCTTTGGGTTATATAAACTATGTGGGGCAGGCTGTCACTGTGCTGGGTTCTCACAATCTGCTAGTGAAGTCAGTACAAGCCATAAGTATTTAGTACCTTTGAAAAATGAGGCTGATAGACTTCAGTCTGACAAGTGGCTAGTTTAACTCTTCCTAGAGTTTAAATCTCTACGTCACTACACTACAGTGTCTTAACTATGAATTAGTGGCAAGTGGAAGACTGTAGGGCTAGATCACAGAAGGGTCTAGTCCTGCTTGGCTCTTAATTCGGGTGTCCTTTTACTCTGTGATCCTTAAATCCTGCTCAGCGAGTACCTAAAATCACTAGGTGCCTCTGTTTTTATTCCAGTTGAGTCCTACAGGCACTTGGGGCATTTATACACCTATCTTTCTGTCCCGGGATGTGCCAGGGATCCATCACTCTTAAGCAATCTCGATTGATCGAGTCTGCTCTGCATGGGAGCTGATGCACAGCATTGCACCGTGTGCAGTTCTATAAGTAGCGAAATGCACATCCGCATGCAGGAAATTGCAGTGGCGCGCTTTTGATTGAAAGCATCTCCGAGGTGTTTTAGTTCAAAAACGGACCACCACCATTTTCTTCATGCTGATATGCATTTTGCTGCTGGTACAGCTGCATGTGTTGCAGTGCCGGGCACTTGCACATGTAAAAAAGCCCATAGTTCTGTTTCTGTGCCTGCCCGGGATTGTTTCAGTCATGGAAGCACTGAGCAGCTTCGTGCTAGTCTGTCTGTGGGCTGAGACCTGCAAACTTGATGTTCATCTATGGTGCCCGCGGAGCTTGATTTGGTGGGCACGCTCCACTGACATTTCACACTTTGCCCAAAACATGACTAGAGGTGGTGGTGGTGGGGAACAGCTTCAACACGAAGGATTGAAAGCGCTTCCACTCCATGGCAGTTTCAGCCTGGGGGTTAGGGCTGTCCTCTGAGCTGGAAGATGTGTGTTTGGGTATCCTCAAGTAGAAAGAAATTGGGGCCTGGGTCTCCCACATCCTGGGCAGGAGCTCCAGGAATTGGATGAAAGGGAGCACCACCATCCAGCCTGTCCTCCTCTGCCAGCAGATTTGAAAGGAGGAGTTGCCTCCTGCTCTGCTTTGAGAAAAGGCTTAGGTGCCTCACTTCAAGAGTCCATTTGAGGACAGAGAGTCCTGGCTGGAGGAAGCTACCTTTCGGCAGCCCAGGGTAAGACCCGTAAGCAACAGAAAGAGGTGGAGGTCTCCCCAATATTGCAGTAAACTCCCTTAGTGTGCATAGAGCAGGGACCCACCAACTTCCTGTCCTGACTCCGTTTCTGCATTGTAACGGGAGGACTTTTCTTTCCACTGGACGGGCCAGTGCCTAAAAATTAGGTGCTACAGTGGGAGCACTGTGGTACTTTAGTTCTTTTGTGTCACCAGCCCTTATCGACTGACCCCGAGTGCAGCCAGTTGTGAGTGTGGAAGAGCAGGAACAGACAACCCGATTTCTTCCATACGGGGGTGAAGAGAACAAAGTACCATTGGCCCAATCTGTTCACCCCTGTACAGAAGAAATTGGGCTGTCTGTTCCTGCTCTTCCACACTCACAACTGGTTGCACTTGGGGTCAGTCGATGCGGGCTGATGACACAAAAGTACCACAGTGCTCCCACTGCAGCACCTAATTTTTAGGCACTGGCCTCTCCGGTGGAAAGCAAAGCCCTCCCTATACAATGCAGAGACAAAGTACTGTTGGCCCATCCACTGTACTGACTGTGCTTATCTCTGGAAGCAGGGAAAAGGTGCCACGTTGAGAACACATTAAGTTGCCTTGAGCCTTTTGGGCAGGGCGGGATATAAATCTCAAAAAAATGGTTGCTGCAGGTTTCCTTGATTCTTAACAGGAATTTTACTTGCTCAGCATTGCCAAAAATCAGGCCTTACATCTGCTTTCTAGTGTAAGGGAAACCATTTTGAGAAAAAATGTTGCACGTTTGTCTTAATTCTGTAGTTTAAATAACTCGTGTCATTATTTATAACAACAAGTATTGCATTGATCTGGAAAGGAGGACACACCAGCTTCTGAAAAGTCTGAAAGAAGTAGGAAATGATGACCTTTAGAACTCAATTATCCCATTAAAGTGACAGTTGGATGGTGCAGGCTTCACATGCTGCATTAGATCAGAGTCATTGATTACAGTTTTGTCTTTCAGTGCTGGATTCAAAGTATTTTATCACTTGTTTAAAAAATCTGGTAAGCTTTGAATATTACACATGAGGGTGCTTAGAGGCAGCAAGCAAAATTATTAGAAAAAAAAAATTGCATCTTTTAATGAAGCTGGTATTAAGGGTTCAGGCAAGCACAAGCATAGCTCCAGGTTAAACATGTTGAAGTGTCTGTGTTGAGATGTAAGCCAGATGATGGACTGTCACAATGGTTCCCAGGCATGCCAACCTATAGACAAATGGGTAGGAGTCTTAATTAGTTCTGCAATTACTCTACAATTGATGCTATAGCAAAGTGTTAAAAATTCAGCATCTTTGCTTACTTAATGGAATGTTTTCCCCCAATGTAGGTGGAAAAATTATACACAAAACACAGTAAATGATGGTGCTTATTATCAGGATGCTTTATTTACATGTTAAATATGGTTGTTTAACTAGTGCAGAATTTGTTTTTTCCCTTCCCTGCCAGACTTACAGACTTAGTGTGAGCTTGGAAATAGTGTCCACCTCCCTTGTAAGCCATCCTCCTTAGCAATACGGTAAAGACCCTGGAGTCCACACGAATCCTGTGCAAGCCTACTGAAGCCACTTGGCTGTCATGCTCATCTACAATTAGGCCCTTCTATACTGCTGTGTTAAAATAAATTATATTTATATCTACTTTAAGGCCTCTTCACATTGCCGTAGCAATGTTTGTTTATATAAGTGTATGGATATAAATGAGAATCAGGCTGATTAGTTTGCTCAGCTGCAGTGACCGAGACTTAGTAAACAAAACTGTGATAATGGTCATTTAGTTGCATGTGCCCTGCATCAGTAAGTGAAAAGCAGTACAAGTATATTTGTGTCACCAGAGTCTGCGGCTCTTTCTGGCAGCAGATGATCTGCTCTGTAGGAAGATGCCATTTCCACAGTCACTTTTAAGTGTATGGCTTTTGGTGGACTAAAGTAGTACATGCCGTGCTCATCTTGGCCACTAGTTACAACTTAGGTTAAGTACAGACAGTCAAAAAGCCTGAGCCTGAATTGATTCAGTCTTTGTAGGTTGGTCTAAGATGCAGAGGTTAAATTGAAACAGAAGTGAACAGACATTTACCTTTGATTTGGGAAATGCAGCCACATGCCTGCAGTGGCTCAGGCCAAAAGCCAGGGGGCGCTAGAGCATGGCTCTCTGTCTGTCTGTTCACTTCCTCTTCCTGCTGCTCCTGAGGTCTCTGTGATTTGCAGTCCAAAATCAGAACAGCAGGACTCTGCAAAGCTGCTTGGCATGTCTTCTTCCTGCTTCCAGGTGTCTTGGGATTTGTAGTCCATAGTCACAGCCACCCGTACGTTTGAGCACGAGAAGGGGTGTTTAACGCCCCTCCTTGGCCCCAGCTGGCATTTGTCTGGGAGGCAGTTCTCCCCCCACCCTGCAGCCAGGGCTGCATCCCCAGCCAGGCTTAAATTAAAAAGGGAACTCATTACAGGTTTCCCTCGCTTTATGCGGGTTCCATATCTGTGAATTCACTTTTATGCAATGGCCTTTTTTATACCAAAAATTTGTTATATGAGAAGTAAATTCACTCTTATGTAATTGGTGTGGTAGAAGCCTGCAGTCAGCTGCTTTGAACAGTGCATTGCACCAAAATATAGTCTCCTGTGTGGATTTGTGTTCCTCGCTCATTGTCTGCAACACGCGTTTCTGTAGTTGCCACCCCCATTATGATAATGCCCTGTGCTTGTGTGTACTGTCTGCTATTGGGGAGTACCAAAATTGTCTTGTAGAAGTGGTAGAAATGGGTCTTGGAATGTATCCCCTATTTGTTGCATTGTAAAGTGGGTTCCCTTTATGCGAATTTGAGTTACGCGCCGTTTTCCAGGAACGCACGTACAGGATAAAGTGAGGGAAACCTGTAATTTTAAAGCATCTGATTGTTCCAGGATCATAGAAGACTAAGGCTGGAAAGGACATCAAGAGGTCGTGTAGTCCAACCCTCTGTCCATCTAACCTGCTCTTAAGACTTCCAGGGAGGGACCCACAACCTTTCTAGGTAATCTCTTCCAACGTTTAGCTGCCTTCATAATGAAGAATTCTTCCTAATATCCAACTAAATTTCCCTTGTTCCCAGTAGTAGATTTTTATTTCCTGAGTATTCAAGGCCAGAGGGAATCATGTGATCATCAAGTCTGAACTCTGGCATAACTCAGGCCAAAGGTGAGCTTTACTCCCAGTTTTTGAGCAGTTTGTCTCTGGGATTAAAATGTGGGACCTGTTGCAAGCTGGGTTGAGGTGCTCTACAGCAGTGGTTCTCAGCCTTTTTTGTACCAGGGCACTTGACTATGAAGCCTGGTCACGAGAGCTCAATGTATGAAAGTCACTATTGAGACGAATGCAATCTGCAAATTTCCTTGTATTATTTCTAGGATTAAGGAAATTTGAAAAGAAATATTAAGTCTAAGCTTGAATCTCAATGTAAGAGATTTTAGTGAAAAATCCCCTGAGCAAGTTCAGGCTACAGCAGAAATTAAGAGGCTCAGAAACACCTCTCTGAAGTTACCAGGGTAAAATCCCACTTGATTTGTAGAAAAAACAAAACCTTTAGACGGCCTCCTGAACAAGGACATTAGACAGAGCACGAGACCCTTTCCCAGTCTGGTGCTGAAAGGGTGGCTTCTATACGTCTTTTGACCTATGAGGCAGTTCCCTGAAAAAATGGATCCAGTTCAGCTGAAAAGTTGACCTGGATGAATCTGTACCTGCCATTTGCCAGTTCTGCCATTGCAACCGCATCCTAGGGCAACCAGACCTCTATTCAGGTAAATGAGATGAGGAGTTAGGGGCATGACAGGAAAAGGACTTCTATCAACATTACCCAGGGAAGACCTGGAGACCAGATGCAAAAGTCCACATCTGCGAGAAGGATGTTAAAGAAAAAAGGATCTAGGTGCAAATTGAAACCCAGGTCAAACCTCAGTTTTTATTTTTGCATTTGGCCTTAAACCTATCTTAGTACTCATTTGCACTTCAAGTTAAAACTCTTTCCTTAAATGAACTTGTCTTTTATAGTTGCTGCTAGTTTGCCGGGGGTGTTTTTATCAGCTTCTGACTGCGTCCCAGTATCTTTCTGTTTCGTGCAGACACGGCATTTAAGATAGGAGAGGAACAAATCAATTTTATAGTTTGTGAAACAATTAAGGCATCTAAGATTACTTTTCACATCATTTATTCTGAACTACCTAGTTCATGCAAGTTCCCTTTACTTTGAAACCATTTCCACTGCAATAATCCGTTCCTTAGTGCTCCCGTCGATTCTGGCACGAGTTTCTTGTTATTTTGTTCAATGCATTTTTCACTGCCCAAAATTCTAAATCTGCATGAGGAAGTTTCATTTTTCTAGCTTTTTCTTAGGCCCTCCATTGCCATGAAAACAGAGGTTGGCTATTTTTCAGCTCACTTGCATGAGTTCACCGGATAGTCTTCATATTTATGGAAAAGGACACTTGCTTCTTAACTTTGTTGGTATGTTTATGCTCTAGAATAACTGTACCTCTACCTGCAAATGTCCAACAATCCTCTGTGCCAATAAGTGTAGTTAGGTCGTATTTTGCCTGCTCACACTGCAAAATTATAATTTTTAAGTTTAATATTTGTGATTTATGCATCTTGCAGCCCAAATATGGTATCAAGAGGAGAAAGCAGCATTCATCTTTATCTTGTTACAAAAACAGCAGCACTGAAAATGTTATATTGGAATAATCTATAAATGTGTTTACATTATAAGAATGATTTGCTGTTCCTTCACAAGGCATGTAGGAAGTCAGCACTTCTCAAACGTGCAAAGTATTTCCATGTGCTTAAAGCATGATCTCTCCAAAACAAACAGTGATGAAGAAAATTTTTATTATTCTTTTATTTCCTTGCCAGCTGTTTTTTTGGATTTCTCCTCTGGTCACCTTCTTTCTTACAGTCTGATCTCTTCCTATTGTTCACACGCACACCTACTCAAAGAAAGTCAGTGAAATCAGTGGCACATTCAGAGTTATTAGTGTCCGTACTGGGACAACCCCATCTGTCATAGCAGGGCTGATTTAAGTAACATTGTTTAATGGGATGGTCTAACACAAGTCTGGCTCCAAACAGACATCTTTGTTGTGGGATGAGTTGTGCCAGGATGCGTCCCGGCACAGCTGATTAGCAGGTTCAAACATCACTGGGGGCTGTTATCATGCAGGATTGGGCCCCTGCTGCTCCAGAAGCCTCATCCTGAAGGACAACAGCTCCAGGCGCCCGACTCCAACCCAGGTCGCATTTAAAGTCAGGCTTTAAATGCGACTTCTCTTGTCTCCTCCTCAGATCTCGTACATCCCACATCAGATTTATCCTAGTTAGTCATTATCTGACTAAACTTGTAGGGATACTTTTCCCTTCTCAGGATCTATTGTACATATTGTGCAGAAGTGGAGGATGCACACATTCCAGCATGATGCTTTGTTACAGGTCTTTTGCTGTATACTTTCAATTTATGAGGATGGCATTTGCAGCACTAAGGCTTCTGTTTTTGTTTGTTAAGGGTCTTTTTGCCTTTAAAGCCTGAATTTGGGCAAAAAATAAGGTGGTTGGCAGAAAATATGCAGTGGTATATCCTAAGTGCGTCAAAGGAGCCAACTTATTTTGATCATTTAAAAAAATGTTTGGAAGTGAAGAAAAAAATTAAAATGCATTTCAGAAGGGGGTGGAGGGAGGCTAAGCATTCAATAGTCAAGATTCATGCAAGATGTATTCATTATGTGCTAGAAAATATCTGTTGCCATGACCTACTTGATCAAAGAGACAATGTTCCTTACCAAAGAAACCTCAATAATTGTTTTCCTGAAGGATGTTTGTTCAGGTGCAGAGGGCAAGAGAAGGGAATATTATTTTAGGCAATCAGCGTTGGACTTCAAAAGGTGAATTCCTTATATGCGCCTAGCCTGATTCAATGTGACAGTCAAGGTGTAGCAAGAACGGCATATTGACAGTATGGGCAGGTCATAAAAGAGGAATTGCCCTCATTAAGGGTAAGACTTCTTGGTCTGTGGGCATTCAGAGTCATCTTTATTTCTATCAACCCTTTCTTTTTAAGAAGATAAAACCTAGGTAGGAGCTCTCCCTAAGTCTGTAGTTATTTTAATTTCTTTTTTATTTTACTTTATGTAAACCTTTGTTTATGTAAATAAGTTCTAGTATAAGTCTACCTGAGAAGAGGTAATTTCTTAAGAAGGCTTTAATGAACAGACTTTCCACTCTCTTAAATATAAAAGATTTAAGAGTGTTATGGGTACAAAGGTTTCTAAGTAAGGCTGAGCAGGTGAGTGCACTCATTGATTTGGACTGGACCTGGAAGGTCAGAGATCACATAAGGAAAAACCTGCCTAAATTGACGTGATGGGAATCTGGAACTCTGGAGTACTTGCAGTAATTAGTAGAAAGTGCAGTGCTGGACTGTTGGCTTGTAGGTAGGGTTGTGAGGGTATTGATTCATGGTTTGTTCTTAGAAACGATTATGGAGGAGACGGGTAAAGACATTTGCACGTAGTAGACATGGAAGTGCTACAAACACTGGAAGAAGGAGGCATGAGGAGGTCAGGGGCCTAGCCTTCCAGTCGTGGTGAGAATTCAAACAAAGCCCGTGTGTAACGTGCACCATATGTTATGTGGAGTATCCTTATATAATGCACTCTCACAAGAGGCATGTTCCACTGGATTTTATGTATTTAATGGGACAGCTGCTATACCCTCTGGATTCTGTAGAGACACTTTTAGATATTTTTGGTTGGAAATAAGCTTATTTTGGGGATTGAGGTTCATATTTCCTATTCTATCTTTTGGAAAGAAAGGCATGAATAAATACCAGCTGTGCTCTCTGAAGCTAAGCTGCACTCCAAAGTATAGGAAGAGAACCATGGAAACATGATCCCCTCCAAGATTGTCATAGCCAGGGATGAAGTAAACAAGACCTTGTGGTCAGGGCTGCTTAGACCTGGTGACAGATCTAAAAGGATCGAGGTGGCCATCTGATCCTTTCCAGCATTAGGCAGTCGTTGACCACAGATTTCAGGGTTTTCTGTGTCTGCACGTGCAAACGTGTAAATATGCTCATGTGCTCAACATAATGCATGCCAACACGTATACTCTCCATGCAATGAGATGTGTAGCTTGGGATGCCCTTCTGCATTAGCTCCCCCAACACTTTTTTCAGCAAGATTAGGCTTGATGCTGATCAGCAGACCAGTCTCAAAGAGCCTGTCTTTCTCTCACTTTTTCAATAGAAGGGAAAATCCTGTAACTAAGATCTGAGCCTGAAGGTGGCAAGACTCCCACTGGTTCTGCTGCCTGCAAGATCTGGCACAGGTCATTTGTGTTGGATCTGGAGAAGAGCCTGAACAAGGAATTGTGTGTGTGATCTCCCACCGACCACACAGACAGTGTCATGTGGGAGCAGGGGCTACAAGGCTTACCTGCCCTCTCCTCCACGGAAAGGATGGTGGCACAACCCCTCAATGTGTATGCATATAGAATCCTTCTTTGTACCTCATCACATACTTGGCAGAGCCTGGATGTCACGGGCTCCCCTTTTGATTACTGAGGTACCTGGATCCCAAACAAAGGGGAGACACATGGGACGAGAAGGGGGACACTTACTTCTCCACTTCTGCCCGAAACTGTGTAGTCTTCCCCCTTACCTCTAGCACGCGCAAGTCTGTGCCCTCCAGGTCCCATAGAAGGGGGATTGGTGCTTAGGGAGCACTGATCTCCTGTTTTTTCAAAGGGAAAGTCTAGAACAGGGGTGGGCAGTTATTTCGGGTGGAGGGCTGCTCTTGTGAGAGTGCATTACTGAGTTTTGGCAAGCTGTCGAGGGCCACATGGGTAGTTCCGCCCCCTGATAGGTGCCCTGCCCCCTGGTTGCCCTCTTGGGACCGGAAGTTCCGCCCCGTAATCCCCCCACTTTTGCCACCAGAAGTACTCCTTTCAGCAAGGGGTTTTGCCATCTCAGAACCAGAAAAATACCAAATTATATTCTAAAAATCGAACACCTACAACATTAATTAATTTGATTTCAAAAAACATTTTTGTCCTGATGTACATGCGTTTGTGTAGTGCACATAGAGGTCATTGCACAATAGCTTCAAATGAAGTCTTGCTCTTGTATATTGTTGCGGGTGTGGGGCATGAGTGGGTAGTCATAGGTTTGTGGGGGTGTGGGGATGGGTGTGGGGTGAGGGAGCATGTGGAGGTGTGTGTGTGGGTATGTGGGGTGTGGGTGGGTATGGAGATTGTGGGGGGTGGGTGGCTGGAGTGTGTGAAGGGGTGTGGAGATTGGCATGTATGGTAGTGCTAGGAGAGTGTGGGTGCATGTGTATGGTATGGGGTGCATGTAGGACTCGCCCTATTAACACACACAAACACCCTGTGCCTCTCACACTATACACACACACAGTCTGTGCCTTCCTCGCATCTCTTTCTCTCTCTGTCTCTCCCTTCCTCATTGCATGGATGCCCCTCCCACTCCTGGCCCCGGGGTATCGGCACAGACCTGTGCTCCTGTGGTCCCACTATTCACCCAGGGACCACATAACTCTAGAGCAGCTGGCAGGTGTGCAGGGAAGCAGTGAAAGCCATGGCATGCAGAGGCTTCCAGTTGGGGGAAGGGGCAGGGGTAGGAGGGTGCTGGGGGTGGGGCAGGACTGGCTGGCCTTGTTGGTGGCTCCTGCTGGCTCCTCCTGGGTCCAACTGCCCCTGGCTCCTGACAACTTTGACAGGCAGCCAGGAGCAGATAAATATTAATTCTCTAAATTTGTTACAGGCCCCGCAGGCTGGATAGAATGGCCTGGCAGGCAGATGTGGCCCATGGGTCGTATTTTGCCTGCCCCTGGTCTAGAATCTGTGCTCTGTTGGGTGGACTTAAAGTCCAGTAAGTCTCCATGCCCCCAGGGAAGTCAGGTAGTTTTTAAACTCCATTCTGCATATAAAAATATGAATATAAGGTCTAGTCAAAACAGGTGCATTGATTAATCTGAAAGAGAGATGTTAATGCCGTTCTGTATCTAGGCATTCTTTTATATCTAAGCCTGGCTTATGCTTTTGGTTAGTGAACCAGTGAAGTTACAGGTGCAAAACGAAATGATTATAAACTGAATGTAAACTGGGAGGAATGTCTGGGGGAAGTTTTCGGGTATAGTCACACAAACTATTTGCCATGGATCAGCTGTTTCCTTGTAACTGCCTGTGTACATGCTCCTCTCCCAGTACATGAAAGGTAAACCCCAGTAGCTTAGCCCTTTTCCAAGATTTAAGTTCTGTCTATCCTGGAGTAAGAGTGTGCACACAGCAATAAATGTGGATAATACTCCTTTACCTTGAAATATATAATTGATGTGCCCTTGCCCTCAATTAGAACTGTTTTTTTAACCTGGTGTAAGTTAAACTGGTGTCCCACCCAAGGCAGAAGTTACATTTCTGACGTGAGTAGGCTGTTTATCACCTTTAAGAGGCTTTGGGGATGCATTTTTTAAACGGGGATGCATCTTCTTAAAATATTTTGCTCATCCTGTTCTTTTGGTTGTTACAAAGAACAAAAGGTACACATGGCTGTGTCCTTCACTTGAATTTTTAGAAGACTTGAGGAATGTGATATTTGCAGCTTCTCAGAAAATTGTATTTCCTTGAGAAAGCAGTCTCTGGTTTTTAAATAGCCCAATTTAGTGTGCTGATAAGCTAATGTGGTGTCAATAGGCATCTTGAAACTGCAGGCTCTCCCTCCCCTTTACTCTGGTAGCACGGGAGGCTTGGAAGTGATATAGAATGGCCTACTCCAGACACCAAGGGCACTCGCATGCAGGGAGGCTGCTCCGACAGCACATCGGAGCAGACTCGATGAATCGAGTTAATCGATTAATCGAGTCTACTGGAGCGCAGAAATTAATGCACTCCAACAGACACCAGTGTCATGTGTATCAGTGTCCCTGCGCTGAAAAATGGTTGTGGGGTACTTTGAACTAAAACTCATTGAACAAGCTTTAGTTCAAAGCGCCCCGCTGCCATTTTTGCAGTGCGGGGATGCTGACGCTCTGATACTTTTAGTTAGCATGGCTCACTAATTAAAGCCTCCCACCCCCACCTCCTGGAGCACGTCTGTAAATGCCCCAAGAGAAGCCCCAGGATGGAAGGGCACATAAGGAATAAAACCCTCTACGGCAGCAGACTACCGCAAGGCCTGGGCTCCCATGGACACTCATGTCAGCTAGAACGCTCCCCCTGCAGTCCTAGAGATGGTCGCAAAGTAGCAGCTTGTGTCTAGGATTATGGTAAGAAGAGGAGGAGGAGGGAAAGATGGAGCATGATTGAGGAGGAAGGATGAGAGGAGAACAAGTTACTTAGGGAAAGGGAAGAAAAGGGGAAAAAAACTTAACATAAGGTTAAAGGGAGTCAGGGAAGAAAGTAGGAAAGGTGAATAATTTAAACAATTCTTTTTATTTCATTATATCGGCGCGTCCTTGCTGTTCGGTATTCTGTCGTCTTTCATTATGTTGGCATAAAAGTAGGAACTAAAATGCTGAGGAGGCCTTGATTGGGACATTAGAAGAAGGGGAAGGAGGGGGAAAGAAGCATACCTGGTTGGTATTGAGGACTGCCCTTCTGAGTCTTTTCTCTCTCTCTCTCAACATCAGCTTTCACAGACGATTGAACTTTTTCACCAGAATTCAGAATTTAGATAAGAGAATATTCAGCTGAATCGACATATTTGAGTTTTAATGCCAAGCAATTATCTGATAAGCTAGTTTGAGCCTGATTTTCAGACCAGAATACTTATGTGACGACATTAAGGTTCCTCCCCCCTGCTTTTTTTCTTCCCAAGAAGACAAATTTTGGTGTCAGATCAATTAACAAATCCTAAAGAATTAACATGGATAGTAGGTAAATCCTGTGATTGTTTGGAAGAGTTCTTTGAACTTGTGGCATCTTCTTTTCTTCTAGATTTTCTAGGAATACTCCTGCGGGAAGGGGGGGGCCGCCCTATATTTTTGGTTTCAATAATTTTGTCTTGTTGGTTGACTTGTTTGTCTTGAGTGACTGGCCCTTGATAACCAAAAATATTCAGATAAGGCCCATGAAATAGATTTTAAACATTTGTACATCCTGAAAGATTTCAAATTACAGCATAGTGAATTTCTTTTCTATATGTTGTTTTACTGTCATTATATGTTACTTATGAAGACATTCTCATATCCTGTAGCCACTTCACGGCATCTCAAAAATAATTAATGGACCCTCTTAGGGCAATATATGTTGTTACAGTGTGGAATAATACTTCAGTGTAGGAACTGAATGGCTTGCTAGGAAAAGCTAATCCCCGGTGTGTAGTAACAGGAAATACTAATATTACTTATTATTAATAATATAACAACACCTTGAGACGCATGCTTTTTCTGGTAATAGCTACTTTTTGATTAAATGCAGAACAAACTTTAATGCCATAGAGTTGGTGACAAAAAGGAAACTCTTGAGGAATTAAGAGAAGATCTGTTTGTTTAAAAAGTTTCAGAGGTAAAAAAGAAAGCTTGGCTCTACTTGAAGGATGAATGTTGTGCAATAATGCCCCTTCATTCCCCTTTCATAATAAATCTCAACAGAGTATTCATCTGAAAGGCTGGATGCCAAAAAGAACAGGTTCGACTTGTCTGTGAGGATTTACACCACAGTAAAATGCACAACTGCTTTTGCAGAGGTCATTGTGAAGGTCACGGAGCTAGTATGCACCGTTGAACGAGAGCAACCTGAAACAATAGTGAGAGCCTGTACTGCGTGAAATCGAATATTAAAACCTAACATGAAATGTAGCAAGAGCCAGGAATCATGAAAACATACAAATTCAAATGTGTGCCCTACTTTGCAAAAATTATTAATAGTTCCCCCTCCCCCTTTAAATTTGCCATTTGTGTTCATTACTGAAAATAATTTGTGGATCCAAACGGAAGTCATTATTAACTGATTTTTAGTTAATACATTACACGACAAGCATGAAAAACGCATTACTTGCGTTAAGTTGACTCTTTTAATTATTAAAATTTGTTTCAACGTGTTTTTGTCGGGCAATTAAAAATATTTTGGGAAAAGATATCATGGATTTAGCCAAATGGAACCCGGACACTCTTTTGAGTTAGGGTTGAGTTTGCCCATTGGGGGTCTGTCCCTTTAAATAAAAAGTGGTGATGATTTCAAATGGCAAACAGCCATTGGTGGGGCTTAGTGCAGAGATTAATTAGTAAACTTTGGAATGTGCTACAACAAATGCATCTGATTGGCAATAGCATGTGGAGTAGCAACTGGTGGAAAGTTAGTGCATCTCACAGGCACAGTTATTTCCAAAAGGGCTTAAGAGTTCTGTGATGCGTTATTCTTTAAACGGAACTGCACTAATTGCACCAAATCAAGGTTGTTCAGTCTGCACAGGCTGTTTTAAACTGTAATATTTGTACAATGTTATAAAAGACTGGAATATGCCATTTGTGCTTGCTTTTAAAAATAATATGCAGTCAGCAACACTTTTCTGTGTTGGTTTTATGTCACTGGTTACATACCATCAACGGTTACTCACCTCAACCTTCATGCACAAAGAATCGTGGCTTGTTTGCATTGTTTTTTTGCAATTGCTCCATTTTGCAGCCAAATGTTGAAACACAATCTGTTCAGAAAGACATCTAAAATAATTAAGACACACTAAATTTGTGTCTTCATAAACTGCTTTTTAGTGGTATAATCTCTCCATTAAATATTAATCTAACCGTTAATGTTAAAAAGACGGCTGGCATGAATTGCTAAACATTTTTAATTCGTGTAATTATTTTTTCTTGTATAGTTTTACTTACCTTTCCACCCCTCCCACCCCCCCATACTTATCTCCACACATAATTAGTGATTTAGAAACAGGATGAAAAGAAGTTTAGAAATCATATGTTGAGAATCAAAGATGATACTTAATTCATTTGCTATATGCTAAGGTTCGGAGCCTGTGGTTCTATTCTCGATAATGCAGTTCTTCAGTTAAGTAGGTGCTTGCTTCATTTTACATGTATGTTAATAGGAAAAACACCCTCTGTCTTCAGTAGTCATTTGATCGGGTCCTGTGTGCCTTCAGCCATTTTGAAGCTAACTGTAAGACTTATCGTACTAAGAATAGTTGAAATATTGAGCCAAATTATGCATTCACATACTGGCATAATGCCCCTGTTGAAGTGAAAGGATGATGTAATATAACATGAACGATCTGACCTCAAGCAAAGCAGAGCTAACCCAAGCAAGGGCTGGATCCTATAAGATGCTAAGCCCAGGGCCCAGCAAAGTATTTAGGTGCACACTTAATTCAGAGCATGTGAGTATACCCACTACCTTGGAGCTCAGAGTTTTTTCCTTGTCCCCATTGTGTCTGACCCACTGTGGGCTGTCTCAGTGCCCTAGCAGTGCTGTGGCCTTCGGTACAAGGCTGGCATGTGCCAGGACATGCTGTTGGGTAAGGAGCTGGTAGTTATTTGGAAGAGCTGCACAGTGGGGTACGTGCAAGAGGCCAGAAAGCTGAGGCTGCACTTGTGAAGTGCTGGCTCTTTTCTTTACTTTTCTTTTTTTCTGGGGCCCTTTCCTGCAAGCCCTCACTACCAAGTGCATTGTGTTTACTGCCATAAGCAACTGCTTTTAAATGGATGGACTTGCCTAAGGAGATTGGCACTACGCTCAGTAGTAAGAGTTTGTGAGATTGGCCTCTTAGGCCTCGGTCCAGCAAAGCAATTAAGTATTTGATTAGTCCCGTTGACCTCGGTGAGACTGCTCATATGATATGCTTGTCGTTAGATGTTTAAGTGCTCTGCTGGATCGGGGCCTAAGGAGATGTAAGTACAAGAACATCATGCCGAGATGTAAGTGCATACTTAACTTTCTGTACAGTGTGTAGCTCTGACTTCAGAACGCAAAGTCGAGGCACCCCTCCATGGGACTGGGGCCTTCACTTGGTGAGCACCATGTTTCATTACCATATTTTATAGTTTGTACAGAAACCCAGCTCCTTCTCCCTGCTTCATCAAAAATGTAATTGTAGACCACTGTGGTCAGCTCTTACCTGACTAATTCGTAATTATTTTTACTAAATATACTAAGGAACGTTGCCAAGTATTATGGAGCATCATCCATAATTAAAACCAAACCGTGGCCATCAACAGAAATGAATACCCAGGTAAGGTTTATGATTCGTTTGCATGCTAATTTCCAAAAGTCTGTTCTTCACAATGGGTCTCTGAGGCATTGGTGTGAAGTGGGTGCTACTGTACTGTCTCAGCCAACTCCAAGCCAAAACCAAGACTACCCTGATCTCAATCATCAAGCTCCAGTACTCTGATGATGCTGTAGTGCACGTGCACTTGGGATGCAGATCTTCAAGCAACAGTCGACATCTTTACTGAGGCATACAAGAAAACGTGACTGACACAACATTGAGAAGACTAAGTTCCTCCATAAACAAGATGTTAATGAGCAGTCTCCAGCTCTGGTAATTCAGATTTATGGTGAAACTATGGAGAACGTTGACTAGTTCCCATACCTTGGAACCTTCTCTCACAAAAGGCTGACATCGATGAAAAAATCCAACATCACCTCAAAGGTGCAAGTGTAGCCTTCGGACACAGAGGTGCTGAGTACGCAGGGCCCTGGTCCCCTTTGGGAAGAGGGTTATCACCTGAAATGCATAAAACTTTCTAAATGCCCCTCATCTTAGGACCCCCCTGTGGCAAAAATAAGTCAGTCCACAGGTTCAGGCACCTGAGGAAATGGGTGTTTGAAGATTGCAACATCAGATTCGAAACCAGGCTCATGGTTTATCAAACAGTCGTGATCCCTAACTTACAGGAGACACCTCAGGTTGCTGGCAAAGTACCGTCAGTGCTTCCTGTGGAAGATCCTTCGAATCCAGTGGGAAGAAAGATGCACCAACGTTGGTATCTTTTCGCCAGCAAACACCACGAGCATTGAGGCGATGATCCATCCAACCTCAACTTTGCTGGCCAGGCCACGTGTCATCCAGATGTCCAACTCCATACCGCTGAAGCAAGTTTTATTCTCTCAGCTCAGTCAAGGCATACACTCAAAAAGGAAGGCAGAAAAAGTGCTTCAAGGACATCCTCAAGGCCAACTTGAAAAAATGCAACATCAACTCATGGGAGACGATCACCCCAGACCACCCCAAATGGAGAAAGTGTCTGCTGCAAGGATCTCAGTACTCTGAAACCTCACAACAACATCAGGAGATGGAAAAGCAGGAGCGGCAGAAACAGCGTGTTGCGGACAGAGCCACCTACCCCACATAAACACGTGCCCAACTTGCAGGAGAATCTGTTGATCCCAGACTTGCCTTGACAGCCATGTGTTGATCCTGGATTGGCCTTGTCAGCCATCTTTGGGCCCAACCATGGAAGACAATAATCCTAGTCTGCAAGGGATTGCTGATGCTATTTGTTCACAGGTCACCTCTTAATATTATTTTAACAATCTGCTAAACTTGAAGCAAGGTCCTGACTCCCCTGTCCTCCAGGATTAGAGGACACAGCAGCAAAGTCCTACCATAAACGCCGCTCACATGAGGTGTCAGAGACAGACTGACCCAAGAACAGGTGGGATGAACTCGGTTAGCGGTTTTACCCATGTTTGCGTCATGTACTCCTTTTGTCGTATTGATATTCATAGTTATTACAGCCACGCGGAGACCTTTCCAACCTAAGAGAGATTGTAGGGTTGCTCTTCATTTTGTTCCCTTTTTGTTTTTACCTTCCCATTTCTCTTCATCTCCTTCAGAGGTTTGCCACCTACCCCAGTGTGAGACGCACTGAACGAGGCGATTCAGTGCATCTCCTTAGGTAGTACCATTAGCAGGGCTCGCTGCTACTTTTGCAGCCAAACAAAGCTCCTTTAGCAGACCTCTTCACAGCACTGCCTGCTGACTGCTGTGCACGTTTCCTTCTGCATAGCAACCCGCAGAAATGGGTATGGGAGAGAGTCATTTGCATCCCCCTTGAGCTTGAATGTAACCCAAGATTAATATGAAGTCGAAGGAGGAAACGTGGCATTTTCAGTTTATAGACTGACAGAACTTCAGGTGCAAGGCTAAGATGTAGCTCTTTGGTATGGGAGTGATTTAAAGCATTTGGATCGTTTTTTAAAGATTTCAGCTACAACCTTCCTTTGCTGAAAATATAATTTTCTGTGTGAGATTTATATATCTTGCCTTCTCCTTCCATTCCTTGCCAACACTTGGACAGTTCAAAAAAAAATCCCCAAACTTTTGAAGCCAAACACACTAAATGCTTCTTGGAACAACTTGCTTTGGCACAGAAGAATCCGTGCAATTATGTTCCAGGGTCCTCTATCAAAAAGCAAGGGAAACCATTCCACAGTCCCAGCCTTTGGAAAGGAGACCGCAAAAGCCACATCTGTCCCCAAAACAATCAGTTTCTGTTTTGCTCCCATCGACTTACGGTGCAGAATCAGTAGCTGTATTTTCCTGTAACAAAAAGTGTATCTTGCCGAAATGTGCAGAATTTGCTGCCGCCGCTGCACTGTACCACAATGTTACCTGATGGCTGGCTTTCAGCTTCAAACGTCTCAACTTCAAGAAAATTGCTGAGACGTACAGTTGGCGTAAGAGGCTCCTGCCCTTCCTTGGTGAGTCGAAAAGCAGTTCCTGGTGGCAAGTCTGAAACGCGCATGCGCTCACTTTCTCTCATTTGGTTGTCCAACAGTTAGACTCGAGAGGCTTGGCACATCCTGTTTATATCTGAGAAGCTCAGGTGTGAAACTGGCCTACCTGATGCTGTTTAAATCAAAGCGATCTTACCTAAGGAGTATTGGAAAGCACACTTAAATATATGGTGTTTTCAATTAACATAATGCCAAATGCCTTTCAGAGACATTAATAAAAGCAGGTCTTATTTATGGAGGGTGATGACTGCTTCATGCAAACTTACACAACACCAAGAGTTTAGCACTTGATTTTGCCTGCCATTGCTCATGTGTATGCAAGAGAGTCATCCCAATGACTTCAGCAGATTTGGTAATGAGAATAAGGTTTGCTCAAGTGAGCGAGGTTTTGAAGGACCAAGCCCTCCGTTCATCATCATGTGCATCATGTTTCTTGCAAAACTTTTACAGAGCTTAATGCCTGCATGTTGCTTTTCTGAAAGGACTTTAACTCACAGGTGAGAGATTTGGACAGTTTTGCATGGAGCAGTAATAGTCAAATACTGTTCTGGGGGTGTCCTTGTTGAGCAGGGAGTTAAGAACGGCAAAACCAACATATTTCTACTAACTAGGGTCTTGACTCAATGCTCTGAATCAGGAGCGGGCAATTATTTTGGGCAGAGGGCTGCTTACTGAGTTTTGGCAAGCCATCAAGGGCCGCATGACAGGCAGCCAGGGCAGATAAATATGAATTTTCTGAACTTTTTAGGGGCCCCGCGGGCCGGATAGAATGGCCTGGTGGGCCGCATGCGGCCCGCGGGCCACATTTTGCCCATCCCTGCTCTAAATGCTTCCACAAGTGCTAAAGTCCCATTGATTTCAACCACTAGTGGTTCAAACTTAGACTTTATTTTGTTGTTTATCTTGGGGCATCACTCAACTGAGAGGGGCCAAGTGTGGAAGCTGTCTAGGAACGCTTTAGGTTTTTACATAACTGCACGAAGCTGTAACTTGTCGTCTTGTGCTTGGTTTTGAAAACTTATTAGCTGCTTGGACGTTTCACTTTTATGTTCAGACATCTGCTTTGCATTGTTTGCCATAAAAGTGTAAGAATGAATCTTGCCCTCATTTTTGTTATTGCTACCAGAAACCCATGGGTTTGTTTTTTTTTATTAGCTCTCGTATAGGGATTTGGACTTAATAGTTCTGGAATTAAGAGAAAATGAGGATTCCCCCCCCCCCACCCCCCCCCGTTAACCTGATGGGTAAGGCTAATTAAATGGTAATGCTAAGTTTGTAAAGTTATAGACATGGCTTGTTAAATAGTAAAGTAAACCCCAATTTACTTTATTTGCTCTCAGAGTATGATCATCTGGCTTCCCTTAAATCTCAATGTATTTCAGTTCATTTTTCTCAGAATAGCAGCTGCCTTAAACCAATGCAATGCAGTATTTGCATTGCCTATGAAAAACGGAATACCTATTTACCTGTATGGAAATGGCATATGACAGTCAAAGAATAGAGATCCTTCCTATATGTTTGGTCTTTTGACTAACAAATGTTTGTAATTTTTATTTTTTGGGCTTCCTTCTCCTGGGGTAATAGCCAACTTTTTGTTATGTGCCCCAGCACTAGCTAAAGAACATACTGTATTTGGTCTAGGCCTGAATCCTCCTCTGAACCACATGCAAGTGGACCCGTTTCCCCTGTAGACGTCCCTTAACTCCATTGGTGCAGCGTTTGGGGTTCCCCATCGTTCTGGAACGTCAGTGACTTTTCTCCCCCACATTAAAATGTTTAACTTCTAAAGTGCTGCTCTTCCTCTGTACATAAAGGCTAGGAAACATTAATGCAGCTTTTCTGCAGCTCACTGGAAGCTACTGCCTGCCCACGCTGCTGGCTGTTCAGATGGCCTTGCTGCTCGCTTTCTTATTTGTGAACAACCACGGGGACACCTGCTCCCCGTGTGATGTGAGTGTAAGTGTTTTAATTAGAGCAGCAGTTGGCAAGGTTTTTTGGGTGGCTGTCCAGAATGACCCAGCTTGGGTCTGTGGCGGACCAGTAATAGGACCTGGCCGCTGCCACTGCTTCTCCCCGCTGCCAAAGCCTCCTGGCTCCAGGGCTCCCTGGGCCAGATCCAGCCTGCAAGCCACTGGTTACTGACCCCTGAATTGGAGGTTGTGCAGAGGAGCCAGCCACAAAAGCAAATATGGGGGATACATCCTAAATAGAAATATATGACTAAAGCAAATGAACTATTGAGAGATGCACATGCTTTAATGAATCGCATGCTTTCTGATTTGTATTCCAGTAATACTTGTCCTTATTTAGTTCATTATTAGCCTACTGTTTCTTTAAAATTAGATGGTATATTCTTCAAGATAAGGTTCCTGTTTGTCTCTTTGTTCATGCCTTATGTGTTTCTGGTCGCTCTGCTTAAGAAGGACAAAGCCCACAGCAGAAATATGCATCTATAACGTACCAAATATATTAGCCATTGAATCTGTGGTATTTTGCCAGACAGCTAGGATGGCTCTTTTCTCATGTGGGGAGATCACTCTTAGGCAGAGTTCAGTAGATCTGCTGGAATGGACAAACCGGAGTTTTGGATCTTGCTAAGTGCTGTGGAATTGAATGTAAAGTGCTGGGATCATTCAAATCCAATAGATCTGGAGCACCTCCCAGGACAAACAAGGCCCTACAAATAAAAGATATCTGTTCAAAACACACAGGTGTCGCTTTGCAGCAGCTCTTTAAGACACATTGAGAAATCAGAATGGATAGAAAGGATCCTCGACCGAAAGAAGAAAGGAGCATGTGTATATGAAGGATATAGCGGCTCCTCCTGATCGTTGGAAAGGCTTCCCGTCCTTATCCGTTCTGTCCTCCAAGCATGTAGCAGTTTCTGTTTTCTTCTGCTAGACATGTTCTTGGTCTCAATCCCTCCTTATAATTCACTTATTCAAGGAATCTCCCCTCATGTCTTCTCTTCATCCATCAAACCACACCCTCACGTTTCTGTGGGGGCTCTAAAACGTTTGCTTTTGCCTGAAACAAGACTATGCTTATTAAAATTGGAAATATAGGTAAGTGCAATTCTACACAAACTGACTGTTTAATCTTTGAAATGGAGTTTGTTTTGTTTGATCTTGCTAGTTTAAAAGGGTTTTTAAATCATCCCTCCTGAAAGTACATTCCTTAAAAGTAATATTTCAGATTTGTGGAGATTTGGGAGGACAAAAAAGGTATAGAAAAAGATCTCAGGAAAAAATATTGCCAGTATAATATAGCTGGTTGTGGGTGTCAATATATTTGAATGGTGTTTATCAGTAAAACCTAGGAGTTATTCTTGGTTTGGTTTGTTTTAGAGGGCATATCAGCTTCCTCTAGGAAATCCTAATAACATTGACACACAAATGTATCGGTATAGTGCTAAAAAAAACTTTACTGCAACAATGGCCAAAAAAAGCATGCTGATAAATCCAATGGGTCTAAAAATGGGATGCATTTTATTGAATAGGAATAGTACTGGATACCTTTGTCACCTCTTTACTATAAGTACCAAGTAGCTTCCCACTTCCATCTCACCTGAGTCTTAATACTAATTTTAACTGTTTTTTTTAGGGCAGACGTCATCATGTTTATCCATGTGCATTTTTGTTCACGCCATTAATGGAATTTACAGGCTTGAACTCGTTATGAGCGCATGCAATCTGATTACAAATAAATGTTATGTTAAGAAATTACAGTTTGTGCTGACAGTATGCAAAAACTCTCCATACAAAGTGTTCGTGTGTGAAAATTGGAGTTGGGTTGACATCTGTTGGAAAATCCGGCCCCTCTGGAGACGCTTAGTCTGGATAGTTTCATTGTTCAGTTTAAGAGAATGCAAACCTAGGTTACATATGCCAAGGCCCATGATCTTGGAATTGGATCTGCTAATTGGGATATCAGCAGATGTCAATAGCCTCGCTGGGAGGCATCCTGCTCCGCATGACTGCAGGGTCCCCAGTGTAAGAATACAGGAGAATACAATTCTGTATTCTGTTCCTTAAAGAGCATGGTGCTGCGGGGGGGGAGGGGGGGAATAACCAATAGCAAATAATATTGACTTCGACTTTTGTCTTTTGTGATCATTTTTGCAAAGTGGAAGGAACAGTCTTTTCAGCCTAAAATGGTGGTAATTGGCATTGCTGAGGCCAAAATGCAACTGGTGAGCTGGTACTTGAGGTTTACCAATGCGAGAGAGATGCTTACACACAGCAGCCAGCTCAGGATGAGACTATCCTGATGTACAAATTCAATAAGAAGTGTCAGAGTGGATAATGGGGTAGGGAACCTGCTTCTACAAAAACTCAAAAACCCCAGGGCTGAAGGGGTGGCAGAGCAGGGGTCCTGGGATGACAAAACACGTTCTACATGCAATACGATGCAGAGGACAGAAGCAGAACAATGTAAAAAGAAGGGAAATAAATGTACAGGACCTGACGCTGGGGTGGGGGACACTGAGAACCGAAAGGAGAAGTAGCAGAGGAGAGGGGACTTCACTGATGTCCCATGTGTTGGTGATTGGCATAAAAACGTTGCCTTTAGTCTTTCTTTCTCGGACACTGTGCTTTCTTATGTATGGTGCCATCATCCAAACAGTAGTCGGGGACTCCAGGGAAAGTTTGACAGCTCTCGCCAGAGCCCTGGAGTCTCTGCTGAAAATGGAGTGGCTTGTTCCAACAAACACCACAAACCTTCCCCAAATCACTACTGTGTTTCTACGGCTGGTCCTGTTAGATAATGGTAACAACAAGCAATTTGATCCATTGATGTGAAGAACGGCGAAAGGACTGAATATTTTCTTGTAGATTAGTCACTAAATCCTGATACTGGCTCCGAACCAAAAGAATTATATTTCAGCATATTCAATGGCTATATATTTTTTACCCCAGATTAGAGAAATGTTGTTTTTTTGGCAGAGTTTGAGAAATAAGTCTGTTCAGGTAATTATTTATGTCAGGATACTGTAGAAGAAAAATTCAGAGGCAAGCAATCATGCGATTCAGCCCAATTCGCTATAGGGCTAATTTTCCAGGTACCTGTTTTCACATACTAAATCACATTTCTGTAACTGTCTCTGTTAACAGCTTCTTCGGCACTGCTGAGCTTTTCCTGCATTGCTGGAAAATCACAAGGGAGACAATTTAGAGAGCCACCCTTAAAGAAATCCATGTATCTATTTGTAAAGCAGTTTGGGGTTCAGAAGTCCTCTATTTTTTTTTTCTAAGTGCGATCTTAACACGGTCAGATTTTGCTTTCTGCGTGTGCAAACTCATCTCTCCCTTTCCCTCCTTCCCCTCCAAAGAAATGGGTCTTGAATCTTGTCATCAGCCCAGTAAACCAGGGTCTGACCCAAAGCCTGTTCGTGTCCATAGAAAGATTCCTGTTGACTTTTGGGGCTTTGGACCGGTTCCTTGGTTCTTTTGCTTGCCAGCCAGTGGCCTGTCTCTTAAATGTTTTTCTGATAATTCAGTGAAGAAATTAGATTTATTCTTGAGTTCTAAGGGCGGAAAAAACGAGCTGTGGGTTTCAAATGTTTCTGAGTCATGGTGGAAAAACCTCCTTGGCATAGGAATTGTAAACCTAGGAATGGCATTATGCATTTGAGTTTGACATTTTTCTTGTTTGTTTAAAAAGGCTGTGGAAGACAGGGAGGGTAGAGGTTAAAATAATATTAACTGAGCCCTCCAAATCTATCAGTTTCATTCTCCTTTTCCTGTGTATTACTGTAGCCAAACAAAGTAGTTAATCAGAATCAGAAAACCATATCAGCGCTGCTGACATGGATTTGTCAGTGATAAAATAGAAAGGCAAAACTGGCTTGTGGTTCATGCTGGAATGCCTGAACATTTTGCAGCAGCGTTGTTCCATAGGCAGGTCTACTACACACACAGCTTCCTGAAACCTGAATATTGCCGTGAACTTCAAAGTACAGTGCCATTTAAAAGCAAGCATGTGCATATAGTTAAATGAATCGTACGGCCTCTGAAGTATTTTTAAAAATGTTGTCTTGTAGCAGTTGAGTAATTCCAGTTACTCGAATGTGTAACAATGCAGTAAAAAGAGATTTTCTCTCTCTTTTTTTTTTCTTTCTTTTTTTTTTTTAACTTTGGCAATTCATGCGCAGTGGGGCTCTGAATATTGATCTGTAGCTGCAAACTTGCTGTAAGTAGTAATAGTCCAACATTTCAGATTCCTTAGTTTTCGATTAACAGTCAGTTCTTCTATACCCGATTATTTTACGGGAGAATGACTTCTTGGCAAAAATGGAATTTACTTAAGCAAGAGTTCCCCAGGCTGATGGGGAAGGCTTGGTGCACAGATTCTGAGTTTCTTATTTCTGTGTTTAAATATGTGGGTTTGCTCGGGTGATATGGCCCAAAAGGGGCCGTGTTAGTACCTAGACAGAGAGTAAGGGAAGAATGAGATGATGCTGTAGCATCATCTAGTCCAGCCATTTGCTAATGCCTCCACGTGCATTGTCCAGACGATTCGTAGTGACCCAAATGCCCTGACTTCTGTCATTTGACTTGTGTTGAAGATCGGCTAAGAGACCTTGGTAGGTCTTGTTGGTTCGAGGGGTTAGATTTTGTTACAAATAAGCCCTTAGAATTCCTCTTACCGTGCATGAGTATATAACCTGCTCAATGAACCATGGTGTTAGTGTTATAAGAAACCAGAAGAGGTGGACTTTTCTTTTTTCTTTCCCCTCTCTGCAAACCGAGTAAGATGCGTTAAGCAGAGGCATCACTTAATGCACTGAAAAGTAAATCCGATTAACTCTGTTTTATTTGAAATTTTGGTGAAGACATGAATTTGAAAATCCCTATTTAACCCCATCTTGTTCTCACCTAAAACATGCTGTGTCTGAAAGGAAAATCAGCTACGTGAATCCCTTGCTGCACTGTATATAGCTGAATTCAGATTTTTTTTTTTTTTTATCCTTCAAATTAACAGTGTTTTTGTGGTTCCATAAACCATGAGAAAAACTCAAATGCCCCAAGGATGGAGGAGAGCATAGAGGAGGTAGAAAAATCTATTGCGTCTGTTCTTGGAAGCCATTTCTTTCACCATTTGGATACTGTCAGCTTCTTCTGTGCAAACATTACAGCAACCAAGGGGAATTAGAAATACTTACCCATGACCACAAAATCAAATTCTTGATCTGTCAGGATAAAGCCGTGCAAGAGCTGAAGCTTAGAGCTCACTGCCTTCATTCTGGTTTGAGCCTAGTCATAAACTTCTTCAGCTTAAGCAAACAGGCCTGTCCTCTAGAAAGAATGCAAGACATTTAAAAATGTTACTTCTCAGAGGTATAAAACGTTTCTGGATCTGTAAGGCACTGTATAAACCCCAAGCAATAGTGGATGCCTCCAGCAGTCTCTCTAAAGTTGCACACTGGTTTGTATTTTAACTGGGTTTTTTTGGGGGAATGGCATGGCAAATCGAGACAAGATCGAGATCACGTTGGTGAAGTGACTACTGCTTTATTAAACGCTGAAGTTCAAGCAGGTATGTTTATAAATGCAGCTTTTCCTGGCTAGCGGAGAGGGAGAAGGCAGTGCCAGTCCTAATCTAAAAAAGACCTCCCCTATACCCTTTTTTTTAGTGACTCCTGTGTAGTGTAGAAATAGCCAAGCTAACTCTGAGCGAGCTAGCTCAGGTACTAGCAAGAGTCTGGCTGCAGTAGCAGGGAGTTCGCTGAGTGCTGCAAAAGCCACCCAAGAAGCTGGGTAATGAGCTTGGTGCTACCAGGGTTAGAGTCATCAGACTTTTTTCCCTGCCAATCAAACCCCTTCCCAAGTTAGGCTCTTAGCATACCATTTGCAGGACAGGGGCATTACTCAGGCTCCAAACAGCTGAGGGGCAGGAGCACCAGTCAATCCTCTCTTTTTATTTTTATTCCAACTGAGCTGAAACCCGCCCAGGCTGCCAAAGCCCACCATCTAACCTCATGAACCGAGGAAGCGAAAGCAAATGAACTCGTACAGCTACGCAGTTGCCTCGGCATTTCGGCGTGTCCGCCCATTGCAAAGCTGTGGAATTAGTTCCGTACACAGAAATCTATGAATGAATCTATGAAATACCTGCCGGTTCCCAATGACTACGATCACAGCCCCCTCCACCTCCAAACTACCTTACTGGGTAGCATAAGCGGACATACCGAGGAGCCAGAAATCGAACCTGAATCTTGACAGAAACCAGAAATGAGGCCCAAAATTCCCGTGATGAGAATAACCCACCATCGTAACGACTTACCTAGGGATGAAACAGGACTTCTTTCATCCAAAGTCTTTAAATCTTGAGACTGATGCATTTCTGATAGAGCTGTTTGAGCTCCATAGTGAAGAATTGGGCGTCGTACAGGAGTTGCTTGGTAAATTCTGGCCTGTTTTCTGCAAGAGCTCAGACTAGGAGATCATAAAGAGCTCTGCCTCTGAAATTTCAGGAACCCCGTGGAGAAGGAATGACAAGGCATTTGTATCCCCTGTTCACAATAAAGCCAAAGGATGAAGGAGATGGGCTTTGGCAGCAGCAGGGTGGGTGGAGGAGAAAGATGCCTTCTTTCGCCTAACACTGCCCTTTTGTTTGTGCCTCCACCTCCTCCATTAGCCAATCCTAGTACAATTAGCCCTTGTAAAATGTGTTAGGAATATACCAATGGCAACCTTCCTAACAAAGGACAGCTGTTGCAATGATGCTTTCCTGAGATGTGGCCCCAGACTGTGTCCCGCAATCTGAGCTACCCCCCTTTCACATGCGAGTAACATCCCAAAATATTTATCATGGTTGACCTTTGTCCGAAAGCAATGCCGACACGTCCGAAAGCAAATTTTCTTTTTTGAGGTTTAAGTTGAGAGAGGGAGTGAAAATGGAAGATATTTACCCCCAGAGTGTGTGTGTACGTACGTATGTAAAAGGGGTTTGAGTTTTATGTATGTAAAATATTAAATATGTCTTTCCCTCTGGCTTCATTAGGTAAGTGGAAAAAATGGTTCAACTTTTAAACCTAACTTTTTTCCAAGTGTATAATCTGTTAGAGGTGTTATTTGACCAGAACAAGTTAAAGTATTTAAAAGTTCAGAGCACTTGAATGCAATTGTATTAACTGACTACTGCTATGAGCCGCTGCATTTATACCTTAAGATATCACTGAGCACAGAGTTAAAATTGGGCTTTTAGCTTTTCTTCTGCTTTCCCCATGGCGTGCTTTTTGTTTTGTTTTGGTTTTTTTGTAAAATTGCATTAAGAGCATTTGCGACATAGAAATGATACGTCCTAGCTATGAAAACTACACTGACTTATGGCTCACTTCCGAACTTTCTCACAGTAAATTCTCCTTCCAAGTGTATGGGCCATGCAGCAGGTTTGCCTTTACAGAGTTCATAGCAATCCCTCAAGCTGTCGCGCAGCGCAGCGCAGAAAGAAGGAAATCTTAAGTTGTCCATTCGCATCACATGTGCAATCTATTTGCTGTAGAAAACTTCAGCTTCTCCTACATCTGCCCAGATCTTAACCAAACTGGGAATGTCTTCACCAAAATTTCCAAACTGGGAATCCCTGTCTGACCTAGTTTTCTGGTTTGATGATAACTTTTCTCAAGACCTTGTCTTCAAATGTTCTTATCTGCCTTTCAGCACACACCAACTGCTGAAACTTCCTCAGCCTGACAAAGGGTTTTTGAACCCAAAAGCTTGCCTAAAAATTTTTTTTCCCCAACTATTTGGGAATTAGTTGGTCTAATAAAAGATATCAGATTCACCCAAAGGACCTTGTCTGCCTTATCTGCCTTTTGCACCTTTGAACAAGAGCTTCCAAGGTACTAATACAGGGAGGCCGCTGCGTCTGGACTGCACACATCTGATTTGTAACCAACCCCCTTTTACCCCCAAACTCTTTCCTTAGTTAATTTTAATACAGTGGGATAGATAATGAGCCTCTTCTTCCAGGGGTTACTTGCATAGTAACCCCGTTGACACCACTGAGTGAAGTTCACCAGTGGATGTCAGGACTACCTATAGCTTTACCCCGTGTAAGGATTGAGGTTCCTCTTGCAGGCAAAGTGAATGCAAATGCAATAATATTCCTTTCCTGGATTCCTGCATTTTGCAAATGTGAAGTGGAATCCCTTTAGGGAGCCCAGGCTGATCGTGGGGATCAGAGCACTCTCTGTTTTGCTGTTGGTAATTTGTCAGCACCATAGAATAAAGTAGAAAATTGAAACTGTGTGAAAGATCAACAAATCAGTGCAGAATGTCACGCAGCAACATCTGCTCACTTGGCTTTATCTCGGATCCTCCTTGACCCCTTCCTCCCAGCACCAAATCTCCTGTTTTGCGAGAGGTTGGAGTGCTAGGAAGGTTCAAAAGAATGCTAGCCATTTCTCCGTGCTCTGAAGGGCTCGCAGAAGTACCATCTGGAATTAAAATTTCATGTTTGTGTGTTTCTATATTTTAGTTATAGAACAAATGGGAATTTGCTGAATGAATTAATTGTATTCCATTGTAAAAGTCCGTCATGAGAGCCATTATATATGGTAGCTTACAAAGCCCTGCAGAGAGAAATTAAAGTAACTTCCCTTTCTAATTAGGGCTTTCAGGAAACCATTGATTACAAAATCTAATAGGCTTGCTCAGAGACATTTGTTTGATATTACTTCTGATAAATGAAATTTTTACCTAATAATAATTTCACCAGTGACACTGGAGGCAGCTGCACTCCTTTTAACGGTAAGTCTGACTTCAGTAAAGCTCATCCCTCCCACTTCCCCCTCCCCAAAGCATTAAAACGATATGAAACATTAGTTCCATACTGTAGGTCCCAGTAAAGAATTCAAATTACCATCAGGAAATGGCTGTAGTAATGGACAGCATTGTTCTTAATGTGATGTTCAGGCCAACTTTATAGCGTAAACTTATCCTCCCAACCTGTTTGGAGGAGCCAAAAGGAAAAAAAAGAAAATAAAGACAACATTTAGAAATGAATTGCTTTTCCTTTTCAACAGGGTCAGCATATCTCGTTAGCACCCATTCAGAAGCTGGAGGAAGCGCTGTACGAGTATCAGCCTTTGCAAGTAGAGATGTTTGGCCCGCAAGTCCCTGACCCTGAACTGCTGAGAAGGCTTGGGTGAGTGCCACACGGAACTTTTTTTTGATTTTTCCTTATCGCAGTGCTGCATCTCGGCACGTCACCCTCTTCATTTTGCCAGTGCATGGATTTGGGGAGGGGGAAAAAAAAAAAGCATCTTAATAAAATACTAGATACCCTGCCCAACCAACATTTTGCTTGGGTGGATAAGCTAAATTTTTTGGTCCTCCAGCCTTTATAGATCTACCGAGAGCTCGACTGGATTGCATTAGTGTTTTTTAAGGTTGTCATTGGCAGCGGCAGTGAAGTAGCTGTTCATTTTCAGTTGCACGGTATTAAAAAATAAATAAATAAAAAATCTGGGGCTTAATTTCCCCAGCAGTAAGCCAGTAAAAATATTAAAGTTGGGCCTTTTGCCATGGCAAAGGGTAGATTTACTTGCTGACTGCTGTCTACAGTCAAACTCCGTTTGTGAGAAATGAAGCATAGAGCTTAACTTTGTCAAAAAGTATAATGAAGGGCAGGCCCAGCAGCCCAGCTCCATCGCAGCGCGCGGCCATGTTTGGAAGAGACCTCGGGAGCCTGGCGTTCCCGGGTGACGGAGGCCGAGTAGCACAGCAGTGACAGGCCTGTTCTCCAGGGAGAGGGGCGAGGAGTTGGACACCCACTAAGCACAAACGCTGCCAGGCAGATGGGGAGCGTCACTGCGTGTTGAAGCTAAGCCTGATTTTTTTTTTTTTTTTTTTTACGGTCATGTGCTATTGTGACTGATTGGAAAATGTGTTGCAGACCATCCCAAATGCAGGGTAGCGCAGGGAAGAAGCAGTTACAGACGCAAGGATGGAGGAGCTGAGAACCCAAATCGGACAGAAGGAAAAAGTGAGAGGGACCCTTAGGCCAGAGCTGAAG
>NW_005842059.1:106886-118490 GCF_000455745.1 Alligator sinensis
GTGGGCACTGTGTGCTTCGTATTGTCAGAGGACAAATTGCATCTTGTCCTGGGAAGGGAGGAGAGTCTGAACTTTTTTCCTCTGTCTCTCCATTTGAAAACACAGTCTTACTGCTGAGCAAGATCTAACACCTGGCGTCACAGAAGGTTCTTTGAGCTGGCCTAGAATTTAAATTCTCCCACTCATTTTTGTTCTCATGGACTCCCAGTGCTTATACTTTCCGTTTTCTGATACCAGGTTAATGAGAAAAATATTCATTAGCTACCCCAGCTCAGGCATGGCGAACGCCAGCCTCCACCACCTGTTGGAAGCACAGCTGCAGCGGGCCTCTCGTACAAGTGGTGCTCTGAAGCTGTCGACCACGGTACTTCTCACAAATGATGTTGTTTGGGAAAAAATAAGCCTCTTTCTGTATGTTTTTGCTTCCGGGCACCGTCAGTTCCTGTATCCCTGTGTACCAGGAGTACTGATGCAAGGCACCTTCTCTATAAGGACCCATGCTCACAGTATAAGTGTGTGGGACACGGGTTTTCCAAGAACCCAGCTTCTTGGAAAGGAAATCTTTAGGATCTCTGCCTGCAATCCGAAAGTTAGCGTTCTTAATCATTTTTTTTCTTTTGCATACAGTCACCCCAGACTTGCAAGCAGTTATGCATACGCTTCGTTTTTCTCCTCCAAGCAGTCCTATTGAGTTCAGCGGCACTCAAGTGAAATTTAAGCTTGCGCATAAGTATTTTGCAGGGATCTGGCACACTTGTAGCTGGTTTTCATCAGTCGTTAACTAATGGACACATACCTGTCAAGCTCTCGGGGGTAAAAAATGAGGGAGATATGTAAGTGCCTGAGGCGTTTGAAGTCTGGGGAAATGTTCAGATTTATTTATTTGAATGTTATTTTTCCTGGGAATGGCTCTTTCATCATGAATTCCAAATGTTGAAAAAAAAATAAGCAAACTTTCTCCATAGCCACCTGCATGCCTCCTGTTTTGTGTTTTTTCCCTTCTGTGATGCCATTTTCTTTCTATTTCTCGGTATAGCTTTTCCCTGGGGCTGCTTCTTCAAAGGATGATTTTTTTTTCCCCCTAGCAGTTTGTTCCTTGTAGAAGTCAGCTCATTCCACCTAAAAAGCACTCTGCACAGGGAAATGTTTCCTCTCTATTCACCCACACACAACGACTCCTCACCTTCACTGTTCTGTCTTTGCTTCTCACCTCTGGCTCAGGACTGGCCCCGTTGCCTTTCTTGCATCACTGTGACTCTACAGTCCCATGCCAGTCACAGCGGCATATCCTCCTTGGAGAGGGGCTAAAAGCTGGGAGGAAAAAACATCTAAATGTTTTCCTCTGGACTAACCACCACACAAGCAGAGGAGGAGATGAAGAAAAGGCAGCATTTGACCTCAGTGTTGGTCTTCCTGTATTGCCAGAGGATCAAAATTAGCAAGGCCCAGTTAATGAATATGAATGAGTAGCATTATAAGGTTATTCCGGCAGGCCATAGATGAGGGTTTGCTTTACGTCCGGGTGTCTAGGAAGAACTCGGGAGCAAGTCTTACTTGTCAACCAAGGGCAAGGAATGAAAGAATTGAAAGAAGTTTGGTAAGTGCCTACACTTAAGCATAGCTGCGCCCAGGTGTTGGATGCCTTGTTCTGGAGGCTTTACCCACTTAAGCACCTCAGATCCTGGTACAGTCAATGGAGAGACTTTGGAAATGCCTAAAAGCAGTCAAGTTTAGGTACGTCCAAAGGATGATTCGCAACACCTGGAGGGCCCTACAGGTAGGCAATGGGAAGTGCTGAAGCTCAGGAGCACGCTGAACTCCCACCCGCTCAGCACCCCTTAGTTAGGCATCTCTTTCCACTTCCAGTTCTCAGTGCTTTGTCTCTTCTGAAGGGGCCATGTCATAGGTTTTGAAGCTTGGTATATGGTAGTAGGCAGTGGTCATTTGCCACTGGTGACAGTCCAGTGTAAAATGCATGAGCGGTGCTGGGACCAAGAGCCAAAAGAGGGCGAAAAATCTCCCTCACCTAGCCCGTTCTGGAGCCCAGTGGCTAGGGCACTTGTTGGGAAAGGGGGAGATGTGGGGTAAACTCCACTTGGGTGAGGAGGGGCTAGTCACTTCATGGGCAAAGGAAAGGGCAAGAGCTCTAACTACTAAGCTGTTGGGCAAAAAGGTCATGTGTGAATTCGGTGCTGTCAAAGCAAGTTAGACATAAGGTGGGATTTTTTTCCTACTGGCCTCAAAGAATTTAGGTGGAGTTCAGGGGCTTATCGCAGACATTTTGACTTGCAACATAGCTGAGCTGGGAATTGGATAAGATGCATCTTAGTGCTCCACCTGAATAGTTTTTGGGCATGCTTCAGTAGCCCTTGTATAGAAATCCAGGGAAACTCCTGCAGTTCAAAATAGGAGGAGTTTGAGTTTTGTGCCTCTTGTATAGAGCCATTTTGAATCACTTGTTGGAGCCCGGGGGAATTTAGGTCTCCAAGTCCCGTTCAAGCACCTAGAAACCACTTGGCATCCTGCCGTTAATGAGTGAGAGTGTGAATTGTGGAGGGCACCTGTCACAGCTGGGAGAAGTGAGTGCCCTAGGACACAATTGAGCTCTGAGGCAGCTTCTAATTTAAAAACCTCTAATGCACAATACAACACAATGTTTCCCTCTTCTGTGCATCCTGCTGATACTAATCTAACCCAGTCCATTGGGTATTTTGAATACCTTAGACCAAGTTCCTTTATATATTTATGTTTCTGTATTTATATGAACTCAGATGCATTTCCTGTTGATGATGAATGCTTAACTAATGTGCTTTGGTCCTTGGGCTAATCTTGCAGGCAGCTGCATACAGCTGCTGCACAAGGCAGAGGAGTTGGGCAAAATGGGGTTATCCATTCCTCCTAAAGCTTTCTTTGCTCCCTCTTTGCTGGAACTCCTAACTATTACAGTGCGGTTAAATCCAGAGAAAGTATAGAGGTTCTCAGTGTTTCATTCTTGTCTCTATCAAGCCTGTCTACTTTATCAGAAGGGAATATCTTTCATTGGTCTATGCAGATTAATGAGGCTTCACATTTATCGTTAACATTTCTTAGCTTTACAGCACTGTGGTTAGAGGCTGCAGCAAAATGTCACGCCACCATAATAGTGTTTCACCTTGAGAACTCACTCACTAGGTGGTTCCCCAAAACTTGCAGACTTCGTCTTATCCGTACTTCAGGAGCCAAGAAGTTTGCAAAGACTCTGCCAACTGGGAGCCTTTGAATTTATTTCTGGTAGCATTCCTTATTGATTTGAACATAATACGCATCTTCCAAGCACTGAACAGGATAAGTCCTACACATATTCTGGTCTTAACCCCTTAGAGTCTGCAATATTCCCTGTAATATTCAGAACAAGAGCAGTTCGTTCCTTCCCTACTTCCCTGCAGTCCACTGAGAGCACGCAGGTCCACCAGGAGGAGGGTTCATAACAAAAGGATGAATTCTTAGGAGGTGATCTTAGGGCTCCTGTTACCTCTTCTTTTGTCTAAAACTGTGGGTCATATTTAAATTGTCCTGTATCAGTTGCTCACTAGACTCCAGGTAATTGCATTTTGTTCAGTCCAGTAAACTCTATACTGCGCCCCATCCCAGCCCCCACTGTTTGGATTATATCATCTTTTGCAAACACCTGCAAAATGCTTGCTTAAGTGAGCCACACAGGAAAGATTGAATCTGAATATATTTAATTTGTTTTCAGGCTGTAAGTGTGAAAACTTTTTTTTGCTGCTTCATGACCTTACTAAAAAGCCTGAAGGGTCCATGTAGTGCTAGTTTGCTGTTGCTCCCTTAAGAAAGTTATTAAGAAGTAGACTTTCAACATAAATGAGTTCCTTGAGTGTGGCACAAGATGAGCTTCCTGAATTAGTGAAATACAGATGATAGCCCCAAATTACTTTGGTGACAATACATGTTACGCTGGTTAGATCCAGATAAGATGCAGAGAGGTCCTTAATAGTCTGCTGTTCTTCCCTTGCTATTTGAGCTTTCCCCGATCACAGAACTAGTGGGTTAGGGGAGGGAAATCTCAGTTGTGGCTATACTAGGCCACCGTTCCTGTGGTTGGAGCACGGTGCGGGGGCCACGCTGTTGGCTTTCATTGAAGAGCGCTGGAAGGGATCTCACAGGCCACCGAGTCTAGTTCTCTGCTAACTCATTCCCTGATCCAGCAGTAAATCACCTGGATCCTTCTCTGAGGAGGAGTAAGCTACAGTGACCTAAGACCACTTTTCTCTTGATCGAGAGCTTTAATGCACTTCAAGGCACTTGTCTTCATACTTTTAGTGAATTTGCTTTAGCTTTCCTGAAAGACGTGGTGTAGAGGAGCCCGTATATGTATTGGCTTCATTTGGGCAAGCTGGTGGCTCCGTGCTTTTATTGAAGTTTCTCAGGGAGAAGATGGTGAAATATCCATTGTTCCCTTCCACGTGACATTCAACAAAGCTTCATCTTATCTCCCCTTCTTTTCAACTGGTTAAATGGGACCTTTGGTTGGGTCCACGAAGAGGCCTTGTCTCTGGCAACTTCACTGTCTCGATGCTTAGTGTTATATTTCTATCTTACTTGACCCCACGTGTTGTTGTCCAGGTGCCTTCACGCTGCCTGGCTGCACGGGGGGTGGAGGAATAGCGTGTTGCTAAAGCTCCATCAGGAAAGATGTGGTGGTGACGGTAGGCTGGGGGAAGCAACCAGGAGATAAGCTGAGGTTTACGTATTTCTCTGCTGAGGTTCATACACAGAATTAGTTACTAGAGTTTGCAAAGATTGGGGCTATCTTTGAAATGCCAAATACTCGTAGATGGCTGTATGTCGGCAGAATCTAGGAAAGTGCTTTTTTCACCGGCATTCATCCGGTGAAATTGAGATTGTGATCATTTCTTCTGAACTGGGCTTTGTTCCTGGGATCCATTCGTTTTCCTCTCCATGGTGACTATTGCAGCGCACCTTACATCTGCACACTGAATGATTCCTATACTCAGTAATATGCAGTGGTGTAGCACAGTGGTTCCCAACCTTTTTAGACGGTGGCCCGGCAGACTGCAGTCCGGAAGTGACCAGCAGACTGCAGAGTGGCAGCCAAAAAGGGTATAACAGAGGGTTGGCTGCTGCTCCGCACTATGCCGTCACTTCCAGACTTCCAGTCCGGCAGCCAACCCTCCTGCAGACCAGCAGCCAACCCTTCAGGCTGTGGCTCGGGGTTGGAAACCTCTGGTGTAGCATATTGGTTTCTGCATGGAGCTTAAGATGTTGGTTTTGACCTATAGGGCCCTAAATAATTTGAGACTTGTGCAGAAGTACCACTGGTTAGTGGAGGCACCCAAGCTTGTGTTGTTTGATTAAAGCAGGGTGCTCTGTATAAGAGAGACTGGCTTGCAGCTTGCTTTCTTCTTTGTCCCAAAACAGCTTACACCTGATAACCACCATAACTCCATGACTTCTCCCAGACTTTCAGGACTGGAGGAATTGTACAGGAGAGCCGTGGTGATGACAGCCATTTGTTTTGTTTCTGTTATATTTTTGGTTTTGGGATAGGTGAAATATGCTGGCTGTCGTAAGTTTTGGTGTGTGCAATTGCCTATTTAATGTACCAACGGGTTCAAAAACCCAGGGTAAGCAGTGTGTTTTCTTTCTTGAAGAAAACACAAAGAAATGAAAAAAAGGGGAAAAAATGAAACAAGCCCCTTTCAAATATGCCCAAAATTGAACAGGCAAAGATGACTTAGTCATCTATCGTTCTTCATGTAGGCAAGTAAGATTTAGTGTGGTATGTTCTCTCACTAAATACATAGTTATACACAAGGTATTCCTGGAGATTAACATAAATGGAAAACCTGCTTTCACAATTGGAATTTGGGGCAAAAAAATTCTGAGCTTCAAGCCTTGTGTTTTAGAAACAGTCATTTGTTGTCCGTGGTGGAGCTGATTCAGACTCTCGGGAAGCCCCTGAGTGCCACTCTAATAATGTCATTTAAGGCTCCTTTATAAGTATGTCGTCCAAACTCTGTGTGCACCTAGTTTCAGACCTCGTTACATTGTCAGAGTGCCGAATATGGACCTTGAAGTAAACTGCTTGAACTCTGTCACTTTAAAATTATAGTAAGCACTATTTTTTGTCCACCGCACATTGTTTTCCATGGTGGAAATCGGTCCAAAGAAAGGCATTCTGGATAAAGATACCTGATTTACAACAACCGGGTTGACAGCTGGGTCCAGGATATTAGCTGCTGCTAAGGAAAAATCTCATTTTGTCGTTCTGTTCTTTTGCTTTCATATGATTCAGCACTGGGCTTAGATCAGTGGTTTTCAAACTTCCTAAACTCGCAGAACCCTTTTGTAGTACTGCCCGCTCCGTGACCCGCTCTGATCAACGCACCCGCAACGTCTCGTGTGTTTAGCATCCTGCGCTGCAAAACAGCGGCGGAGACACTTTAACTAAAGCTTGTTCAAAGAGCTTTAGTTAAATCACCCTTGCCAGCATTTTGAAGCATGGAGATGCTGAGCACAAGAGGCATGGAGGTTTCTGGAGCACACTAATTAGCACAGCCCAGCAGACTTGATCTGCTCCAGTGTGCTGTAATTACAGCGTGCCGGAGCAGTGTCCCGGCATGTGTACAGGCACCCTTAAAGACTGACACAGAGCCAGGCAACCTGGCCCATCACTGGCAGAGCGCTGCCTCCTGGCTTGCTCTGCCGGTACCCTCAATCTCTGCAAAACCCCAGAGGTCTGTCGGGGAGCTCCGGGTTTCCATGTGGAACATCGCCTGAAAACCACTGGCTTATCTTATGTAGAATTTCTCAAAGTTTCTGTACAAAGATCCAGTTTATAGGTCAACTACCATCGTTGCAGGTAATACTAATTAGCTTCTTTAAATATAAACCAAGTGACATTGCAGGAACAAACGATAATTGCTGAATTATCAGCAGATAAGTATGCCGAGGGAGCTTTCATATGGGTAAATCCAGCAAATTTTGGCCTGCTGGTTTTTGTAATTAACAGCTGGATTCGGTCTTTTTAGTGCCAAACAGCTCGGTCATTTTTGCATTTTAATTTAAGTCAGGGAGGGTGGATTTCAGGTCTGTTAAAACGTTGGTAGCTTTTAATTTTTTTAACCTTCATTTCAAGTGGAAAACTTCTGCATATTTCTTTGTTGTACAGTGTTGTTGCATAATTTGAAACACATGTCAAGTCCTGGCACTTTGTCTAGAAATGACTAGTACAGTTTCTTTGTTGTCAATCATGGTGATTTTTTTTTTTTTTTTAAGAGGGAGCAGTAATGATGCTCTTCGAACTGTTTTGAAATGGTGGTTGTTCTGTTCCTCCGCTGGCCCTGGAGTTTTCCCCTGAAGGTCCACCACTGATAAAATAACTGGAAGTTGGTTGGAAAGGGCGACGGAGCCAGTAAGCTTTAAAAACTGCAACAGGTGATTTTTCACCTCTGCTTTCTTCCACCTGGGGAATGTGGGTCTTTCCTGAACAGTATGAAAGGAGAAGCTGTCGTTTTCACGTTGATCTGCTTTGGCCCCTTGACTCCAGACACCGAGTTCATTCTGCTTCCTCTGAATAGATTCTGGTTTCTCATTAAGCTTGGTGGCCAAAGAGCCAAACGACCGAGGACCAGCAAGGAAGGCTTGGCTTGCCCTGTGCGCTTTGCAGTGCCTGAACTTCTATCATTACAACAGGTCTATTAGGTAAAAGGGTGTATGTGCTAAATTCCCTAATGTTTTCTTCTTACAGGGCTTTGTATCAGGCCCTTGTAGTCAGTAGAAAGATTCCTATTCACTTCAATGAGCTCTGAATCAGGCACCTAATAAAGGAGAATTTATGTGTAACGGTGGAGCTATTCTGCATTAAAGACAAAAACTGCATTTGGGCACCTTCCCTTGCAATGCGCACACGCTTTCTCTTCAAAATCTTTTTTTTACCCAATTTGCTGTAAGCACTTTTGATTGAAGGCTTGGGAAGAAAAATGTAGTTTGTGGGTTTAGCGTACGTGCATCGGATATGCGGTAGTTAACTAGTGCATTGCCTTTGGGAGGCTCGGAGGAGGAAGGGAGATGCCGCATTCATAAGCAGTGTTAATTTTGGACTTGGTTTATATTACGTTGGCACGCTATTTGAAATCCTACAAGTTTTGCTGTATGGGTTTGGGAACGCCGAGGATTTAATGTAGCAGAGGAAGATTCACAATGGCTTTCTAATTGAATGGAAATCAAGGAGAGGAACGCAGGCTGTAGTAAGTCTGAAATCTTACTGTTTAAGAAATCAACTTTCTGGCAAAAATATCTTACGAACATTTCAAACGACACCCTGTAGTATATGGTGTTTTGCGTGGAGTTCTTCTGTCAAGGTCATTAGCAACTGAATATATTAAAAGTGCACTGCTTATGAAACGGAGAATTTCACTTCCTGCCCGCCCACCTGTGGGTAGAGTGTGGGTTCTGTAACTGTAAAAGGTCTCGGGAGGGTTATAAAAGCAAAGAATATGGAAAATATATAAAGAAACAAAAAAGGAAGCCTGCGTGCACCGTGTCGTTCCTTACAGTTAAAGTTGGCTGTAGTTGCATATGTACCACTAAATTAACCTCAAAAGCTGGCCATGACAGCAGAATGTCCATAGCAATTGTTTTTGTTGGCGTTTGGCTTCAAAATTAACTCATCGATCTAACATGAACCTCTGTGCTCTGAATGCTAGTCTGGTAATGCTTTTTTACTTTTTTTTTAATGCAATCATGGAAAAAATATGTTTCTGCTCGAAGCAGTTGTCAAACAAGCTTCTTTCATCGACAATCAGACACAGGGCAGCTGAATAGGGCTGTTTAGTCTAGAGTAAATACTCAAGAGATTACAAGGTCACTGTAGGAAATGTAATTATACCATTTATTCCAGAATAGTCTTTTTGTAGTGTGGGCTTGCAGAATACTAAATCATGATGTTTATTAAAATGTGTGTGTGTGTGTGTGTGTGTGTATGTATGTATGTATAATGCAGACCTTAACATGAAGAGCAGAGAAGTGTTGGGCAAACTGCTTTTTACCACTTCATTCTTTAGCACAATAGGTAGTAAGCTTTTCTAAAAACACCCCAAGATCATCTTGTTGGCTTTTATTATTGGCCAGGCTCACAGGCTAATTCTGCCCTTGTCTCCTCAGGTGAAATGGTTCCCACTCAGCAATAATAGCTCTGCCATGCAGGAAACTGGGTGAGGATAAGGGAGGCTTGTCCAAGCTACATGCCATACAGAACCGGGTCTCAAGGGGCAGATTTGATATTGGTGATAAGGAGATGCGGGGCCGGTATCCAATACTGGATGTTTCTCAGATCTACCTGTATTCGTTCAAAATCAGAGCTTTCTCTCTGACTGCCATCTTGAAATATTTGCAAGTTAGTAACCTGTGGTAGTGTGCCTGGTCCTCCTCACCTCTCTGGCTGCAGTGTTGCCTAGATGTTTTGGTTTCTGGTTCTCCTTTGCCTTTGCATGTCCACAGGTATGTGCTCCCAAACTTCCCATCCCATGGGCCCGCTCAAACCCTTACGCAGGACCGCTGCACTCGCTCCTTAATTTTGCAGTTCGAAGTCCGTAGTAGTTTTAAACTTCCCTTAGGTTTCCTACCTTTAATGAGATTGTGGAGAGATGATTAATATCTATTTCATTCTGTTCACTTTTTCTTCCATTTTTTACTCTCACCCCCTTTGCTTTTGTTCTTTTTAATTTTTGTCTCCCTTCCGTCTCCCTACCATGTGACACTCAGGAATCATATAGCGGGCACCAAGATGACAGATGCAGCAAATGCATGCCTTCATTGAAAATGGAAGTGTGGCCACCTCTTTTTCCCTAAAAATCGGAAGGACCCAGATATCTTCAGAAGCTCCTTCTCTAGCTTTCATTGTTTTTGACAGAGAGCCACGAATGGCACTATTCAAGACTTAGTGTTCGCATTTCAGAGGCAGCACTAGCAAGAAGGACCGTGGAACTGAGCGAATCCGGGAACAGCTCTGCAGAGCCGGGAAGGCCCTGCAGCCTGCCACGTACTGCAGGGGGTAAGATAGGACAGCCAGCTCCTTTCTTCTGCTCAGCATCTCAGAGCTCCTTTCACTTCTCAACCTACCACCAGACTCAACAAGGGATCCTGATGCTTGCTGGATGCAGCCACAGAAAAAACGATCAAACCAAGGGTAGTTCATGAAATGAAGGCACCTGTAAGGGAAAGCAAAGGTGCCTAAAATGTATAGGCACAGTGCCATTTCTTGGCCCAGATTTCAGAAATAGGTGCAAGAGCAGCAGAGACTATGAAGTAGCCTTCCCCATGGAACGTGTTCCCAGAGCACCACATGGACCAGCCGATTGAGGCGACTTTGTCAGCCCATCCTTGGGTCACGTGCTTCCACAGGTGACAGCAAACAGTAAAGTGTCTCCCCTTGAAGACTTGATTGGCTTTTACAGCGTGTTGCACGTTGTCCCTTCGATGCCCGTCAGTCAGTTTACTTTACACACGCGTCGCTGGAAAACGGTGATCTTTGCAGCCGTTGTACAAGTTAGGAATGCTCAGAGCTGGGAGCAAGGTTCCTGGAATAGAAATGTTGCACCTGCCAAGTGGATGAGATGCGACACTTAGAAGTGAGCAACTCTTGCCAAAAATGAATTGGCATTTACTATTGTTATACATCTGTACAGCTCAGCTCTGGTGTTGTCTAAATAATCTTGTTTATGATCTGATCCAACACGAGTTGAAGCTAATGGAAAGCTTTTGCAGGGTTGGGCTTACTCTTATTGAAAACAAACTAGAAACTCCCAAAATTTAAATGATCAGGGAGGAACATTTGGAAGGAGAAGGGATGAAAGCGGCTCGACAAGCGTCCTTGGTTTTATGTTTCTGCACTCACTTGGGGTTTTTTTTTAAGGAAAAGGAAACACTGAAGTTCTTTAAGAAATTTGAATTTGTCCAAGGAACAGCAAAGTGCTGACTAGCTTGGATTCAGTTGCTTTAAATTTCCACCATTCTCTAAGGGAGAGGAAGAAACAAAATTGAAAATGAGCTGTTTTGTTTGTTTTGTGTATTCTGGCCACCGTACGTTACATTTCCTTAATTAACAATAAAATAACCATATTGATTGCAAGACACCAAAAGCCACGCTCGACTTGTGGTATTGTGTGCATCAGGGTTTGCAAGATCAGGGCTGAATAAATATTTGTTTCCCAAATTACTGTTAGCTTCTAGGCAAGGATTTCTTAGGGTGGGATCTTTTATTGGACCAGCTCTGTAGTGAGGATCGAGTTAGATAAGCTTTTGAATGTAGAGTGTTCTTCATCGTTCAGAGTATTCGTCACTGTCTTTTCATAGCTCCTTGCATTTGATTCACTTCTTGTTAAGGTCTTCAGAACAAAGACTGCCTTCATTTTTGCACAACAATGGGCACGTTGATAGTTTTAAATATATTTTCCAAGAGCACACCCAGCAGCAAGCATTGAAGAGCAGAGCGATAGGGCTGATCTCTTAATCCAGGACTGTTCCTAAGACCCTGGGTGGTATTGAGCATACAGACCACTGCGGAAGCTGCAGGGTGCTCGG
>NW_005842059.1:118521-136485 GCF_000455745.1 Alligator sinensis
CTGCAACTGTTTCACTGTACCTACTGTGACGGATTTGGCATGCCGCTGCATCCATTGTGCCCTGCGTACTGCTCAAGGTTTTGCAGGGTTGCATGCTTAGCGACTTATACAGAAGCTCAGGAACCAAACTTCAGCTGGTAAAGATACTCTGGGTAAACGAGCAAACAAATGCTGTGGATTTGCAAAGTAGTAGTATCCAGGCACTCGTTTCTCTGGGTTCAGAATTGAAACACCCTAATAGGGCTGTGTTTCTAATAATAAAATAATGATTTGAACATACTCAGGCGTCACAGATTAGCTGTTGCTCGGGCTTGAAGACCACACCACCATATTTTTGTCTGTCTACCCAACTGGCTTTAAGTGTAAAAAACATAAATCCTATTCAGTGGGAGTGGAAAAGGGGGATGGTTTTCATTTGGCATAATTTCCTGTGAGATATAGTTCTAAACAAGGCCCATATTTACACAAGACAATACAGTTTTACATGGAGCAGTGTATCCAGCACATTTTAAAATTGTTTAGCAAGCCCTGGGTATTTAATACGTTCACAATAAATGTGTTTAATAAAAGAAGGTGAAGTTTGAAATAATTTTTGAATAATTTTACAGTAGAAACACCAGTTAAATCAACTCCATTGCAGTAATAAATGTCACAAAAACAATTAATTATGCTTGCTTGCCACTGCAAAATCAATTGTGTAACTGTTCTTTTAAAACTGATTTTTACATTACTAAATCCTAAACACTACACTTCTGTAACTTGTCAGAATCAGGTTTTGGTTAATAGATATTTTCAGTGATGTAATGGGAAATTCTGGCATCGAGTCAGAATATAATGGACTGTGATTAATGTTTTAATAAGCACTTTTCTTCTACTTATGATGCAGTAGTGGTGAAACGGTTTCCTGCTCAGATTGATAGAACAGCAGGTGTGCATATGTATTTTTTTTTTAACTTCGAAGAAAAGTGAGGCGTTCAAATAGAGGTTTTTAAGCAGAATTCTTTAATTTTTTTTTTTCATTAAAGGTGGTGGTTTGCTAGGGGTTTTTTTTTTTAGGTCCAAGCAATTATTGATGTGTGTCAATTGGAGAGTGTAGGCCGCCATGGAAACCTTTTCATTGCCTAAAATAATTGCTTTGCAAAAGAGGAACTTCATTAGCTTAAAAAAATAGTTTTGATTTATTGACATTCTCATCAGCAAAAGGAATTATTTAAAAATAGCTCCGTAGGAATTCAAAAGGATGTGTGAACAGAGTGCAGTGCTGGAAATCCCAGGGGAGTAGATTTATTGCTGGAGTTGGTGTAATGTATTTGTACATGCCTGAGTTTTCTGTGTACTGGACGGTGTGTTGTTTTTCTGTATTTGAAACTTTTCTACCACTAATAGCTATATTTCAGTAACAGGGAAAGCTTGGCCTGGAGGGCCAGCTGCAGTTGTGATGACTATTTCTTTTCTTAAGAAGCAAAGTCCTTGCTTTGTATCAAAGGCAGGGGCATACGCTCTGGCTTCTGTCACTTGGTAGCAGGTCATCCACTAGCTGCCTTTCTATAAATAGCTGGAAGTCATGGAGAACTGTTCGGGTAAAGCCTTCTCTCTCCTTCCTTTCCTTCCTCTGCCCCCAGAGGTGGCTAGTAGCACGATGGACATCCACCCAAGGATGGTTTAGGATTTGGGTTATGGTGATGCCCAAGAGGCCAGTCGGGTTGGGACCTCTTTGTGCTAGATACTGAACGGTCTCTGCCCTAAGCTGCTAATAGCATGAGCGTGGCTTAGTGTGAGTGGGATTGTTCACGCACCGTGGGAGCTCAGCATTGCCTCTCTGACTACTCCGTCAAGGCTGGAAAAGTGGAAACACCACTTGCGTCAGATGCACCCAAGGGCTGTGCAGAAAACCTCCATGTGAAATGGCTGCAATTCCTGTCTTGGCTTCAAACCAGGTGACCGCTCAGGAGCCTCTTCACACTTCAGCCAGGAGATTTCGCTGAGAGACAAGCTCTGATATTTCAGACCTTTTTTTTTTCCCTGTAAGCCCCCCATCTCATTGGTCCCTCCATTTCCAGGTCCAGTAGCCCAGCCTTATTTCACCAGGAACTTTTCTTACCCCAGGCATCATATTAGTGCATTTGTTCTTTACTCTCTGACAAGTTCCTTAAACTGTCCGAGTGCCAGCTTCACTGCAGCTCCGTGTCCCCAGGTAACACCTGCTCCACGGAGAAAAGGCTGCTTGTGCACTTTCCTGTCTCCCCGCCAAGTCCTCTGCCCAAATTTCCTTCAAAGGAGATTTCAGAAGGCGAGTCTCTGCTTTTATCTCCTGACTCTCCTCCAGAAAGCACAGGAACAAACCCAAATGAGATCTACACCTCTTTTAAGAGCCGGAAGAGTGGACTTCCTCCTCCTCTTCCTCCTCGCATTCAGGCTTTGATGGATTGGTCAGGCTCTCTGGTTTCCGAGGGCTGCGATTCAGTTTGCTGTCGAAGAGAGTTTCAGTGAGAGGGGAAGAAGGGCCTTCTCGGGATGGGGAACCATGTTGGTGGATCCAAGATCCCTTCAGTACAGTTAGTTTGGAAGTGCCCGGGGCTGCCTTAAACTGTAAATCTAATCACTTTTGTCTCGGTGAATGAGACAGTAGCATCCTTTTTTTTCCCATTCACTAAAAGGAAAGCAATCCCAATAGAGGGCACTGTGGCATCTTGAGATGCTGTGGATAAAATACAGAAGTGCATTTTAAGAGACTGTCAGAGGGATGCAGAAGTTGACTCAGTCACCCGGATGTCGGAGAAGGACTGTCTCCTTGGTCTTCTGGCTTTTTGTTTGAAAACACCCTTCAGGCTGTTGTCTACCCAAGACCCTTAAGGAATTCCATATTGCGGTGCGAGATCCTCATATTGGAAACTGCATACGTTGCCTTCACTTTGTCTCACTATGGCATAAGGCTTCTTAAACCAGGGAAATTCAACCTATCCAGGTAACAAGCATCAACTGGACAGGTCTTGAGGAACTGGCAGTGTCATTAGCAGGTTCTCGCTGGCCCTGAAGATGACAGCTCTGGTAGTCCCATGCAACAACTACTTTCCCTCCCCAAATTTCATGCATTTTCATGCTACCTCCTACTTCAGTCTGCCTTCGTTCCCTTTTTCCAATCAGCTTTTGGGCATTTTTCCGGGATACACCTTTACATGTTCTTTTCTTTGGGTTGGAGTGTTGTTGCGGCTGTGATGGTCCAGGAAATATTTAAGAAGTAGGGTCTTTTTGGTGATCTGTTTTATTGGACTAACCGTACAGTTGGGAGGGACGTTAGACAAGCTTTTGGGCATAAAGTGCCCTCTTTCAGCTCCGTGAGGTTCGTGTTGCAGTTCATCTGTCCAGCAGTACACGTGTGGCACTGTTGCAGCATCGCTAAGCAGCATTCAAGTCTGGACACAGATTCTTGCCTGGGGTTGAAAAAAGAAACGCAGCTACCTGCATGACGGGGAGTCTCGGTGTGTGCGCCCGTGGGTCAGCGCGTCGGGCTCTCCAGCTGCTGGATTAGAGACGGGGCTTTGTCAGGCATTGTTGGCTGGTGGCATTTCACAACAGAAAGCAGTGTTGTAAAATCACCTGGAGCGATCCGGTCAGAGCAGAGGTCCTTCTGCATGCAGCCATTTGTAGCTGGTTTTGCAGGATGTCTGCCCTATACTTCAGATCAGAATCTGGCCTTGAAAACGAGCTTTTTAAACATTGTGTTAAAAGATCTATCTCCACAGAGGAATTACATCATGAATGGTGGTAACAAATACATTTAGAGACTCGAGTGCTAGTATCTTGAACTGGATTGTACCACCCTTACTTGTATTTAATGGCTTACTCCTTAAATGCTTTCACTTTTTATAGTAGGGCTATGTGTGGGGTAAGGTGCTAGTGAGTGCATGGGTGGCAGAAATCTGGTCCATTGACTCTCAACTGTTTTATCCCTTCTCAAGGAGTCCAGCGGCACACGATGAAGCATGGGCTAGTGGTTAGCACTACCCTGGGCCCCAGGTTGAGTTTCTTACTGAATCACAGACTTCCTTGTTACTTTGCTGAAGCTCCTTGGACCGAACTTCCATTGAAACTAATAGCCATTTACGTGCATTAAGAGACCAGGTCTTAGTCTCTGTATTTGAGGACAGAAGAACTTGCCCTGCTTGTACTGAGGACAGTTTATATTGAAAGTGGTGAGGCGGCTGAATGCTACAGGAGTTGGGGGTCATATAGGTAGAGATGGCTGATGCAAAGTGCCGGCACAGGCTAGTCCTGTGCTTCAAAGGATTGCACGTCCTCTACTCCGGGCGTTGCTGAAGGACACTGATTTGGAGCAAAGTCCACAATTTTGTTGATTCATGTTTTATATTTTGTTTTTGTTCAGCATTTTTTGCCCTTTCTGAGGGACCCAACAGCTGAAACAGCAGAGTCTTGCCACACAGCCGTTTCAGCTGAGTCCGGTGTTTGAAATGGCAACACCACTACATGTTTGCGACCTGTTTTTAGAACAGCGTTTCAGCTGCCAGTTTCCTTAAGAAAGCAAAAACAATATGTAAAGCAAGAAATACAAATAAAGGAGAGGCTGTAAAACACTTCAAACAGTCTGCAAAAACGCCCCGACCAACTGGTCGAGAAAGCTGCCTAAAGTTAGGAACGTTTCTCCAAGTGTAGCAAAATAATGCCATCTAAATAAACACCCATGCACTCCCCTCACCGCCCTCCCCACGCTCGCTCACTGCACTTTTTTGTTAATGGGGTGCTTCCACAAGCTCTTATTTTCCCTTTGCCAACAGGCCCAGATGGTCAGAAAATACTTGCAGTATGGGAGACAGGAGAGCTGCCAAATGCAGTTTCTTCTCCTCCCCCGTGGAAGAGAAGTAGCGGGCATGGCAGCTCCTGTTGAGCTGCTCAAGGGGCAAGCAAGATTTGGGGAAGTGGAGCAAGGGTATCAGCGGGTCTTCCTCATCCTGCAGAGCTGTGCCATGCCCCTGCCCCACCAGAGCTGGTGGGAATGATAGGGATCTGTTTCAGCATGGACCCCCAACCACACCAGGGCATAAAGAGTTTTTATGAGGTTTTAAGGGTTTTATCCCTCATCTGCCCGTCCCAGATGCTGAGGCTGGACCTTTCCTTGTAGGTTCAGATGCCCCCTAAGGCATGTCATGAAATTGTGTTGAAAGAAACTCAGTCCTTCCAATCATTTGGAAAAATGGAGCGGGTTTGGTTCCCAATGGGATTGGTTTATTGGTGAAGGTCACTCTTGGCAGCAGGAGGACATCGCTGCTGCTTCTGCATTGTTAAATATTGATATAGGCAATAAATACACACCGAGCATGCTAGCATTTTGTGGAATAGGGCAACAGCTCCGCCTTGCAGAGGTTACAAACCAGACTTGGCACAGGAAAAGCAGGTGAGGTGAGTGAGCAGACAAAGGGTAACGTACCCCAAAACACGCAAGTCACATAAGAGCCAAAATCCCATTGATTTGTAATGAGACTTAGGCCTCTAAATTCCTAAATCACTTTAGAAAATGAGGTTTTTGGCTGCTAACTCACTTGGATGCTTTTGAGATTGTTACCCTAACAGTGAAGAAGTAAGTCTGCATCCGGGGCAGGGCTCAGGAGAGAGAGGATACTTTTTTCAAAGAGGATCAATGGTCAAGTCATGGGCTAAGCATGAAAGAAGCTGAGTATGGGGAGAATGGAGGAGCGGCGGTCTGAGTGAGACCTGGTGCAGGTGAGCTCGGGTCCTACATCGTTCTGGCCTGCCACACTCGTGCTGGTCTGTTCCTTCGAATCCCCAGGGAAAAGGTTGGTGCTTATATTGGTGCCACCCGATGTGTGCAGCCAAGGGCGAGCATGGAGAGTGCTTGGGACCAGAGATGCGGTAGGGCTGTTGGTCTCCCGGGACATGCTGATGACGGAGTGTCTTCCAGATGCTTTTACTTTTCCTGACACAAGTGACTGTCTTCAGAAAACCACGCTCGGAGCAGATTCTAATGAGAAAGCGCTTGGATTTCAATGGATCTATGAACTGCTTCAACTTTAAGCCTATGTCGACCTGTGGACGAGGCTCTATAATGCCACGGACCCTAGCTTGAGGGTCAAGCTCGTAACTGCTATTTAAACAATAGTATATCTTTTTAGAAAGAAATCCAGTTCTGAGTTAAAGATTTAAAGTGATGAAGATTCATCCTCTGCCTAGGTAGGTTGTTCCAGTGTTCAGTGTTTAAAAGCTTCCTTAGTAGTCTTAGTCTGAATTTTGTAGAGCTTTAGTTTCCAACCTTTGGATTTCATTATGCCTTTTTTTTAATGTATTAAAGAAAGATCTGTGAGAAATCTGTGTCTTCACATATAGGTATCTGTAGACTAAGATCCAATCACCTTTTTGAGTTGCTTTTGAATTAACCAACTCATTGAGTTTCTAAAGTCCCTCACTCTAAGTCAGAACTTGTAGCTCTTTTCTGAACCTTTTCCAAACCCAAGGTAATTCTGTCTCCCCACTCCTGTTTTATGTTCCTCTGGTTATGCTTCCAAGGGTTGCGTTTATCCCCTCGTGTTACAAAATCACTTTGTGGGTTTTTGGTTGTAGCCGTGTTGGTCTAAGGTCATAGGCAAGCAAGGTTCTTTGAGTAAATCTGATATCTTTTATTAGACCAACTGAGTAGTTGGGAAAAAGTTTTTAGCAAACTTTTGGGCGCAATCACCCTTCTTCAGGCATAGGGAGTCTCACTGGGTGAGCCTATGTCTAGTTAGCTACTGTTACTCTAAATCCTGTTCATTGTCGCTGCAGTCCAGAGGCCTTTGTATTTTGGCTGTTTTTAGACTGTGTGTTGCTGAATGAGTGTACCTACCTGATCAGCTTGTATAACTGACCTGTCCTCCTTGTTATTTTTATTGCTCAGGTTTTTGTGCCCTTGGCAAATGTTACTGGCACTGACTGTTTGCTTTCAAATCGTTGATAAAGGTTATTGAATAATATTGGGACAAAGAGCCATCTTTGCGGAACCTCTCTGGGAACCCCCCTGTAGGGTAATAATTCCCTATTTACCATGATGTTCGGAGATCTTTCCATGAACTATTTTAAAAATCAATTTCACATATATTACATGGAAAAGTACTTGTGCGCATTACTTAAATATAGATGCATAACCAGCTAATTTTTCATTGTAAATCTTACCTTCATTAAAAATACCAAGGCTGATGTTTTTTTTCCTTCCTGAAGTCATCGAGAATTTTGTTACCAACCTCGGTGGAATGAGACTGCTGTTTCCTAAAAGCAAGTGCATGGCAGCTTGGAGTCTATTCTGGAGCAATGTTTTAGGTGGAGAAAACAGTGAGAGCTTTTACATGCAGGGCTGAAACATTTCCCAAGAGTCTGCTGAGCCAGTAAAGAAAAACCCATGAGACCACCATCCCTAGTAAAAGCATTTGTATCAAGCAGCAAGTAAAGCATTGCTAAGGGGTGCACAGTTCTTTTAAGGAAACGCGAGGAATTCTTCATAGCTCTCAAAAAATGAGACTGTCTCTAGCTGTATATCCACTCAGAATTGGACTTAAATGCAGCCAAAGGTGAGCTAATTGGTGGTCCACTTCCAGTGTTCGATATTTTTGTGATGTCTCTGGTTATTTTCTGTACTTGGGGGGGAAATTTGCACATAAGTGCATGGGAGTTGGGGCTCCAGCTCCCATTAGCTTTCACTTGGATTTGTGAGGCTAACTGCCTTGGGGGTCTCTGAAAATCTCTTCTGGTGCGTGTGCATGTGCGTGTGTGTGATCCTTCATTACAGTAGCAAAAATGGATCCACTGAAGTGCTTATGCTACTGGTACAAGAAATCAGAAACTTCTTCCAGCGATTTATCAGAACATGGTAGCCTGCTTCAGTTTGTTCTGCTCCCCAGAAATGTTTGCTTTATTGAGTCTGCTTTAACAAAAGGAAAACTGTTTTCTAGACTGTTAGACAACCCTGGGGAGGAGGATCCAGGTTGATAATTTAAAGGAGATCCAACCACTAATAAAAAATACAACTTTCTTCTTCTTGTGACTCTTTCTTTTCTACGGCACTCTGTGGGCCTCTTTGTTTATCTAGTTTTTAGGTACCTTGGACACTAAAGTTTTTTTCCCAGGTGTCCATCCAGTGAAGTATAGGAAAACCGTTTAGGACAGATGAACTAAAGCACTGAGGCTGTTGCCTTTCATAGCCACTATCGTGAGGCATACATCAATACCAAAGAACTTTTGCAACCTCTGCCCCTTGCTACTGAGTATTAGTTTACATTTTTACACAAGAAATACATTAAACATACCATATGCGTTATCTTTTTCTGCTCTGCTGCCTTTAATTAGGAGGTCTGTACCTTGATCTACAATGAACGCAAACATAAAATTGGAGCTAATGGGAAATGAGTCTGGACTTGAGTTATAGCGATCATAAAACGTGATGAGATCTGGCACTTGGTTTAATAATGCCAAAGGGTTGTGTATCCTGTAATCTAATGACATTGCATTGCACAAGGTACTAATATTTTATGTAGTCTTAAAAGAAAAAAAAGTTAGATTGTAACATTAGATAGACGTGCACATGTACTTGTTTATGACTGTACAGTAAAACTGTAACTTCTATAACTTCTCTTGCACAGCTGAAATGTTCAGGCTGGAGAAATTTTTCAGCATCTTAAAATTCCCCGTAACTTGTGAAATCAAATTGTTCAAGTGTCCGGTGTAGGCAAATGACCGTAATTGCTTTTATTAATTTGCTTCAAAGACTTACATCTGTGATAAAGACTTAATAGAAGTTCTGTTGATACTGATTCCATTTTTGTACGTAGCAAGCACCTTAGGAAAAAGTTAAAACAGACTTGAACACATAAATACATTTGTATCGTAGTATTCTTAAAATAGGCATTCAGTTTGCTTCAATAATGAGTTGCATTCACCCACACAAGCATCCTGTATTGCAACTTTTACAACCTAACCTCAGCAAACAAAGCTCTGTTAAATAACGAGTGTCTTAGCAAATGATCATCCTTCCAACATGGAGGCGGCGTCTCTAGAAACAGGTGATCTGCTCGGTGGGTGTGGGCTCTCTGGAGCTGGACTGTCCTCAGTGGGGGCAGATGACAAAACAAGGAGCAATGGGGTCAAGTTGCAGCAAGGGAAGTTGAGGTTAGATATTAAGAAGAATTTTCTCACTAGGTAGATAGCAATACACTGGAGCAGGTTACCCAGAGAGGTGGTGGAAGCTCCATACTTGGAGGTTTTCAAGACCTGGCTAGACAGAGCTTTGGCTGGGGGGATGTACTTGGGGCTGGTCCTGCTTTGAGGAGGGGATTGGACAAGATGTGACCTCCTGAGGTCCCGTCCAACTTTAACTTTCTGTGATTCTGACATCAGACCCCAGAAAGTTAATAGATTGTTAGTTCAGATTATGCAAGTACATTGAAGGTAATTGGCTTACCCAGAAAGGGAAAAGCTCTTCTTTCTGATTACATTAAATGCTTGACAGCATTTTGGAGGTAGGGAAGAAACATACCTAAAGGATAACTTCATGCAGTGACTTTCTAAATGTGATAGGTGCAATCCCTATTTTTAATGTAGGCTCTCATAGATTAGGCCTCCAAAACAGATCAATCGCATCTTTGTTTGGTGTACATAGTACTCGTGGTAGGAATGAGCACTCTCCTCTGGTTTTCTGCCTGTTTTTTTTTTTTTTTTTTTGCCAAGATATTGTTTGTCAGGAAGCTTTGAGTTGATTGACTCTAGACATTTTTATTTTCTTATTTGAGACAGTGTGTTCTTTGATTGTTGTTCAAGCATATTATGTCCAATTCAAACCTCATCAAAGTCAACAGACTTCTGTTGATTTAAGTAGGGTTGGGATGCAGCCTGGTGTTCCCTCAATGCTTTCCAGGCTTTTTAATCCCTAGTTGAAGAGTACTGACTTCCAGTTCACCCACCTTATTATAGGGCTCTGTTATCATAACAGGTGGCGATACCTCTGATTTATGATTCACTTCCACTGGGGTTCTTACTGAACAAGAAGGGGGAGCAGAGTACAAGACAGGGACTGTGGCTTGAACAGTGAAGCATAATGAACTTCTCAAGTGCATGCATGCTCACTTGTACGCGCTCCCTTTCCCTCTCTCTTTTGCCTCTGCCAGGTTACTTTCCTCAGTTTTGTTTTTTCAGTCCACAGGGTCTTCCCCCATTTCCTGACGCACACCATTGTGAAGAAGTGAGGAAGTTAAGCAAGAGCTTGATTTCTACTCGTTGTGGGCAACTTTTCTAAACACAAGCTAGAATGTACTACAGATCGCCATGACAAGCACAATCAGCTTGTGTATAGCTCTGTGTGCATTATATAGGGGAACAAGGGGTGCTACCAGTACCTTGACTCTTGCAGTGATGAGAAATGTTTTGAATTAAAATAGTCTCAGATGATCCTAGGAAGTGGACCGTACCCCGCTCTACAGAGGAAGTTGGGAGAAAAAACAATAAACCATGCCAGGCTGATATGGGCAGCAGGGGTGGGAATTTCTTTTTGCTGCCCAGCCTGGTAATCGGTGTAACCATGAGCGCAGGAGTAAGGCTCTTCACCCAGGCACCCTAGCACACCCCACCCAAACTCCCACCTCAAGCTGTGGCCAACATCTCAGGGAAACACTTGGCAGTAAATTACAATTATGTGTATGGGGGGTGAGAGAGATCAGCAATTAATAAGTCATCAAATCTGTTCACAGGGTCTTATGACTTTTTTTTCTGGCACAAATAAGTGCAATGAAATCAAAATGAAATAGTTTTTGCAGGAATGAAGTTTTTTTAAGACTGGTACCTGCCATTTACTGGTGAACATTAGTGCAGGTTTCTTTCCTTTGGATGTGCGTAGTTGGAACCAAGCACCCTGGGCCCTGAGGTTCAGATGGCCGGCAGCTACCGTTGCCTCCCATTAGACTTGCAGGTGATCCGCACCCTTTGAAGATCTCCATCTTGTATTCTCTTCCCCCTGAGCAGAGGTTTGGTCTCTGGTCCTCTTTCCTTTTATCTGTACATACCTGGCTCTCTGTGATCAGACCTACTTCCTTCTCATATGTGTTTCTCATAGAGTTTATTCCAGGATGTTCTTCCTAAGTGAGCACGCCTAGGCCTGCGAATGTATTTAGATGGATGGTGGGTGGTAATTTATTACTATAGTGCATAGGAGCCTTAGCCACAGTGTAAAACGGTAGCAGGGTTGTCTGGCCCTTTAAGTGGGGCAGCCAGCCCTGGGGTAGGAGCCCAGCTGGGAGTGATTAGCTGGCAGTTTAAAAGCCCAATCAGGGAGAGAACAGGGATCTCAAGCTGAGGGAAGCAGCAGTTTGTGGGCAGAAAGCAGACTGAATCCAGAGGAGTCGGCTCTAGGAAGGCCCTCTCCTACCACCTACCAGCTGCAGGGTTGCTTTCCTCGTTTATTCGTCCGTTCGGCCCAAGGAGTAGGGTATTGAGTTACGAGGACTGTCTGAGGGGCTCTCTCAGGAGCAAAGCAAGGCAGCCAGGCTGTAGGAGCACACACCTGCTTACGGATTACTGTTTGGACGGTCTAAAGGACTCCTAACGTGGCAAAGATCCATCATGGGCTGGGTCTGGCACCAGAAGTTGAGGGTGAAGCCAACAGTATGCATGTCTGCTGTGGATTTGGGGGTGCCACATCCCTCGTGGACGTGGGTCGGTGGTGAGTGGGCCATGCAGCACAGCCCTGAGCCACCCTGCACCCACCTGGCCCACAGCCATTTGCACACCTCTGCCGGTGGCTGCAGCTGCCGCCCCGTGCCCCAGACTGAATCCAGCCCCGGGATCACATGTGTCTAGGGGCCCAGATGGATTGGACGCCCCTGGTGTAAAGCGAGGCCCCGAGTGGATGCTGACAGGCAATCCAAGGAAGCAATGACGTGGCGTTGGTCAGTGATTTGGCCAGTGGTTCAAACACAGCAGCAGTCCAGCCGCTATCCGTGTTTTTATAGACATCAGAGAAAGGGCAGGTTTGAAGTGTTTTCAAGGAAGGCAATGCGACACTTTTGCTGATGCTTGCAAAGGGCTCCTCTCAGCCTGAAGGTCATATGGCAGAAAAGCTGAAAGGGCTTATTTGAAAATGTAACAAGCAGACCTCACGGGTTAGGTGGAGCCGGCTCCTGTGCTGAACGAGGGGTTGGGTAGAGCGGGGAGATAGACCAGGAAGGGATTTGAGAGAGGAGACAAAGGGAGAGGGAGGCAAAGAACAGGGTGGCCCGGTTAGACGTGCCAGGCTAAGACAGGGATTTGGGCAATTGCAGTCTGAATGGATGTGAGCAGGAAAAGGTTGCATTCGTCCCGGCTAGGAAGTGTATGCTGCAGGAACTGAGATGCTAAGTGAAGAGACTGCTCAGAGCTGTCTTTAAATAAAAGTAAAAAGCCATTGTCCAAATGGTTCCCTTTGTGTTTCCTCCCACCCTTGACAGTCTTCTTGCAAGATTTTTCGTTCTCTTGGCTCATGCACATTGGTGCAACTGTCCCAGATCGTACCGGTGACAGACAATTTCTTTCAGTTTGTGGACTCCAGCCTTTCTCTCTCCTTGCATGTGGTTTTGTTGCCTTTATAAAACAGATATTTTCAGATTGACACAATATTGAATCCAGTTGCAGTTGGTTAAAACTGAGGTTAGTTTACACAAGACACAGAAACAATTTCTCGTGACATTAATATTTTTTTTTGTCTCTGGGCATCAGGCATTCGTGTTTTTTTTTTAATGTAACTTCTGAGAAACTTCTTCTCTGTTCTGCCACTTAATGTACTTTATTAAAATAAGCCCCTTAGCATGCACCGTTTAGACTTGGACCCGTGCATCCGTTTGGTACTATTTCACATTTCTTGGAATGTGTTTTCAGTTTAACAGAACAACATTCCATTTAGGGCATAATTTTTAGATTTTTTTCCCTAATTCTGGCAGTAAGTGCTGTACCATTATAATTATGCCATGAGCATTTAATGTTTTTCATCATAAACTGGCTCACAGCCCAGGGCTAGACTCTCTCTCTCTCTCTCTCTCTCTCTCCCCCCACCACTCCCCTTGGTTTTTAAGAGGAGGTGCAATTTTTAATGCATTTTGTTTCATAGTATCCCATAATATGTATTAGCTAAGATAAATAGCAGAATGATTTCAGATGTTTTCATAAAGACATTTGAATCTTCCTTCTTAAAGAAAACTTACCCTCTATCATCATCATCGTCGTCATCATCTGTTAAAACCAGGCTTAGTGTTTTCCTGCATTCAAATGCTGGACTACTTAAACATTGATTTAAAAATAGGATTGGGCTAAGCCAGTGCAAACTGCCAATGCAGACACTAAAAAAAACTTGTTTATAGGGTCATGGAGTTTAAGGTCAGATTGGACCATCTCATCTGACACTTTATATCATCTGAGCCAGAGAATTTCACCCGATTAATTCCTCCATTAAAAACCAGTGCCTTGTGGTTGAGCTAGAACATCCTTTTTTGGATCGCCTGTTTGAACTGAGACCCAGTCAGTAGAGAAAGAGCCATAGTCCAATGGCTCATTACTCTCCACAGTTAGAAGTGTGCATCTGTCATCTAGTCCAGGGATCAGCAACTTCTCAGCTGCCGTGGACCAGGTAGCTCCACCCTAAGGTGAGCAGCTGCTACCCACTCTCTCCCCTGCAGCCAGTGGCAGAGAAGCCCATATCGCCTGCTGGCTGGATAAAATCTTTGTGGGCTACAGGTTGCCAGCTCTTGGTGCAGCCTGTATTTCTCTCTGAGCCATTGGATCTTGTTTCCTCTTCATCTACATCAGTACAGAGGCCTAACCGATATCTTCAGGCCATGGTCAAATGACCTCTTAACCATCCCTTGGGCAAGATAAATAGATTGACCTTCTTAAGCATTGCTTGTATTGATTTAGCTTAAGTGCGTGTGCACTGAGGGGTTGCACTGGTCTAGCTTAATTGATTTCAGAATCCATCCAGTTAAACCAGGCCTTGTCTCTGCTAGAAAAGTGCACTATCTTGGAAGAGGCAGGATCAGGGGCTTATTTGTGATTAAAGGAGAAGATTACAGGAGCAGGCTAAGCTTAGGGCCAAGATAAAATGGTAGCAAGGAGAGTTCTGGTTCTGCAGCCTGGGTGTGTGGTGTGTTGGGCCGTGTTTGAGGTCCCCAGGTTGCTGTCTAGAGCAGAGGGCGTCTGGTTGTCTCATGTTTCTGGACTTGGTGGCCAGGACATGGGGCCAAGTAGGAATTCGTTCCCTCCTATTACTGTTGGTCTCAGTTTTTCACCTTCCTCAGAAGGATGGGGTGTTGGGCACAGCCAAGGCTGGGGATTTAGGTTGATGCTCCGGCTGGGACATTCCCGGCTAGAGGGTTTTGCTCCTCTGCTCAGGGGCAGACCGATAGCCACATTTGGGATCTTAAGTCATTTAACCCCGCTGTCAGGCTGGCATGGGCTGGGGGAGGTTGTTCCTTCCTCTGTAGCAGCGGGTGCACTCCTCTTCCTTGCAGCTCTTGAGCATATTTTAACAAACAACGCCCTGTCCTTGCAGGCAGCGGCGGGGTGCTGCCAGTGCCCCCGTTCCTCTGCCTTACCTGTTGCAGCATCCTGTTTTTGCTGGTTTGGGCATTATGCCTGGTGGTTATGCATGAGGGTTGTTCCTAAGGTTTTAAGAATAGATTTGACAAACACTTGTCTAGGATGGCTTAGACAGGACTGATCCTGCCTTGAGCAGGGGATTGGTCTAGATGGGACTTCCTGAGGTCCCTTCCAGCCCTACTTTTCTATGATTTTGAGTGGCACTTTTGAAACGCCTCCCTGCTCCAGCCTCCGTCTCATTCAGCTTGGAGCAAAGGTACCTACATGAAAAAAAGTGTTCCTTCACTTAGGTTATGATAGTTGTGAAGATGAGACCACTTGGGTTAACAGCTCAAATTCAAGCTAATAAAGCTTACCTGGAGTTAAATGTGATCTGTTAAGCAAAGTTGCCTTGTCTTCACAGCTGTTAGCTAACTGATGAGCCCATCCACATCAAGAACACCCCTTTTATTGCAGTATAGATCTACTTACACTTTTGTCCTCTAAATCTTGCCCATGCTTTCAGCAGAACACATCAGTTAGGGGTCGTTTATACATTAGGGACCTTGATGCACAAATGTGATTTTCTAGTTTAATACTATGGAAGTCTATGACGTTGAACTGATGTATAACTTCAGTGACACAGCCCAAGGTTTTGAAGAAACAATCTAGTTTTAAACTGGCTTTATTCCTGCACTGTGCACTTAATGTATTCACTTTTCCCACTGAGTTTAAACACTTAAGGAAAACCAATACTTAAATAAACCATCAAGTAAATCTTGTCTTGATAATATAGGAACACATTTTCAGGAGCTCTGCTAGACTTAATAATGTGGGGGTTGTGTGCAATTGGTTTTCATCCTTGATGTGTTACTGAAAGTTTATGCTTGACTAAAAGCAACTAGATAATTGCTATGATTGTCTTATGCTCTTGGTTTGTGGCAGAGTAAAGGGCATTCAGTTCCTTAATAGCAGGAAAAATGGTGTTAATCTTTCTAATTCGTGAGGTTTTCTGATGTGCAAAGCTAGTCTGAAGAAGCAGTAGCCAGTTTTCATACCAATGGCCTTTGCTTGAATGAGAGGTAAGTCCTGATTTTGTACTCAAACATGAAGAGGAAAGGGAAAAAACATGGAAATCATTCAGTGGAACTAATTACCACAATAAACATCCAGCTTATTGTTATGAGTCACTATTCAGTACTTGGTATTGGAATAGATTTTAAAGCACTTTTGCACCACTTGCTGTCATCTAAACTTCAAGTAACATTGCTCTTTGCTTTACCCCGCTGTGTTAATTTTAATGTTTGGGTTAACTATAGATCTCTGGCTTTATTGGCTAATTCATGTCCTTTATCAGTTTTCTTATTTGCTCGGGTGGCTTGATTACCTTTCTAACTGTAGCTCTAGCACCAAAAATGAGGAGGGAAGGCGAAGAGTTTTTGTTATTGAAGGTAACTGTAGAACAAAGCAGAGTAGATTTGCCAGGTGTTTCTAGTTCAACACCTGAATAATGTGATTCTGGTTTGGTTTTCTTAAAGTTTCTCCCAAAACTTTGTCTAGAAGAAAATACCAAGAAGGTAAAATGTTGTCAAAGCACTATTGCTACGAGCTCTTTTCTGCAAGGAACGGAGTAGTCCGAGAAAGCATTTACCTGCGTAACTTGAAGCACCCAAGTAACATAATTGGTGCGAGTGAGAAGTCCAGTGGGACTGCATGCACATGCTTGAAGTTGGATGTGTGCTTAAGTGTCTTGATGGATGTGGGCCAGAGATTTTAGCATCCTCGAGGGCTGAGTCCTAGAGCTCTGCTGTTGGGTAAACGCTCGGTTTCATTTTGCCTGTCTGGTACGTTTCTAAGGAAGTCATTGGTATTCTGATTTCCCTGTATTTTCCTTAGCTTCTAAGCCCCAACAATACTTTCGAGTATTTGGAGTAAACTAGAGAAGTACATATTTGTCAAGCAGGTTGTCAGCCTCGGTACTTAGACTGTACAGACTGGTACAGAGCAGGAGCTGAATTTCGAAAAAGGTGGGCAAAGACGAGGTGAACCGGGATAGTTTTCTTTGCTAGCCAAGGTTTGAATATAGAAGGAAAATGAAGCGGAGGAAGAGAAGGGCTGGTGACACTTCTCACCCTTTCAGTTGAGATGGTTGCATCTTAGGCCGTTAAAGAATGCAGACAGATGCAATAATTTTCTGTTGGCAGTGGCTGTAGCCTTGGCAAGCAGGATTTCCTACCTGCTATTGATCTTTCCTTTCATGCTTCTCAGACGACAGTTTGCAGTAGGTGACTTGATCCTGTCCCTTCCAGTAGGCAGTCAGATGAGCCAGTAGCAGCCAAGGTATTTTCCACTTTCTAAGCCAGTGGGGACTGACCTTTTGGCAGGCGGGCCACAAATTAGCCCTGCAGCCTCCCCAAGTGCCACTGCAATCCCCTTCCCCTGCCTGATCTGCTGCTCTGCTTTCTGCTTCCTCCCCCGTGCTCCCTTCCCGATTTGCTGCCTTGCTTTCTGCTTCCTGCCTTATGCGCTGCCTGTTCCTTCCCTGCTCCGCCGTGCACAGGCCGCCTGATCGGCCACCCCTCTTCTGAACAGCTCTTCCCCACCTCTCCAGTTTCCCTCCCTGCACGGAGGATGTTTTCGTGGCAGACAACTGTGAATGCTAAATACACTAAGAGTTTTTACTGCTTAAATACAGAAAGCCTCCAAATACCTTAATCCTGACCAGGTTACACAGCTCTGCTGCCGTTGTTAGACTTGTTTGGACCAAATCCTTAAGTTGTATGAATCATTTAAAATTAATGACTGGCTAATTTAAAGCCAGTGATGTTATGCTTTATATCAGCTGAGGACCTGGCCCAGACTGTAGACCAGTGATTCTCAGCCAAGGTGTTGGGGCACCCTGGGGTGCTGTGAGATCTTTTTGAAGGATGCTCTGTTGTGTGGTGTGAGGAGATGAGTGCGGGTTCAGGCTAGTCCCCTCCTGGCCTCCCCCACCTCCACTGCCCGGCCCCACGGCAAGGAAGGTAAGCACTGTGATAAATAAAGGATGCTGTTGTGTTCACAGAAGTTATGGAGAGGAGCCTTGGGTCTAGAAAGTCTGACAACCACCGCTGGAGACCCCCAGACTAGCTCTTTTCGGTTCATTCTAACTTATTTGCCCGAGGGGAATGGCAGGGGTTTTTCTTCTTGTCCAATCCTTCATTTTCTAGCATCCAACCATAATTTGTTCCTTACCTTTTTCTTTTTCTGAGCTGTTTTGCCCTCATCTCCGTGTTTTTTTTAACCAGGTTGGTGTGACCCGTTATAAAACTATCACAAGCCGGCTGGGAGTGGTGCTGAACAGATTACAGCTGACTGCACCTCATCCTCTTTCCC
>NW_005842059.1:136516-140698 GCF_000455745.1 Alligator sinensis
AGGCCAAACCCCTTGTCTCTGTACCAAGTTTGGTTTCCATTCGTTAGGAGATTAAAACCGTGAAGTTAATGGGAAAGAAGAATAAGAGTATGGAGAAAAGAGTGAGCAGATCCAAAGAAGACGGCGGCTGGAACAGAAGAGAATTGTGTGCAGAGGAGAGGAAAAGCCGAGGCCGAGCTGTGTGCTCGGAGGGGTTAGGATGGAGATGGTAAATGAAGTCAAGAGGTGTCACCCTGGAAGACTGTGCAGATGCAAAGAGCAGTGTCTCCTGTTGCGTGTGCATGTGTGAACCACTGTTATGCTCAGCAGGCAGCCTCTGCAGTCTCTTAGGCAAGCGGGGTGATTTTAGCAAGTGGAAGCATGCTAGATGGTGCTAAGCCTCATCACAAGAAACTTCCTCGGGCCGGATCCAGCCCATAAAACGATCAGATGTAACCCCCCAGGGCAGCACAAGATGGCAAGGATACTTCCTCCACCCTGCTCTGCACATTTCATTGCTGTGCATCTTGTGCAGCATCTAGCACACGGCCGCCCCAGCCCTCCCAGGACTTTTGCCGCTCTGCTGCAGCCTGTGCTTATCTTTGCCACCAAATTCGTGGCTACCCATTGCTGGAAATTGGAGGCCGTGGTAAGTGGGGGCTGCAGGAGGTAGGGGTGGGAGAGCAGCCCTTGGCACAGAGCAGGGAGGGCTGGAGAGGGGATTGCTGGCCAGCAGGCAGGCCTCAAGGGGTCTTGAAAGGCAGCTGACCCCTGCTCTCTTACTTCGTGTTTACCAGCATGCCCACTTCATTGCACAGTTTATTCTGCTTTTATTTCAACGGAAGCCTAACACAGGCATTTGAATTTCACGGGGAAGGGGAATGCAAGCCGAGTCCGTGCCCTGAGGTACGGTGTAAAAGCCTTGAGACAGTCCACTTGGAAGATATGCAAGCCAGGATGGTGAAGACCGGACTGGACAAACTCGAGTTCTTGAGCTGGTCGGCCGTCTCAGCGTTTCCAGGGCTCGCTGAATCCTGAAAGACGTGGACCTGGGTCTGGGAGGGAATCTGCTTGCAGGTGTCTCCAATCTGCCACCTAGTGTTAACGTGCAAATTCTTACAGCAGCGTTTCAGCCACTGATTTTATACGTTTAACTGCATTACTAATTGTGTCCAGGTAGTGCCGCCAGCACGTGAGGTGCTCTCTGAGCATATTTGAAGCTGCAGCTCCTGTCCCAAAGACCTCACCATCGATTCGGTGGATAATTACAGCCTGCTTTAATGTGTTTATCGAGCAAATCTCTTGGAAGGCGGCTCAGATTATATTCCACCATGCAACCACGGAGACTTTCACTGCTCATGAATGTCGCTGCTGCATAATGACTTTGTTAGCACTTTTCTCCCCCAGGTGAAAGCAATGAGTACTGCTTGGATCAGCACACGTCAGCCCTGATGCCTGGGCTCCTGCTGGCTCAGGAAATTGGATCAGAGCCTACATAGTTCCAGCAAGAAGGATTTAATTCAACCAAAATTTATCTAAAATAAAAACACATTTCCTGTAAGACTCAGATGCATGGTCTTTCATATTACAAGAGCAGAGTAAAAGGGGGCAGGGAGGGGAGACCCAAACCCTCCCCGTTTTTTTTTTCTTCCTGCTTTAATCTGGAAATTCGATCATGGAACATGAGAGCGGGACGATAAAACCTGACAAATTATGTACAGATTTCACAAGAGCAACCTCGACCTGTTAAAATAGAAAACCAGGCTTAATGTTGCTTTATGTTTAGGCTAAAGAAGAATCGTTCCTACCATATGCTGACAGATAGGAGGAGGCTGGCTCGGGTTGGTTTTTTTTTTTTTTTTCTTTCTCACTCAGTCAGAAAAGCCTTTTTTAAGGCAGCAAAATGACTTTTCCGCTAACCCCTCGGTATGAATTCTGCTTGACCGCTGTGTGACAGGCCAGCGCGGGGGCCAGGCTGATCCTCTGCAGGTTGTCCTTGCGGCGAGCCGCGCCAGCAGAGCTCACATGACTCGAGCAGATGCTTCTCATTCTTCGCCGGGTAGTCGTTTCATGGGATAACCCTCCACTCCTAGGCCTTGCCTCTTCCCCTCCTCCCCTTCCCCCAAAGCAAATGCCAGCGAGACGGAGAGCTGTAAACTTGATCCCCAGCACCAGAGTGAAACGCTGACCTGCCCAGCAGCATCGGAGCCGTAAGAAGCTGAGGGTCTAATGCATTAGAGCATTAGTCAGCTGCGCTACCATGCTGCCTGTTTTTCTTACCTCATTTTGACCCGGACTCTCTCATCTGCTTTAAATAGTGTCATTCAAACTGCAGGGACTTTTTTTTTTTTCTTTTTGCTGTGGACACGTGCTTTTCTACCAGTACTGCTTATAGAAATGGTTTCTTATAAAGAGAGCGCAAGCTTGCAAATGTTCATGCAGGGCCTTACCAAGGTTTGCATATCACCTGATTGCTAGCCCAGGCTTGGAAGGATTTTCTCCAGAGATTCCTGCTCCCTTTTCCTCTCTTGTTTAGGCTGCAAATGGCTCACTCAATGAGTTGGTTTCCAAAAAAGCATCGCAGTGGTACGATGATTGACCTCACAACCACGTTGAAAGGGTCAGCGTTGTAAAAGTAAGGCTCAACCCCTCATTTTTCCTCTCGATTGTTCCATCACTGATTTTTTGGAGGCCTGCTCTGTGATTGATAAGACATTACTTGTGGTTGGATAAATTTCTCCCCCTTTTTCTCTCCTGTTTTTGTCTTCTCTCTTACATATGTGATTTTCTCCTCCCCTATTTATCTGACCTTGCATCTTCCCCCTTGTAGGGGGGGGTCAAAACCCAAGAGATACATTTTCAAGACAACCTACCAATAGCACAGTCTTATCAGGGAATAAAAACAAACCCAAATAAAAATATGGTAGGAACTAAACCTTGGGGAAAAACATGTAAAGCAGTGGAGTTTGTAGCCTGGAGGTAACTGTTCAGGGTTCTTATTAATGCAGAGACACAGCACTGCCATTTTACACCCATCTTAATTATGTGGGGGGTTTTATACCTTTCCACGTCACGTCGTTAGGATCAAATTATAGTTGGACTAATGTGGAAGCTGGTCCTTGTATTTAACAGTAACGTACAGCAGCAGGATGTTGGAGATGCCTTCATCCCTCTTTTACTTGTGGCAAGTTGGGTGGCCAGTTGGGGAGTTTTTGAAGTTTTGGGTCTTGTGCCTGGTAGTTGTGCAAGAGGGAAGTTTGCAAAAGTTTTGGTAGGTTAGACCAGGGGTTTTCAACCTTTTGTTAGCAAGTGTACCTCTGGTGGCTGGATGCGGGGGGTTGGAAAGGAGGGGTAGCATGCGGCCGGACGTGGTGGGGAGAGGGGGGTGATGCATGGCGGGACACGCAGCAGCAGCAGTGCATGGTGGTGGGTGGCGGTGCCAACATCCGGCCGGCAGGGTGGTGGCTGTGCGGCCCGTAGAGGGGTGCCCTTGCCCTCCTCCTCGTCGTCCGTGTCCCCCCCCGGCCCTGCTCCTGGGAGGCAGCGGAGCGGTGGGTGGCGGTGCTCCATCCCCGCCTGCCCGCACATACCCCCAAGGCCCTTCCCAAGTACCCCGGGGGTACTCATACCCCCAGTTGACAACCCCTGGGATAGACAGTCACTTGTCTAGGATGGTGTAGAGAGGGATGATCCTGTGGCGAGCAGGGCGTTGGAGTCGATGTGATCTCCAAAGGGCCCTTCCAGCTTGGGTTTTCTATGAGTCTGCCCTGGCATTGTGCACCATGGGAATGGAAGCTGTCTCTGGAGCCTGTCTCTGAAGGTGAGGGGCATAGAAAGGATGAGGCCGACAGCTAATTGCCAGAGCTGTGGCTCAGCTCCTCTACGCGCGGCCTGTACGCTGGGCCAGAAATCTCTCTCCGGGGCAGCACAGCAACACGCTGTCGAGGGTGCCCCGTGCGCTGGGACTGCAGCAGAGCCCTGACCGTGCTCTTAGGCACTTGCCACAACGCTGCACGTTAAGCAAAAGTTCCTGTAAAAAGAAAAGTCCCCATTGGTTAGACACGGCCTCTTTTTTTGGATATTCATGACTGAGAGAGTGAGCGCTTTGTTCAGAAAGGACTTTACCCACCTTTGTAAGGCGGATATATATGTTCTTGACTTCGAAGCTGGCTGGAGAGTCTTTCATGCCACTCACTCAAAGAC
>NW_005842059.1:140729-147236 GCF_000455745.1 Alligator sinensis
TCAATCCGGATTCCTTGCTGTGCACCGGAGGATTTATGATGCACAGCAGGGTACAAGGAAGTCAGGAAAGGGCAGAGCCGGAGGGGAGAGGGCAGTGGGATTTTTTTTACCCTAAAAGAATAATTCATGAATACAAAAGGAAATGACTGTGAAGACCTGGCTCCTGTCCCCCTGCGTCTGGGAGGGCAGCACCTCCAGAGTTGAACCGACTGGGGAAGGAGGTAGCCATCTTCGAGGCAGAGCTTGCTCTTTAAAGGCTTTATCCTATAAAAACTAATCCTCAGCCTTGCGGGAGTTTATGACAGAGCTTAATTTCCTCCGATTTGGAAATAACAGCCCCCACTACTAGGTGTACTACTAGCAGCTCTTGGTTGTCATAAACACAGGCTCCAGAACGGACCTGAAACGGTTTGGTGGGATGTTTTGTGTTTGCTTTTATATATGACGATCAAGCGGAGCCAAAAAAAGAAAAGAAAAAAAATCCCCACAACTCTTCATTAGAGAAAACCACTGTACAGTTACTAAAAAAGGATGTAATGGTCCTTCCTGGCCATAAAATGCATGAATTTATGAAATTATAGCTGCAAGATGGCCCTCACGTTCAATGACATTCTTTTTCAGGGTCAAGTACAAGTGAAGCCTGATTTAGTCACAGCCTAAATGTAGCCGCAGTTCTGCAGTCCTCTAAAGCGTAATCCATACTAGTCGAGCAGAGTGAGTGCTTTGCTGGATTCCAGCGAGGACTGCAGTGTCCTTGCAACGCCGCGAAGCTCTCAAGGATGTTAAAATGCTTACTTGCAGTTGTTTCTGGGGTTTCTGCGATGGCTGATTGATTTACTGAGGCTGGAGGGTCAGACCTGGAAATCTGAGCGAGGGGGGAATGCGTGCGCTGTTTCGGTGAGACAGGGTGTTGAGAGGACAGACAGCTGGCTGTTGACCTCCGAGGATGACAAATGGTGGGCCAGGTGCCGCGCTCATCAGAGAATGCCTCTCACCGCTCTCTTTCCAAAGGCGTGATGGACGGAAGTAGCTTTCTCTAAAGGGAGGCTTCCTGCGAGCAAGATTACCGTTTCTAGAAATAAGAGCTAGCCTTTCGTTACTGGTTAAATATGTGGCAAATTCATTCCGGTATGCACTTGGGAAAGCATTCAAACCAGTACAGACCCTTCCTATTTTTTATTGATCATGTGATTAAAACCTTCTCCCGTGTGGGATCAGAGCCGCGTATTGAAGAGAGCGCGTGTGGGGTACAAACTGGGACCTCACAGCTGTAATGGCAGATGCTGCGGTCTGCAGTAAGAAATGAGATGGGATTTGCTAGCCAGCACAATCCAGGCTGGTTCTCAACAGGGCATATTTGAATCCATTTTAGACTAAGTGAATGCATGACCACAGGAAAGGGGAGAGGCACCCTGCTAGCTATTTGAAGAGCAAAGACAGAAACGCTAGCAATACAGTTGACATGAAATATCCAGTATAAGATAGGCACGTGAACAGAAGAAATTAGGAAGCAGATGGTTTTCCACGTGCAAAGGCTTGCTGTGATCACAGGTTCTGCTTTCCATTTCCCATTTTTATTTTAAAAAGTGCGGCTGCTTGCAAATACTCGTGGGGCCAGATTTTCAGTGGAGCTGCACAGGAGTCGTGGAACTGCGACGCCTCGGCCTCAGCTGAGGAGAGGGCTCATTCTCTATCCTTGCACTGCGTTTTTTGCTGAAGCTTTGGCAAGTGCTTTCAGGATGTCTCGAATTAGATCAAACCTTTACCTCAAATGCTGCCACGTGGGCTCACTCCCACTTGTGCTTACGCTTTGTTTAGAAACGCTGCCAGAGCCTTTCTGTGTGGTCAGATGTGAATATGCTACGATCGACCGTGGCACGTGATTATTACCCAGGGGAAGTGCGGACGCCCGTCGTGGACGTCCTGTTCGGACGCAGCCTGCAGGTGGATTTGGGAGGTGCTCTGCGCGCAGCAGGCAGCCTTACTTGAACGGGGCATTTGAGCTTGTGCGATTCTTCACTGAAAATGAGACTTCTTTTTCACCATGAAATCTTTTTTTAAAACCAATCTTTTGCAGATGGGAATTAGCAGATTCCAGGCACGATGCCAGCTGACACAAGGGAAGGCCTCATCCTATGTAGCCCCAGTAGGACGGCGGTGATCTCTCTTATAGAGCTTGGCTTTTACATTGTCTCTTCCTATCAGTTTCCTTTAAACCACCCATTTCCCTTTGAAGAGTATGACAAATATACAGAGGCTCCTGTCCTTCCTGTTCTCGTGTTACCTGCAGACAACAGTGTTTGCCTTTGTGTTGCTCTTCAGCCTACACTTCACACACCTGCTAGATAAGAGTCCCTGACTGTGGTTTTACACCCGTGTCCCGTGGATATCGGTGGAATTGCACCAGCATAAAGATGGTGTAGCAGGCAGAATTTAGCACAGTCCGGAAATGTTTCCGTCTTTCCATTGGAAAACGGGGGTTTTGATGCAGTGATAGATGTTCCCCGGAAGTGGCAGTTCAAGGAAAGCAAACTAGTTTTTGTCAGAAAAAGACAGCCCTCAAACCTGAACATTTCCATTTCAGGACGTGGCTGTCAGCCTTAGATGTAATGCTGTTTGGATGTTTTGTGCCTCTGCGAGGTCAGAGCAATACTCCCAAGTGTCAGACCCAGTGTAGGTATGCCTCTCTCTTTTTAAGCAAGTATTTCAGTGCTCAGTGAGCAGACGAGGGGTGTGAAAGTCATCCAAGAAGGGTGCCTTGATCTTTATTAAATGCTTTCCAGCAGTAGCCGAATGATGGTAGGGCTCAGAACCAAAGTGGCTGCATTTGGAGCTGAAACGATGAGCTCTGAAAACGCGCCCTGCTGAGGTTGTCAGCATTTGCTGTTGCAGCAAGGCGTGCGTGTTTCCAGAGTGCTGCAGTCTGAAACGCTTGCCCTTGATCAAAGAGAGGAAAGGAAGGGAAGAAGGGAGGGAGCAATAACTCCGAATCATCGTCCCGGTTTCCTACCTTTGGAATAAAATTGGCTCTTGGAGAACAGCTGATGTCCATGCCTTCCTTTCCGACAGCTCTGGAGCTTGTCCTCCCTCCACTCCTGCCTAAGAGATGTCCCCCAGGGTCTTCTGCTGACCCAAGCCACACTGCGGCAACCCCGCTTCATGTCACATGTAAAGGGCTTTGTCTCCCTAGGTTGGGTAACTTGTGCTCCTGCCCAGGGATCTCCTGGCAGGATTTTGAAAGAAATCACTGCTTAGGGAAAATCCTTCAGAGGAATCTGAACAGGTCCTTGATTTCCTTTTGGGGGTTTCTGGCTCTGCTCTTTGAGAGAAGCTGTTTTTGGTGGAACAGTCTGAGGTCTCCAATAGTAAAATAATTAAAATAAATGAACGTGTTGAGGGGTTGTGGGCTGAGACACGGACTCAGAAGCATTTCTGTAGGCCCCGGCACCACAATAACATTTATCAGGATGTTCCTACAACTCCGCAAGATGCCACCTGAACACACAGTCTGCGCCTGTGGAGCTCAGAGCGGGATCAGGGCTTCAGTGGTCCTGGAAGTCCATTGGGAACTCCCTCCAGAGGGGAGAAGCGACCGGAAAGCGCAGTACTTGGCCCATGGGTTTTACTTCTGAACTTCGACGCCTGTAGGACTGTGCGGTATTCTTTGATCCGGTGGATATGGGCAGCTTTGACTTCCATCAGTCAACCTGAGCCCAGTTCTGCAAACACGGCGTAGAGCCTTTTACTGTGAGCTGCTTCGGGATTCAGTCCTGGCAAAACTTACCCCGAAGAATAAGATAACCACCTTGTCTTAATCGGTGTCGGAGGCACAGGTAGCAGCGCTGCGGAGTGTTGTGTCCTGTAGGTTGGCGGTATGGGTAACAGGCCTAATGCTGCACTCCCAGGGAAAAATGGAAATGAGGAATTAGGTTCATGAGTTGGAGAGGAGGTGGTTCCACAGCAGTCTGCTGCGAGAAGGAAGGATGTTTTAGGGCCGTGGTTTTCACCCTTTTTGTCATTTGCAGACCCCTACGGGGCATTGCTGGAATGCGCTCAGCCAGCTGGTATTAAGTCTACCGGAGAACGTGGTTGAAAGACAACCCCAGGTTTTCAAGGTTGGAGCAGAGTGTTTGCAGTAGCCATGCATGTCATCTTCTTAGGGTTGTTCCTCTAACAAAGGTGGGAAAACAGTTGAGATCGGCTCCTGCATGTGTTGTGTCCTGCCTGGTGCATTACCAGCTGCCTTTGTCCTGTGCTAGGTGATACCAAAACTACCTTTATCCGTCCATGTCTGGTTCTGTCAGGCCTTGGCCTCACTGCGATTGCCTTCTTGGCATTCACATTCATTATTGCGACGTGTTCTACTTGGAATTACCCTAAAGACCTTGCAAAAGTTTCCGCAAATGCTTGTTACCTGCCAACCTGTTAGAGTTTGCAGCAGAGGGGTTTTACACTAATTCTTTGCCATTTAGGTGACTTCCTATTTGCTCTGGGCACAATTTAAAACACTGGCTTTGGTCTCTAAATCATTACAGGGCCGATGCCTTGGGTTTTTGAGAGACCGCTTCTCCCTCTGTGTACCGTGATAGTAGCTGAGAGAGCTGAGACCATTGAACTAGCGGGTGAGTTTTCTCAGTAAGACATAGGCATGCATCGCTCCTGCGGGTCTCGGCTGACTTTGGAGGGATGGGACAAGCCCCGCCTGTCTTCTCAGGGGCTAGCGTGCAAGGCTGAGGGTTGGGGAAAAGGGGGCAAGGTGAATTTGGGAGGATCACTTGTGAGTCATAGAGAAGTGAGGCTGGAAGGGACCTCCAGAGGTCATCTAGTCCAACCCATGCCTGAGGCAGGATCAGCCCTATCCAAACCATCCCATACAACCATAATCTAAACTCTTTATAAGATGACCATCAACCCTGATGCTATATAGACCTAATACCCTAACCTGCCACAGGTAAAACGGGAACCACGGCAGCCAATGCCCTGCTTCTACAACATGCTGGCAGCATATGCTCTAGAGGTCCCAGGTAGCGGGCTGCACACCCCTTGCTGCTGAGGAAAGCAAAAACCCCGATATCCATCCCAATCTGACCAGGGGGTGAAATTCCTTCCTGACCCCAAATATGGTGATCAGTCTGATCTTGAGCGGAGGTGCAAGACCCTCTACCCGGAAAACCTCTAACTTTGCTGCTTGCAGGAGAATCGGTACACCCCATATCCGTAGGATATACTCCAGTAACTTCTCAGGGATTGAGGGGAGGCTAACCAATCTGTAGTCCTCTGGGTCCTCCTCTTTGCCTTTTTTTTTAGATGGGCCGCTACTTTGGCCCTTTTCCGGTCCTCTGGTACCTGGCCCATTTACCACGACTTCATGAAGATCATTGCCAAGGGCTTCAAGATCTCTTCTTTCAGTTCCTTCAGGACCCTGGGATGCAGCTTATCCAGCTCTGCTTTCTTGAATTCATTCAGGCCAACAAAAGCTCTCTGACTGTCTTCTCTTGTTATCTCCTCCCTCAGCTTACCCCCTTCCTTAAGCTGCCAGACAGCTGGATATTTTTTTTGTGACAACTCAGGCAAAGTAGCTGTTGAGCAGCTCTGCCTTCTTTGTATCTTCAGTTAGGGTTTCCCCCTGGCTTGTTAACAGAGGACCCACAGCTCCCTTGGTCCTTCTTTTCTGACCAGCAAACTTACAGAACTTCTTCTTGTGGTCCTTAACCTCCTTTGCCAGGTGCAGCTCGTTCTTTATCTTGGCCCTCCTGATTTGGTCCCTGCAGGTTCTTGCTACTTCCTGGTACGTGTCCTTGGTGACCTGCCCATTTTTCCATTGCTCGTACTCTTTCCTTTCGCATTTGAGGCCTTGTAGAAGCTCCTTGTGCAGCCACATTGATCTCTTGCCATTCTTCTTGTGAGTCCATCATGTTAGGACAGTTTCTTGTTAGATTTGCAATACTGTGCCCCTTAGAAACTCCCAGCCTTCCTGGGTACCTTTATTCTTCAATCTGTCTTCCCATGACACCATGCCTATTTGCTCTATGAGTTGGATGCAACCCTCCTTTTCGAAATCTAGCGTTTTAATTTTGCTGCCATCAAGCTTTCCCTGTCTGAGGATCTGGAATTCTCACATAGTGTGATTTGCTTTCTCCCAATTACTCATCACCTTCACATCCTCCACCAGTTCTTCCCTGTTGGTCAGGACAGGATCCAAGATAGATGCTCCCCTAGTTGTATCCTCCACTTTCTGGAAGCAAGAGTTGTCCTCCACACGTTAGGAACTGGCTTGCCATTTTATGTTTGGCTGCATCGTTCTTCCAGCAAATGTCTGGAAAGCTGAAGTCTCCCATCAGTACCATCTCAGAGCTTTCGGATAGATTTGTCACCTGCTTGAAGAGGGGCTCATCCACCTCCTCTTCCTGATTTGGTGGCCGATAATAAACCCCCACCATTATATCAGTGCCGTGTCTTTCACCTTTCGTCTTCACCTAGCTGCATTCTGCTTGGCCGTTGTCTTAC
>NW_005842059.1:147267-166512 GCF_000455745.1 Alligator sinensis
TGCTGAACCAGGGAACAGGGGGGTGTGTGTGTGTGTGTGTGTGTGTGTGTGTGTGTGCGTGACATACGAGGCAACACCACCACATTTCTCCCAGTCCTGTCCTTCCAAAACAGAGCGTAACCCTCGATGCTCACACGCCAGTCATAAGAGCTGCCCCACCAGGTCTCGATGGTGCCAGTCAGATCATAGTCCTTTTCACAGGCTGTAGCTTCCAGCTTATTTTATTTATTCCTCATACAAGTGATACCCCTTGTAGACATGCATCAGACGTATTTTGCATTTTGAGCTCCTCGCTTCCTTTTTGTGCCACTTGCTGCAGTCCTGTAGCTCTCTGGCCCTTTCCCAGAGTTGAGTTGCTTCTTCGAGTCCTTTCCCCTCTGGACTGCATGCTCTGTTGCTGGAGGGTTTTGGTACTGCGTTTAAACTTGTTACGGTCGGCTCTGTAGGCTGATGATAGCTTGACTACTGCAGAAAAGGACTTGGTTTCTAAGTGGACCTGAGCAGTGAAAAATACAAAGGTGTCCTGGGTCTCTGTGTTGGGCATATGTGATGAGCATATCCTATTCACGCCCACGGAAATACCGCCTTGCTACAGCATCATCCTGAACAAGGGCAGCTTTTTGGAACTGAAACCTCATTACCTGCTCAGGAACTGTATGGAGGGGACCGAAACCTTTCTACCGGTTGTTTCTGAAGTACTGTGCACTTTTGCACTAGCAACCTGGGAAGCTGGTGGGTGGGTCTCAACGTTTGTGCAGCTGTGTGCCCACTTAGAAGAACATGCAATGAAATAATGGCTTGACCCTTGTGTTAAAAAATAAGCGTTTGTGCTATAATCCAGCCTGATAAGGGGTGGGTCTCGGAGAGGATCGTTTAGTCCATACAGCGAGGCCTGACCTTAAAAGTGTGGCACACTTAGTGTGTTGTGGGGGAGAGGGGGTGCCTGATAAACTTGGAAAAGAAGGTAGTTTTACACAATTCTGCTTGCTTTAACATAGCCAATATTTTAGTATCTTCCTATTTAAACGAGTCTGGAACATTTCCCAAATCGAATGCCTGCCCCACACCATTACGTCGGAGATGTTGCGGTTAATCACTTGCAGTAAATTTATTCAGTGGATGAACTTTTATCTCTCCGTTGTCAAACAACTTGTGAGTGATTCTTATCTTCCCTTCACTTCCCATAAAACATCTGTCTAACAGATTTCAAACGAAAGCTTCTGCGTGCCAAATACACACATCTGTATGCGTCCCACTGATGAGCCATCTGCTGAACGCGCCAAGTGTTTCTGAATCGAGGGGGAGCTGGAAGCGAGCTGCGAGAGCAGCCGTGGCACTCCTCACAAGTGGGTTTTTTCTGTTTTCCTGTTTCTGTCCAGCCCCGGGCTACCCAGCGGCACTGCTGAGGTGCACTATCTCAGCTTTCCAAAATTGCAGGCAGTTACTCTTCTGATGTGAATTAAGCTGAACATGGGGGTGTATTATGGAGGGACGCCGATGTGATGGTTGCTTGTAGATGCTCCTAATTCTCTCCTCAAGATCTGTGCTGAGATTATTCCCAAGGTGGGTGCATAGAGTAGCCATTGCCTAGACCAGGGGTGTGAGACAGCCAGCCCGTGGGCTGGATCCGGTCTGCGGCGCTACTCTGTCTGGCCTGCCGGAGCTGATACACCTGCCTCCAGCCACTTCGCCCATCATCACTGCAGTGATGCAACTCGGAGGTTCCCAAACTCTTTCTGATTGCATACCCCCTTCCAGATTTACCAGCTGACCACATACTCCTACTAGCATGTTTTATATTTTATACCCCTTAAATGCCATTTATTATAATGAAATTAAATCTACCAATACACCATTTCTCCCACGTACCCCGCCCCCCCAGATGTCTTGCATTCCCCCAGGGGTACACTTACCACAGTTTGGGAAGCCCTGACCTAACGCATCAGCCACCAGCCCCGCAGCCGTCTCATCCCCATCACTGTTACATGCCCCATGCTGGAGCTGGAGCTGCCATGGCCGTGTGCCCTGGGCTGGATCCTGCCCGCAAGGAGCCCTGCAGTCTGGATCCAGCCTGGGGTGCAAGGGGAGTTGGACCTGCCTGGCCTAGACTGAGCATTTTGGGCAGGAGCTGTCTTTGTGACGGGTTTGTCTCTTGGCCCTGCTGTAATATGAAGAGTAAATAATCTGGATGTGAAACTCCCTGTCCAGTCCAAGTACCCTGTAATCAGGAATTTTGGAGAATTTTTTCTGCTAATGAGATTTTTAACCCTGCTTTCAGGCCACTTTTATCAGTTTGCCTCAGCTGGAAACAAGCATGAATTAATCATAGAAACACAGCAAAGTGGGGCTGGCAGGGAGCTCCGGTGGTTACACCTAATCCAACCGCCTGCCCCAGGCAGGATCAGCCCTATCTGAGCATCGCAGTGGAGTGTGTGCCTGTCTCCCCGGCACCTCTTTCCACTGCTGTGTTCAAGGGACACCGGCTGGTTCAGGACACACGTTTTGTTAGTATTTAGAACAGCCCCGTATGACTGCCCCTAGGCCTTACCTGCACTCCCGTTGTCCCCCTTGCCCCACTTCCTAATGGGAAATGGCTGCTCTTACCCTCAGCTCCTTGTGGACAGTTTAAAATTCTTTGGGGTTGAGCCAGCCCCAGTCTGGGAGTCTCTGTGGGCAGCTTCAGAGCTGCTGGGTCCTGGAGCAGCCAGCCCCCAGGCTTAAGGATACGTCCCTCCGTGCCTAGGGCATCGTCCATGCCTAGGGCATCTAGCAAACTGTCCTCCAGCGGCACAGCCAGCCCGGCAGGGGAGGCTGAGGTGTCTGCTGGAGCAGCACCAGGGGAGAGGAGCATCCAGGGAGCCTCAAAAGGAGTCTCTTGGATCACGATGGATTTTGGTGAATTCCTCCTTGACGTGTGCGTGTCAGAGGGGAGGGTGGAGCTGCCTGTGGTGGAGCTGAGATCAAGGGAGGAATATGCAGGGCCGGCGGCAGCGGGACGTTGGGTGGGTTCAGGAGACGCAGGCTGCGATGTGCAGGGAGAAGGTTGGTTCGTGGGTTGCTGGACGCAAGGGCTGCTTGGGAATGGGTATCAGGTGGAAGAGGCGGTTGTTACAGAGCTTGTCCTTTCAGGAGTGGGAGCGTTCCCTATGGTGGGACCATGAAGTCTCTGATAAAAAGGTGCTGGGTGCAGAAACTTTTCTCATCAGCCCGAAGTCTTGGGAGTTGTGTCATGCTGGGGGCAGGGGAAAATGAAAATCAGACATGGGCTAGGAGGGACCTTGGGGGTCATTTAGGCCGACCCCCTGCACAGAGGCAGGATTCTGCTGTTTCCAAAGCATCCCAGCCAGCTGCCCAGCTGTTCTCGTCTTGAGCCCCCACAAGTGAAGGCAACTCCACCACTTCCTTAGGCACTTTGATCCATTGCCCTACAGCTCTTGCAGTCTGGAAGCTTTTCTGGAGATTTAAAATGAATTAAGGCAGGTTGATTAAAGGGAATGGATGGCTTGAGGCTAGATGGGAAGCATTACCTGGATCAGCAGGCAGGGGCACCGTGTATTTTGAAAAACCGAGGTGGTTAAGTGGAAGGGTTGCTTGATGAGAGAGAAGAGGTTGAAGATTGTTGTCCGAACTGCACATTCCTCAGCTGAACGTTACAAAGTGGAAAGTGAACAGAGTCCAACGCACCCGTTCTGTGTCGGTCTGATTTAACCCAGCCAGCCCATAACTACGTCATCATGGTTTTCAAGTGGGTCATATCTGAAGGCCAAAGTATTTTGATTATGTTCCTTTAACTGCATTTTATGCCATACTAGATGGAGACTTTGTAAAAAGGACAGACCCATTGAGCACTTCTACCCAGTGAGATCCTATTCATGAGAGAGCCTAGAGCAAGACAACCTGCTGCCACGTGGGGAATCAGTTTGGGTCTCCCAGCCTTTTGGAAGTGGGAGTTATATGGATGCTGCCTAATGAGCCTAGTGGGGGACAAGGAAGATGGTGCTTTCTCTCCTTCTCCTTCTCCTTTTTGCAAGGCTCCTTAGGCCTGCTGACCGGTTGAGTGAATTGTCCAGGGGTGGGTGGTGTAAAACTATTCCTGATGAGCAAGGCGTCACCAGACCTTGGGACAGCCGGCTTGACCCTGAGGCCCTGAGATAAGTGTGAAAAGCAGCCTCTCCCTCACAGGGAAGGCTTATTTCACCTTGTGATGAAGGACTGAGGTTGGGCGTAGGGAGAACAAGATAGGAGGTGCAGTAAGCTGTGGTGAGAGGTTCTGGGGAAGAGGAGTGAAGGAAAGGGGAGGACACTTGCTTGGGCAGGGTGTGAAGCAGTGCATGGGCCCTGCATTAAATGCCGAGTGTGAAACCACAGCTTGGCGAGCACGTAGCTCTTCTGCGTCGTTCTGAAATACCATCGCCTGCTTTCTGACCATAGCATTTAGTCCGCCGCAGTCAAAACAAGATGCCTTAAAAACTATGCATGAGAATAAGTAAACCTCTTTTTCCTGATTTCTGCTTCGAAGATTTACAGGTAGTTAAAAGAAAGCTCTGAAAAACAGTGCACGCTGGAATTCGCTAACTCGTCAGAGCAATTGCCTGCAAGTTTCCCAAACCCAACTGAACTTGACTTTTGGAGACAGCCTTGGCAAGCTCTTCTTCCTGTGCTGCTGCGAAGGTGTGCAAAAAAGGCCTCCACCAGAAAGCCCAGGCAGCCCACGCAGAAATGGGCTTGTGTAATGGTCGTGGAGAAATTAAAACAACACAGATGCGGATTGACGTGAAGGAGGCAAAACGCTGTCGGCTCCTGGTGTGGTTTCAGCGCAGCAGATCCTTTCAGCATGCTTTGGTGAACCACAGTAATTAACGGGCTCAGAACGTCAAGTTTTGATACTCAGCAAGAAAATAAAGGCCGTGCTTGAAAGCCAGCAGCGTACCATGTTGTTTTATTGGAGGAACAAGAATGCGTGCAGGTTGCCATGGCAAAAATGAAGTTTAAACCTTTTCAGCAGTAATGACTTTGTGCTGTTTGAAAGATCGTATCTGAAGGAACCGGGAATGCCAACATTTGGGAGAAGCAGACGTTTTTGAACGCCCGACGGTCCCACCGAAAGGCGCCTGGGAGAGGGGAATAGTGAGTGCGTGTAATGCAGAAGGAAGGTTTTACAAGGAGAGGCAGGCTGTGTTGATTTTCCTTTTTCTTTACTGAAAAAATTCAGGCCTTATCAAGCTTTATTTTTCCTGGGGTGCTTCCTGACAACTGGAAGACCGTTATGTTTCTGCAATGAAAAACCTGATGCAAGTGAAACCCAGTGTGGATGGGAAGTGATATTTTTTACTAAAACAGTGAAGTGCTCTGGTTTTGCAGATTGGTGGGTGGTGGTTTCGCTCAAACAGTAAGGAGAAAAAGTTTTCTTTGTTAAACTTTCAGTATGTCTCCACTTCTGACTGGGGGCAGTGGTGGGAGGTGGAGATCCCAGTTCCCATTTCCCATATCAGCCATACCGGAAATGCTGCTGCAAAAATAGGGAAGACAGGAGAGGAGGCTGCTTCTGATGCTCTGAGATGAGCAAAAAATATATTTTTCTCCTTTGGTTTATATGGACCGGGCCTTCTCTCATTCATAAAAAAGGAAACAAGGAACAGCCTTTGTGTGCGTCATCCCTCCCCCTCCTCCTCCCAATCCCCATTAATTGGTCCTAATGTGAATTAGTCGGGAAAGGGAGGAATTTGGTCACGTGTCGTGCTGGTATCGCAACAAGCTTGTTGGCAGCACCTCGAGGAACAAGTCTTCATGGCACCGGGCTTTTATTTTTGCAGCATGAGGCAGATGGAGTCTGTTCACTTAACACTTTACCAGCGATAACTCGATTATAAACGTCGCCCGCATCTGTGCCGGGGCTGTTAGGTGCAAGAAATACAGTTTCAAACTGGAACGAATCATTTTTAAATAAATGCTTGTGTCCATTTATGGCATCGATGGGGATGACTTTATCATGCTCTTTCCTACAAAAGCTGCCTTGTTTTATATACTCTTTATGGAAACAGCATGCAGTCGTAAACTAGAAGATGCAACTATGCTGGGTCTTTTACTGGTGGTCCTGTGTTTTCCTGCCAGAAGTGCAGCTGTTTCAAGTTTCTCAGGATAACTTATAAAAGGCAGTGTGCACATTGCAAGTTTATGCTTGAATTGCCAAGCCAGAGGTGGAATGACTCAACCTTCCCGGGAGCGACATGTACCGAGACGTGATGAATCAAAACAGCTCATTTAAACTCAGCGGCTTGCCTTACAGCTCTGGAAACCAGTTCTCATCTGCGAGACTGCATCCGGCCTGTCAAGTTTAAGAGCTGCTCTGGTGGCGACGTTGGCCATAACCCGGAGCTTGTGCTCAAAAGGATGCCGTAGGCCAGTGTACACCTCAGTTGAGGATCTGGCCTGCTCTCTGTGCAGGAGAGGGGATTATGAGGTTGCATCCTTCAATAAAGCATTCGAGGCCCATTGAACCCTGTTGCTTTTTACACAAAACTGTCACTTTTAATGGGAGGGCCAAATGGTTTCCGGATGAAAGGGCTAGAGAAGCCAACAGCTCTGTAAAGAACAAGCGAATGTCGTCTTTTGCAATTTTGGGTCCTTGGCTCAATTTGGGCTGGCTGTTGTGGCACCTGTGTGGTATCGGTGCATTTTCTTAAAGGCAGGTTCCCTCAGCAGCTCTCTGCCTCAGCTTCCCTATCTGTAAAATGGGTATATGACTTAAAAGCATAAGGGTGTTGGGAAATATTCTGGCTTGTTGGTGCTCCCATTAGACCCCAGTGTCGCTGCATGGGGTCAGCCGGAACACTCTGGGCATCACGGCTTGGGAAAAGGGGTGTTTGTATTGCTGTCGCCAAAACCACCAGGCCCCTGGGAATCCTTCGGGCAGTGCCAGGATGTTCACGTTGCTGTTGTCTCGCAGCTACCGGGGGCTAGAGAAGTCTATCAAGCCGTCAGTCTGGCACCTTTCACTAGCACTAGAGACTGAAATTAAGTTTCTCAAAGCATGCACCACATATTCAGGTGATTTGGCACAGCAGGTGTGCGGTCTGAAATGTAGGAGGTGGCTTTGGCACTGCTGTTTTCTGAACCCACAGGTCTTAGGTTCTGAATGACAGAAGGGAAGGGACTGCCCCAAACTCCAATCCGTCTGGTTCCTGGTGCGTAGGATGTATCTGTTTGCAGGCTCAGACAATGTTCTCTGTTTCAGGTACCTAAATCACGTCCGAGCTGCTTCTCCACAAGATCTTGCTGGAGGCTACACTTCTTCCCTTGCGTGTCACCGAGCCCTGCAGGATGCTTTCAGTGGGCTCTTCTGGCATCCCAGCTAGCCGGCATACACCTGCCTGGGAGAAATGGATGCTGGCAGGGAACAAACAGCGAATCTCGGGTACGCTGCTACCCTCTGCACTATGGGGAAGTGGCTGTCCCTTCCCTGCTCGAGCCAGCTCTGTTTGGGTATTCAAAAGAAAAAAGTCTGCACCCGAGCTTTGTGAAGTGAGATACGTGCTTGTGGAAGGGGGAACTCATTAGTCATGGGGCACTTTGCTGAAGGAGGCTGAGGCACGAAGCCACATCAGATGGAAGATGTGAATAATTCTGCGGTGTATGTTTGAGGTTTAAAAAACAGACTTGTAAATTTTTTAGAAAATAAAGCCAGACTTTTTATTGAATCGTGTGGTTTTTTTGCTCTTACTGCAGGGTTGCATTGGCACACGCATGTAAATGCTATTTTGGTTATAACTCGTCTTGTCAGTATTCAAGCTTGTGTTTTCTTCCCAGAAAGCTAGTTTCCCCCCCCCCCAGCTCAGCTAGCACGTTCAGTTCCTGCTGCCGGCCACAGGTGAGGAGACACTACTCGGAGACTTCACAAAATGAGTGACATCAGATACCAGTGTCCGAAACAGAAGCAAGATCTCTGGTTGCGAACCTTTCACCTCCGTGCCTGCAGAAGCAGCTGAAGTGCTGGTTAATCCCACTGCAGGTCATTCTAGTTGGTGAAGGAAGCCAAACTACATGGCCAGGAAGGGAAAAAGCCTTTAACTTCCTTGCGGTAGTTTTTCCCCATGGAGCTGTTCTGTAAGCAGCACAACAGGCTTCTAGTTCAGGATGGCATGCCCACAGGACACATCCTCCTCCACCTGCCCACATCTGCTCTCCCAGGCCCGACCTTCAGGATACTCCCGACCCCACAACCTTTACTACCGCTGGTCCCCTTCAGGGGGAGGGAGGGAAGCCCAAAAACCGTTGTGGAAGAGGTGGAGCCTTGGGCATCTTAACAGGCATCCGCACTGTCCTGTGGATGGGCCATTCTGGGCACAAAGCTAGCGATGCAAGCGTGACCTGCTTTGGGTTAGTGTAGGTGGAGAAGGAGAGAACTTCCTCCCCTCTTCCTCTGGTTATGTGGGAGTTCCCTTTTTAAGCTCCAGCTCATCGGCCCTCTGAACGCAACTGCTTGCTGCCTTCCTGCGCTTAATGTGAATGCAGAGACAGGCAGCTCATACGTGCAAGCAATTAGTTACCTTGCCAGCAAGAGTCAGTGCAAGGTTCTGTTTCTGGGAGCAGAGACCGTAATTACACACGAGTCTGCACTGAATATTTCGAAACCGTGGCCTTCAATGTGCCTAAATACAATTATATTTAAACACCTTAAATTACATATGAAGTACAATGGAAGGCTCTCTTGAGCCACAGGGCCCAGCCCCCTGCATTTGCAAGTGGTCATTTACCACAGGAATCCCCCAAATTGTCGATTCCTCACACACATCATGTAGACGCAATCTCCAACCACCATACAACGGGGGTGGCCAACCTGTGGCACAGGCAGCGTCTGCGTGTAGCACGTGGCAGATCAGGGAGGGGACAGGCAATGTGGTAGCAGATAGGGCAGCAAGCAGAAGGTAAAGCAGCAGATCAGGAAGGGAGCACAGGACAGGAAGCAGAAAGCAGAGCAACAGATAGGACAGAGGAAGGGGATCAGATTGGCACTTGGAGAGGGTGTGGAGCTCATTTGCAACAAGCTTGCTAACACGGTTGCTCCCTGCTGCCATACAAGGTGCTGGGGGAGAGATGAGGACAGAGCCAATACCCTGCCCCTGACCATTTCCCTCTGGTTGCATTCAGATGTTCCCAAGATCCTAGGAAAAGGGCCATGCCCGTTTCTAGGGGAAGGCAAACAAAAGCCAGGTCTCTGGTTTCTACTCGTGTAGCACCTAGGAGCCCCAACCATGGGACAAGGCTCTTGCAAACAGACTTGAAGAGGCTGCAAGACATGACCCAAGCAGTGAGTCCCTGGGGAAGTACAGGGCAGTGGCGAGATGCTACTGAGCGGCAGGTGTGAGGGTCTCAGCAGGCCAGCAGCTGAAGCCCTCAAACTTCTGTAAGCATCACTGCAAACAAGTCTTTTAAGGAGGGATCTGAAGGGGAGCAAAGTGGCTTTGCAGGTGTTTCCAAGAGCATGAGGGGAGCATGGGAGAAAGCGCAAGGATGTCAGTGTAGCAAGGAGGATGATGGAGGTAATTGTTAAGAGTTTGATGCTGAAAGCACAATGATGGATACAGGGAAGGAAGGGTTTGAGAGTGCATAATAAGACAAGCAGCCAATGGAGCAAAGCAGGCAGTCCACAAGGACTAGGAAATGTAGCTTTGCAGTAGCACTTTGGGTAGATGTGAGTGGTTCAAGACTGCATTTGCCAAACCAGAGATGTGAGATAAGAGCCTGGTCAAGGGAGTTCTAAGTGCGTGCAGCAGAGGAAAGGTCCTGCTTTGAGAGGGTATGCAAAAGCAAGATTTAGATATAGTCTGGCTGTGAAAACATAGAAACGGGGTCAAAGATGATGCCCAGGTGGGCCCAAGTGACAGGCAGGATGGTGATGTTCCCCAGAGCAAGGGAGAAAGATGGAAGTGGAAATGGGGTCCCATTTTAGCTGAACAGAGTACAAACACTTAGATGTCAGAGAAACAGACTGATGACCCATGAGAAGGTAAGAAGGAGAATGGAAGGGTTCAAGGGCAGAGCCTTGTGAAGCCCACACTGAAAGCTTGAGGGGAAGAGGAGCATCCTCTGAAGGGCTCACAGAAGTCACAAATGAAGAGAGATGTAGGAGAATGACCAGGAGATTGTGGGGTCCATGAAATAAAGGGGAGTGTGGGTAATTGTGCCCTATACGCCAAGCTTGTACCAAATCTATCGTTGCATGCTGATGGTCATTTAGTAGTCAGTACAGTAATACGGCAGGGTCCTTCCACCTTTAGCTAAAAGCATGGAGCTCTAAGCCCCTCCTCTTAATACCAGTGATCACTAGTGCAGCACAGGTACAAATCTGTGCATTTACCTGGACCTCAGAGCATGTTTTTCAAAGCTGTCTTTACTTAGACACACAGGATCTGCCTGAGAAGCCAAGGGACACCCAGCCAGACTGTGCCAATTCAGGTGGCCTTGCACATTCGGCATCATCGCAGAAAGGTTTCACGTTTCCACAGCTTCAAGTCGGAATGAAATGTCTGTGTTCAGGTGCCACCCTGCCATAAGCTGCATAAAGCTGAACCAGAAGACATGCCTAGTCTGGGTTAGCACACCACACTTTGCTCTTCCTTTCTTAAGGAAGGACCTGGACAATAGAACTGTTATAAAATGAGGAAATAAAGTTTAATATCCTGTGCAATAAAATAAATGATTTCATCGCTTTGATGCTGGAATTAAACAAAAACAAAAGCCACCAGGGAGCAGGCTGTTCACAAAAAAAAGATGCAGCGCAGACTTTACCCATTAGGACACTGTGTTGTCTTAGCTCAAGGAAGAACCCAGCCCGCCTTGATTAGCCTGAAGGCTGGAGGTACCCAACCTGCGTTACTGTGTCTTCCACGAATTAATGACAAAGGACTGGTCAGTGCTCTTGTCAACTGATTGATTTTTCTTCAGAAGAATCTCCATTTGGGCGCAGACGTTTAGAGGCCGGTTCCTCTGGACTCACTGGAACAAGATCAAAAAGGGGTAAGTTATTTCACAGGCAACAAAAGAAATCTATATGACAGTGTTTGCACTGAACTACTGGAGTCGTGACACTTGGACATGTCACTGAGACAGGTCAAGTCAAAGCAGAGAGCCAGAGCAGGCAGTCTGACCTGGGTAGAGCTAGAGGAAGGTGCTCACTGCTGGGAGCAGAGAAGCAGTGCGGGGAACTGGAGACAAACCCTGGCTGTGGCAGCTGAAGGAGTTCCCTGCACTGAATGGAGGAGCAATACAGGAGGCTAGAGGAACTGTGAGCAGGCCCAGGAGGGTGCAAGCTGAGAGAAGCTCGCAGAGCTGAGCAGAAGCCTGGGGAGAGCTTAGAGAAGGCAGCCCAGCTGCACTGGATTGGGTTGTTCTTTATGCTGCTGTTTCGGTTGAAAGGCATGGGAGGAAAGGAGGCCACTAAAGGTGCCCTGCAGAGGGGCTTAGATTACTGTTGAGTCAGTGGGCTGCCAGAGGCCCTGTGAACCATGACCCAGTTGTCAGAGCCCGAGCAGTGGTGCAGAGCAGGACACCCAGGACCACTGTTCTGGTTCTCTGGAGGTTCTTTCCAGAGTTATTAATAACAGCAAAGATGCAGCAGGCAAGGCCAGGGTGATACTTGGAGTGAGACCAGAGTGAAAGGAGCAGGATTAGAATGGCTGCAAGGAGGTGCTGCTCCCACTGCTACCATTTCAGAGGGGAGGTTTAAGCCAAAACAGAGCTAAAAGATGTAATGTGAACTGGTGTAGCTGACCTGAGGATGCGCGGTTCCACTGAACTCGGGAAGAGTTTCAACAGATACTTCTGGGAGTGCAGGTGGCTATATAAGCATTTCCCTATTAAAATGGGTACGAGCTGATTCTGTCCGCTTGGAGGTTTCAATCCTAAACTGACCCCACACAGCCACAAAACCCACCATGCAGATGGGCCCCAACACGCAGGAGAGGGACTAAGACAATAACATCATTGTGCCCGAGGTGAAAGTTAGCCCCAGATTCAACTTAATCCTCTAATGTACCCCTGACTTCCTCTCTGAAGTGTCAAGGCTGCAGCTTGCCAGCGCTAAGAACTGAGCAGCACGAGTCTAGGGCTTACCTTCAGTAGGGCACTGCCTCTTGTACAGCACATCAGCTGGGACCTGGAAACTAATGCACAGCATTTCCTTACTTGGTGCCACATTTCTCACCAGGCGAATAGAACAGCGTCCCTCTAAGGATGTTCCCAAGAAAGCTTCTGCTTTGTCTTGAATGTCTTTGGCAGGATTATCGTGTTTGGAGAAGCTGTAACAGTGCACTGTGGGAAGGAGATTGGAGCTGCATGGTTCCCCGTCTAAGAGATGCTTGAAAACATCCAGAAATTCAATAGCCAAAGCTGGCAAATTCATGACTATATGTAGAGAGTTTTTCTTTTCTTTTGTTGAAAGCGAGAGCTCTTCGGTTAGCTGTTCTTTCACGGGCCCCCTGAGGAAATCCCGGCCATCCATGTTAAAGACTTGTATTGTTCTGTCCACCTTGTTCAGTTTACAGTTGTGTTGAAGCCATTTGTAGGATTCAGGGTTTAGATCGTTTGCAAATACTCTGCACTTCTTCCTGGCTGCTAGGATGGCAAAAGGTCCAACCCCAGCAAAAACATCAAACAGAACATCCTCCGGCTTTAACAGGTCGACGATGCGGCTGTGCTCTGTGCTCAGGCGTGGGTTCCAATACACTTTGGAGAAGTCAAATTCATATTGGATGCTGTTTTCTTTAACCTGAAAGTCCAAGACATTGGGTTAAACATTCCATATTCAGATTCCAGACACATGCATGTTTAAGCATCATAATTAATTTGCTGCAGCAAAAAAGAAAGCATGTTACTAAAATGGAATGGGTACGTTGATATTAACACTATTGATGGAACAAATGAGACTTGTGTGCGCAAAACAAAATTTTTGCCCCCCACTCTCCTCTTTCTATGGAAGGGCCACGGAAAGATGCTTTAGCCACTGCAGGGAATTTTTCAGTGTCAATCTGGCTATCTGGCCTGCACTTGTATAAACTGGCAGGCAGAGGGGAGGCAACTTAAAGAGTCATAAAAAAAAAAATTCCTTAGTCCCTTCAAGGGCTTTACAGCAGGCTGCCAGCTGCTTTACCGCTAGCTGGTTTCAAAAGGGGATGCCTCAAGCCCTCTTTTGCGTCAAGTCCATAGTGACTGAAGGACAGACAATACAAGAATGACAGATCTAAGCTACATGGGACCCAATTCTACAACGTTTTGTAAGGGCACTGCACTTGGCCTCTGCAGATAGCAGACATCAAGCACCTGAGTCCCATCCAACAGGAAACTTGATGACCGAAGTCCTTTGAATAGACAAAAGATGTAATATAACACCAAAAGGAGGTGGATAGTTTAGACCACTGCACAAGTTTATGGCCAATAATGAGAATTACTGCATCATTTCAACTGCCATTTCCCAAACCATAGTTTACATTCTGGTGCCAACAGTGCAAGAATCTCTACAGGACTCCAGCCTCACTGAAATAAAAAGCTAATATTGTCTTTGCAATCTTGAGTGAAATCTGATGCTTTATATTCCAAGTAGATCTCGTATCTACACGTGCAGAAAACTTTACTGCACCAAACTAGAGAATTGCTTTGTTTCAAGACTATAAATCTAGCTAAATGAAACAGTGGGTAATGGTTGCTTAAACTCCCATGTAAACCTCAGATACCCAATTTACGGAATTATATTTTGCACTTAAACAAAGTGCCTTTCATCCCAAGGATCATAACACACTATTAGGATGAGTTTTATCATCACAGGCTTTTGCTTATGCCACAAAGTAGGTCAGTGGTAAAGATCAGAATAGCACTCAAGTCTCAGTCCTATTTTCCAGCCACTGTAGGTGAACACACATTTATCTTCTTGGGCAAATGCATTTAACAATGCAACATAGCCCTCATATGTTTCTGGGTAAAACAGACCAGGAGATTCTAAATAAGGATTGCTGTCAAAATCCATTACTCAACCCAGATTTGAATGGGTGGTAAAACCTATAAAAACTGAAATAATGCTTAGGTACATCACCCCTATGAAGAACGATCTTAATGGGGCCGTTATTTCATTCCCCATAGGCTGGGATGTATGAAACGTCACTTCTTGAGAACCACAGGAAGAAAAGAAAGAGTTTTAAAAGTTTTCTAGCATCTTTCAATTGTCCCTGCTTTTCCACTGCACCTGCATTGTAGGTGTTGTTTAAACCCTGGCTGTGCTCGAGGAAATAGGAAAAAACCATACCTTTGTCATCATGTTGGTCTCCCCAGCTAGGATCTCCATTTGAAAATTTCGGTAAGTATTATCAATGGTGTTGATTTTATTTACTACAGAGGTGATTCCTGGATTTTTGTCAATGATAACCTGGCCTGAAAGAAACAAATACATTCAAATCTCAAGTGTTGCTGTTGTACCCAGTGATGCACCCAGCACAGCAAAAAAGGGGAGAGGGGCGCTCAGGACCCCCAGCACCGCTACATCTTTAAATACCTATTACACAGATTTGTGGTTATTTATATTATGCAACTAGCATTTAGTAAAATGGAAATTTAGTTGTATTTCAAACATACATTTGCTTTGGTAATGACCTACATGTAAAATCATTCAGGTTATGGGCAAGTGTATCTAGTAACCACTTTAAAAGGGCAGCGTGCATCAGCTGTTCTGTCTACAGCAGGGGTACTCAATCTCCAGCCCATGGGCCAGATCCACCCCATGGCACCTTGCCATCTAGCCTGTGGGGCTCTCCACAGGTCTGGAAATTTGGCAGCGGGGGAACAGTGCCACTGCTTCCCTACTGCCAAATCTTCTGACCTGTGGAGACTCCCAGGCCCTGCGCAGTGTCCAATCCCAGTGAGCAGAGCTGGGTGGGGATGGCACTGGGTCCATGAAGCTCAACCTGGTTGGCGCAGGGCCCCTGGGACCCAATCCTGACACACAGCAGGCTGGAGGAGGCAGTGCTGGACCCTCAAGCTCCAATCCTGGCATGAGGGACAGGGAGGAGGTAGTGCCAGGCCCCAGGACCTGATTCAGTTCATAGACGGACCCTGTGTCACTCATCTGACCCCCAGAGGCACAAGGCTGAACGTCACTGGTCTGCTGGATGCTGCAGCAATTAAAGTTAGTGAACTGGTAATGTTGAAAGGGTTTTCTGACACTTGTACCTCTATGGGATCATGCAGATGTAACAGGTCCATGGCAACATTTATTAGTGACACAATTATTACATCTGTTGTTGTATATTCTCAGTGTGGTAGGAATTAGTTCCCCTCGTGCCGCTATAGAAGTGTCACAAAGTCTCCCATAATGCAAATACCTGACATTGAAAAACAAAAGGAATCACAAGTTCATAGAAAATGAGGGTTGGAAGGGACCTCAGGAGGTCAAATGTAGTCTAACACCCTGCTCAAAGCAGGACCAGCCCCAACTAGATCATCCCAGCCAGGGCTTTGTCTAGGTCTTAAGACCCTCCAAGGATGAAGAGTCCACAACCTCTCTGGGTAATCTGTTCCAGTGCTTTACCCTGCTAGTGAGAAAATTCTTCCTGATATCTAACCTAAATCTCCCTTGCTGCAACTCGAGCCCATTGCTCCTTGTTCTGTATCTGCCACCACTGAGAACAGTTCAGCTCCATCCTCTTTGAAATCCCCCTGCAGGGAGCTGAAGGCTGCTGTTAAATCCCCCCTCAGTCTTCTCTAGACTAAACAAGCCCAGTTCCCTCTCTTCATCAGTCATGTCCTCCAGCTCCCTGACCATTTCTGGACTCTCCACTGGACTCTCCAATTTTTGGCCACATCCTTTCAGTAGTGGAGGGCCCAAAACTGGACACGGTACTACAGAGGTGGCCTCCCCTTTGCCAGATACAGGGGAAGAATCACTTCCCACTGAGCTAAATCCTCAGTGACTATTCCTGCTCTTCAGGGAACCTATGCAGCCCACAAAGGGTTAATCTGTTCCCCCTGGCTTCAGCTCCCCTCACTGTAGTCAGGATCTCCAGACTGCCAGGCCCCTTCTCTGGCTTTCATTTCCTGCTTCTTTCCCAAGAAGTGGAGTAGGGTAGGGCCGGGTTGTGTGGCTAAGTGCAGCCTGCAGTGCTGGAGGAGCCAGGGCCAAAGAGGCGAGGTGCAGGGCAGCCACCCACCTGCATGGCGCAGTGGTGGAAGGGCTGCCCTCTCCCACAGTGCCAGGGGAGCTTGCAGCTAGGGAGGTGAGACTACTAAATTGGACAGCCTGGTCTAGTGAATACAGCAGATCTTAGGAGACCTGAGTGCTCCTCCTAGTTCTGCTACTGATTCACAGGGCAAGTGACACCTAGAATCTGCCATGATATACCCAGTAAACTCTCATTTTCCTCCAGGGATCAGATTCATTTTGTAGCTCAATGCAATTTGTACAATCTTTAAAGAGGGATGAATTGGGAACCCAGAAAAGTAGCAATGTCACCGATTCGCAGGGCAGACTGCAGCAAGGAACTACAGCTGCCACATCAAAAAAGAGGTGTCATCCAACTCCAATGTTGGCTCCTGCTGCTGCCAGACACTTGAGTTCAGCCTATTTGCTTGTCTTTGCTGAGGATCAGGGTCAAAGCCAATGCTTGGTGAATGCAGGCTACTACTTTTTTTGGATTAGGCTGTTTGTCTAATTTAGTCTAAGTATTTGTTTTTAAACACAAGGCTGCGGTAGGTCAGAGAAAAACTATAAAGGTGCCTAAAGTCCTCCCTGTGAATAATGGCAAGCTGTAGCAATTATTAAAATGATGCTTATCTACTTGTGCACCTCCCAAAGTTTTTGTTTTGTTTTTTTTACATACCAATCAAATGTTTGTAGGGCAGCTGATGATCTCTGAGATTCAAGTGAGCTATATGGCCAACTCTGCTAAATCCAGAGGTGACATCTTGGCCTTCTGGGAGCACTGCTTGGAAGATTTCCTCTGCCTTGAAACAGTCATAAGTGAATTCCACGTCATGCTTGGATAGTTCAGGAATAATATCAAACTGTTTTAATATTTTTCGGTCAGCTTCTCCCAGGGAACCTTCTGATGACATTTTATGGGGATCCAACAAAACAAGTTTATGGTGTTCATCTTCTGGATCATCAATCACTCGCTTCAGACCCGCCTGCTGCAGCACCATGTGTTTCAGAGATTTCAACAGCCTGTTTATTATTTCTTTTTTCACCTTGAGAACAGGAACAGTAATTGTTTTTTTGAAAGCAGCTCTGTCGAGTATTGTCATTCCACGTACATCAGGATTTGGTGAATATAGTTCAGGATTAGATTTATTCTCTACAGTTTCAGGCATCCTAAAGGAACTATTTCTTTGAACCTCTATACAAAGTCCAGAGAGTCTGTCAAAATGTTGTGCCAATGGCTTCCAAGCTGTTGGAAATGATGTATTTGAGGCAGCTGTTCCAAAACATGTAGTTGTCAATAGTCTAGCACAGCATCCATGTAATCTCCATAAAATCCTAGAAGGGAAATTATTCATTTTATAGACATTGTGTAATCATTCCTATTTAAAAAAATAAGGCTGCAAATCAGGCGGATTTGCTGTTCTCTCAAAATAAAGCTTCCATTTGCATCAAATCATTCACAATAGTTTTGTAAAGCTCTATTATTATGAACAACACATCCCAAGAATTTCCATCCCCTGGCAAACTGTGTAAAGCCAAAAAATGTATTTCACAGAATCACAGGGAAAACTACCATAACAGAAGTACTCACATCGCAGAGCTACCTGAAAAACTGGTACAGGAGCGTGGTTTGCCTGAAGCGTTTCATTTATAGGGTATTGAAAGATGTTCTCTCCCCCCGCACCACTGGCCATGCATAATGTGAGGCTCTTGGTGTTATGTGCATGGTAACGGTTCTATCTAGCTCTTCGTATTGTGCCCATCGGTGCAGTATCTGCTTTCTGGGCCTCACTGTCTCCCCACAGCGTCAGGGATTTGTCTGAACATAAGATCAATGGAACAACTTATGTCAGCTGTTGCAAACATTTGTTGTTGCAGCTTTTTCTTGCCGTGACCAGACTACCCTCATGCCAGGCCCTAACGCAGTTGTCACCACTTTGCCTCTTTTGGCTTTTGTCCCTCTTCAGTTATCAAAAGGCTGCAGAGTGGGCACACGCTGGTAACTGGGAGCTCTCACAGTGCAAGCTGTTTTGTGGAAGAAAATAACCAAAGCCTGGTCCAGCAGACAGTGGAGCCTTCACGTCCAGCCCTTAAACTCAGTCAGATACTAGCATGGCCACCTGCTTTAAGGGTTTGCTTATTGGTAATGAAAGCACTTCTCTTTTAGAGAGTTGCAGCAGATGCCAGATCATGCAGCTTTCTCCGTCTCGCTAGGCTTTTCCCGCCCCTGTCAACTGCTCCCAGGTGGGAACACTGATTTAGGTCATGCTCTTGGGAACCTCCCAATGCTGCTTGTGCTTTCTGGTTATTCATTATCGTGGCCCCTCTTATCACACAGAAGAAGCCCACCATGTAAGTCAGAGTCATTCTGGTTTATGGCAACGTGAGCTAAGAGAAGATGCTCATTTCTCCAGGCTTTGCAGGAAATCCACCTTTCCTCTCTGACATAGTCTACCTTACCGCCATGTGTCCCCTTCCTCACCTGCACATACACATCACTCCCCCCTAGAGAACACTTCCAGAAAGATGTGGCCGTTTCAGGAGGAGTCTGGCACAGGGCAACAACAATCATTAGGGGCCTGGGAGGAACGGCTGCTGAAAAAGGCCATTAATATATGATCAAGGGACCCCAGGTAGAGACCGTGCCCCCCTCTGCAGAGGAAGGCACCCCGCCCCCCCACCCCTGGGAAGGGGCCTGGGCCTCCCAGCCTCTGCGTGGGGCACAGCATTAACTGCATCGGCCAATAAGGAAGGACCCAATCGACTCGGATCGGCCAATAAGGAAGGAGTGAATCAAATCGGATCAGCCAATAAGGAAGGAGTCGACTCGAATCAGCCAATAGGGAAGGAGTCAAATCGGACTGACCAATAAGGAGGGAGCGAGTCAAATCGGATCCGCTAATAAGAAGCTGATCGACTAACAGGGATCGCCTCAGATGCGATGGATCGGTAAGGATCGCCTCAGGCCCCGCCCATCCCCGCCCCCTCACAGCGCGGGGCTCCCCACGCCCCCGGCCCCCCCGCGCGCGCACCCCTCACCTCATGCCACAGCCGCTCTGCGCACC
>NW_005842059.1:166570-166824 GCF_000455745.1 Alligator sinensis
GCCGGCCCGGCCTGGACCATCCCACACCATGCAGCGTGTGGACTGTCCCATGCCGCGAGGGGCCGCCGCCATCAACAGAGAGCGCGGCTGGTACCTGTCGGCGCCGCAGCGGGAGGGCGGCGAGGAAGAGGAGAGCGCGCCGCTGCTGCCCGCCAGGGTGCGTCGGGGGGGAGTGTTCTACCGTATTGACGTGATACAACCCGCAGCCTCAGAACGGCGGGGGGGGGGGTGCGTCTTTTCTTCCCAACAGCGCA
>NW_005842059.1:166855-193019 GCF_000455745.1 Alligator sinensis
CAGCCGCAGCCTCAGGGCTGACTCGCTTGTTTTTTGCTAACTGGGTGCGTTTGTTCTGTTCGCAGGCGCCCCCGGATCGCGGGAGCTCCTTTGGTTTCGCAGTGTTTAATTTAATGAACGCCATCATGGGAAGCGGGATACTTGGCTTGTCCTATGCCATGGCCAACACGGGGATCATGGGTTTTAGGTAAGTCAACGCCCGGCGAAAGACCGAATGAATTGAAAAAGAAAGAAAAAAGAAAGCTCCCATTGCTGCGTGTAACCTGTTTCCCTGGGTAATTAAGAGCAAACCGAGCTGCGGAGGCTCGTGGGTGGGAGAAACGAGTTATATTGCGTAAGACCTGGATGGCTCGTGCCTTTGCCATTAGCCAGTGAAGCTCTCGGCTCCCGTGTTACGTATCCAAATCCGGCCTGTGCGCGTGGCGACCAGCTTAAATTGCTGTCTCTAGCAATGCATTGGGGTCAGCTCCATTCCCGGTGCTGGGACGCTTCAGGTTGTCCCTCTGATTCCTTCCATAAGCGTCGAGTTTGCTAGTTTATATGTGCACGCATATCCCAGATTTACTATGTGTGTATCTCAGTTGGGGTTTGAAAGGATTAACATAGGTTGCCTTTGCCCTCCGTGGGCAATGTACTCTAACGGAGATAACAATGTGAAGAGTGAGGAAACCGCAAATGCTGAGTAGGCCGGTAACCGTATGAACTATAGTCAGCAGACAGCCACAGAATGAGGAAATCCTGTCTCGTGATAGCTTCTTTCTTGTGAAAAAATCTCTGTTTAAAAAAAAAGGTTTGTATTTCAGAGATTGCCTAAAACGTCAATATTTTGTATTTTAGTATCTTGCTGCTGATTGTTGCCAGCCTTGCTGCTTACTCTGTATTTCTGCTGCTTAATATGTGCATTCAGACAGGTAAGTGAAGAACATGCGCAGAACATTAATTTGTAGTATATTTGTATCTCTTCTACGTGTCAAAGGCGTGACCGTGCAAATTCATTTTTATAACCGTGTCTTCCTATGTGATATAATGCATAATTCACTCAAGCTGCACTATTTTAAGTTTTCATATTCTTCGTTATTTACTTTGTCGTAAAGATGTGCACGTAAACGCAGAGTTGAAGTATTGCCATAAACTCAAAACCACTTGAGATAAAAATTTACATTTTCTGATTATTATGAAAAGTAGAATAGCTTGCAACCTTTCAGTAATCCTGAAATGAAAGGTCCTGTTTCTTTTAGCACTGTTTTTACATCTGTTAGATCGGATCAGTTCAGGAAAAGCAGCCACACAACCTTTTATATATTTATAAATGAAATGTTAGGAGTAACAGTAAACCTTTGATTGCCTGCCTGCATTTGTAATCTACATTTGTTCACTTTGCGTATGGATACCTGTCAGCCTTAGTGACCTTATTGGATCATCATCCACCCCATTGCATTTCGTATGCACTTTTGGTTCTCGTCTTAAAAATGGTCTGATGCTGAATGTCATCTGATTGTGATGCGATAAAGTATTAAATTATCCTAGTTCTAAGCGGTTTATTTAGTAAAGATTTCAAAGAATAACCTCACATTTTCTGCTACCTAATGGTTTTAATTCTTTCTTTTGTAAAACTGTTATTGCAACCTTAAGGTAGTCCCTTTAATCTGTGATCTATATTGTAGCAAGAAGTTTCTGTCTCTAATCATCTGCCTTCTTATCATTCCCATCTGTTCTCTTTTCTTCACCTTAAGGATGGTAGGAAAACTTCTCTTTCCTTATTGCCTTTGTCTTCCATAACTACCTTTGATCACTTGGATGACTGCTTCCTGATTCTGCTCAAGAGACAGCTGCTCCTGTCTTGTATATTTTCAGCAGAGGTAGGGTTATGCTTCTGTAAGATATTATTGACTGCGTGATACTTTTGCACTAAATTGTGGTCATCTTTTTCTCTCTAGTGAGTTAGGGTTACAAGATTTGGGTTACTCAGTAGGTAGCCTAAGAGTAAAAAGTTTTGAAAATTGCCCTTTATTGTGGTAATGGTGATTTTTATTTATATATATATATATATGCGCGACTCTTCATAATCTTTTGATATATTTAAGATTTCTCATGGGAGGTATCCATAAGGTAATAGGACTGGGTTTTAGGTGATGCAAATTTTGTTTACAGGTTGGCGGTAAATTTGCAACAGGCTAGTGGTGAACCTGCAGCTGGCCCCAAGTCTCTCAGCTTTGTCCATTCCCTATCCCTGAAACTGGGTTAATAAAACTTCTTAGTTTCATTAGTTTATAATGCTTTGTATAATGAGTTCAGTGAGCGGATGGAAAAACTCCTATACATGCTAAGTGGTATTATTTTTAGGATGCTGTTAGTAATTATCTTCATGGACAGCCCATTGCAAAGGAAATGCTGGAGGCAAGCCAAATGGATGGGGGGAAGGGAGGAGGAAAAGGCTATTTAAAAAAAAAAAAAAAAGGAAGGAAAAAAGAGAGAAAAATATTTAATGTTGTCAACTTTGAAGATGTAAGCCATCATTATATCCTGGGTCTCCAGATCATCATCTAAGAGTAATGTTACATGTCTAGGCAGCCTTTTTAGTACAGATTGATTTAAGCAAGAAGCACCACCATCATGACATGATGACAGACTTTTCAGTTAGTGATTGTTAATCAGCTAAGGTCTTGTTAGGTTACACTGGCACCAGAAATATGCTTCAGTGCTGCACTAAGTGAAATTTTATTCAAATTCCTTGATTTTAGATTTACCGGCTTCAGTGTTTTCATGTGATTACTCTCGGCTTACACTTACTGTAGTTTGGTCAGCAGTTCTTCTAGAACAAATAAGTAATTTTTCTGTAAGAGAACGTTCCAGGTCTTTTAATAGGAAATTGTTAAGTCTAAAAGGTTATGAAGTTGATCTGCTAGGCTTTTATCTTGGTGAAATCTGTCGAAATCTTTATATATTAGATACCTTTTTCAAAACAACCAACTAAAAAAGAAGAAAAAAAAATTGCAGCAGGCTAGGTTTCATGGCCAGCACGATAATAGGCTAAGACATAGTCCAAAATTAGAAGGAAAGAGGCTTTAGTTTCAATTAACATTAAGCCATGAGTTGGGAAAACATTTTTAATGAATGAAAATCCTAATGTTTGTAGTGTCCATAAGCTATCCATTAAGGCAACATCACATCATGGTCGGATGGGTTGGGGGACAAATGTAGAAAAGAAACGATATACATCTGCCACTTCAGGTAAAGCTTCTCTAATAGTTGCACTATAGACAGAGATTGAGCTGTATTAAGCACAGACATTTTAGTCATCATGTCTGATTTTTTTTTTTTTAGTGATATGTACCCAGGACACTGTGACATTAAGTCTAGTTGCTAGTAGTGACCAAATGGCTTAGCACATAGCCACTGTAGTTTATACCCAGGCTTTGTGTGTTGATCACCAGTTACCATTCTTCAGCATAGTTTATTACCCTTATCTGTTTCGGGGACTAACCTGTCAAAAAGCTGTACATATTCTGCAGGAGTAGAAATGTTTGAGCTGCTTCTACATCTTATGTAATGTCTAACGAATGTATTCATCAGCCTTGCTAGTATTGTAATGATCGGTTTAACCTCCCGCATGATAACTGGATGATTTCCATTCAGGGTTTCAGAAATCAAGTATTTTTGATGACTTCTCTTGTGTTTAAACCAATTCAGTTTATTATTTTGCACTTTATATTTTCAAATCAAACGCATGTTTATATTTTTGAAAAATTAAGAATGCCACGCTGTTCACGGGACTTCATTTCTAGCACAGGTAAAGAGTTAATACTTTAATCAGAAACTCTGAACTCTTGCATAAGCTTTCTTTTCTCTTTCTGTTGATGATTTGTTCGTTCCTTTCCCATGAGTATTTATTACATATTTGTTCCTGCAGCAGTAGAAAGAACCCCTTCACAAGTATAGTGACTAGTTGGCCCTTTAGAATAATCTGTATTTCAAATGATCAAATGCCGTGTAAAGATATGAACAGGTAACAATACAGAATAGAACATAACAGGTCAGGTTTCTTACGCTACTGCAGAACATGAATAACTCCAATGCCGACGGAGCGCATTTACACTGAGAGCAGACTGGCCCATCTTATTTTAGCATAAATGTTGATGGCAGTATTAGAGAGGTGTATCTAAAACACAGGGCTTCTCAGAAGAATGAGCATTAGTTATTTTCTGTTGTACATTACACTGATCTTGCTGGACTTGGAGCTTTACAGGCGGATAAGATTCTGCTTCTGTCTTGAGACCGTCACAATCCGAGGCTGCAGTCCTGTAGTCTGATCCATGTGGGTTTATTCTTAATGGAAGCAGATGTCACCTGTCATTGTTTTTGTGCCACCATCAAACAAAAATGCTATGGGGGCACAAAGCGAAAGCAAAAAGACGTCCGTACCCTTTGTCAGGCTGCAGTGTGGTTGCAATCAAAGGTAGCAATAACTTGTGCTGTTTTATTGCAGTGGGCATCTATTTGCTTTATGATGAAAGAGTGAGGACAGCCCAGAGCTGCCTGCACTCTCCAGCTGCCCCGGGCAGGAAGGAAGACAAGTATTAGAACAATACATTTATGTAGTTTTAAGCCGGACATTTTTTTTTAACCTCTGAATTCTTGAAACTGGTTGAACACCCAGCAGCAGCAGGCTGCACATTCATGTCACCTGAATAGAAAGAAGTTTACACTTTTTTTGAAAACACTTGAATTTCTGGTAGCAAAATGCAGAGCAACGGTGCAAAAACTGTTTTGTTCCAAATGAACCCTTTTTGGAGTTTCCAGCAAATGACTAGAGGTTGTTTTCAGTTGAAACCCAAGCTACATATAGGATCCTTTAATATAAATCAGGGGATTACCTATGAAGGTGGTCATAAGTGCAGATCTTACTGTGTACCACGTTCCATTGCAAATGTTCTTGCAGATCCTTGATACTGCAAGGTGCAGCTCTCCTGGAGGCAGGGCTTCATAAATGGAAATTATAAGATACTATAGTTTTCTTTTTCTAGGGAAGAGAACCTGATATTAATAACAAAGTGGATTTTTCTTTTCTTCTTTTAACAGCTGTCACTTCTTACGAAGATCTTGGCCTCTTTGCATTTGGGTCACCCGGGAAGGTAACATTTTTATATATTGTCCATCTAGCTCTTTGTTTTTATTATAACTCTGAGAAATGCTTTGTTGATGCATAATTGCCATTCAGGAAACAGAAATGGACCAAAAATTTAGTTCATCTTAGAACAGCTGTCCTTAGTGATGGTGGCTTATTCTGTCTAAATGTGAAGAAATCTTTGTTATTGTCTGGTTTTGTGCTATTTTCTAGATACAGCACTGGTATTTGTCACTCCACACCAGTTTGCATTACCGACAAATCCGCTTAATACACCGCTCCTAGTGTTATATGCCGACATTCAGATTCTTTACATTATTACCCCATAACCTGTTTAGAGACCCTTCCAGTAATTTATCACAGTGCTTTCATCCTTAGTAAGAAAACTTAGTTAAGTGTAAATGCTAGATGTAAGGTGAATATTTATAATTCAATCAGACAGAATGTAAGACGTGTACCATTAATGTAATGATCACTTCAGAAAAATAATAGTTATTCTTGAGAATCCATCCTAAAGGCTCTTTTTGGAACCAGAGTAAAAATGTGCTACTTCCATAACGATTAATGGATGGCTTATTGGTAGCATTTGCTTAATAACTAGCTTTGTCCAATGGTGTGTACAGTACATGCAAAAAAAAAATGCTAGTAGTGGTAATATGTGTTTCTTTGGGGGTTTGTGTGTTCAATGAGGGTGGGGGTCAGGGAGGAAGCTTATTAAATATTTACACATTTTGCATTACTATGAATACATTTTCAGTGGAGTGACAGTGAAAGCAGGGCTGTAACAAGTTGAAATAAAGTTGTCTGATTTACAAAAATTGTTAATGATATTTTGCCTCTAAAATGATTTTCTGGAAGTTGACCAAAAAAAAACCCCAACAGAAGCATGCATATAGGGAAGTAGTTTAATTGGCTATACTCTGATCTTTTTTTGGGGTGTAACTAGGATTCAGATCTGACTCATTATTGTGTATAACTTCCGTTAGCATTAACAAGCAGATGATGACTCTAGTCTTTGGACATCAACGTCAGTTGATCAAAATGAAGATAAAATCGATTACCTCAACTAGCAGCAAAGCTTGGTAGTAACAAAATATGAGATTGATATTTGCATTGTTCTGCCCATTCTACATGTGTTAAACATGAGGTATCAGAACCAGAAATGTAGGGCTTGAAAGGACCTCAAAAGGTCATTTAGTATCTTGTCCTACTTCGAGACCAGGATTAAGTCTTACCTAGACTATCCTGAAAGATGTTCGTCTAAACTATTCTTAAAAACCTACAAGACAGGAAATTTCATAACCTCTTTAAGTCGCCTGGGCCACTAGCTAACATATAGGACAATTATAACTATCCTTATAATTAGGAAGGTCTTTTTTTAGTGTAGGATGTAATCAAAATCTTTGGTGCAAGCAAAGCCAGGTTCTTCTTGTCCCGATCTCCCTTTTCTACCCCATTGTCAATGAGAACAATCGATCACCATCTTTTTTTATAACAACCTTTCCCACATAGGAAAACTGTGTCCCCCCTCTGTGTACTGTTTCCTAGACTAAACAAACTTAATTCCTTCCAACTTTCCTTCTGAGGCATATAAACTAAACCTTCTTTGCTTGTTCTGTGCTGGGTTCTCTCTAATTTCTGTACATCTTTCTTACAGTCGGGGACACAAAGCAGAATGATGTACTTTACCTGTCGCCTCCCCAGTGCCAAGTATCGTGGAATAATTATTTCCTGGGTTTTACACAGTGCTCCTGTCGGTGCTTCCTAGAATGAGATTTGACTCTCTTGCAGCAACCTCATATTATAGATTTGTATTCAGTTAGTGGTGCACTACAACCCCAAGCTCCTTTCCTGCAGTGCTGTTACTTATTTTGTATTTGTGTATTTGATTGCTCTTTCCTAAGTAGCGCTTTACACTTACGTTAACCTTATTCCGTTGATTTCGGACTCTATCTCCAATTCCCCGCAACTCATTTTGAATCGCATTCCTGTTCTCCAACAAGCTCATAACCTGTGTCAGCTTGCTGTCATTTGCGGTGTCTATAAATATGTTCTCCATTCTGTCATACAAGTCCTTAATGAACAGCTGTGAAGTTGCCCATAAGGTGGGTGTACGTCAACATTATTTCTCTAATTTTGCTTATGAAAACACATGTTTTCTGCTATTGGATATTTTGCTGCTGGGAAGCTCAAGTTTTTATGGGAGCTGGACATGTATCACCCTTGCCTTGGCAAGTAGCAAGATTTCCATGCTGCTTAAAAACATCTAATAAATACCATCTTGTGGGGTTTTTTACTCAGTTTAGTTGTGACATAATATTAGTTTCCACTACTTATGACACATTACAACCAGAAGTTAATTTTTTTAAGTACCTGACAAGTAGGAATTCCAGCTTTGAAGTGCTATGTAGATGCGGGTCAGAATTTTTAATCAGAGGTGTCTACAGCATTTTAGCTTTTATATATTTTTTTCTATCTTGGTTTTCCCTTAGTGTCCATCAGCGCAGTGTTTATATGCTATTTTTTGTGTGGGAACAAATGTAACCATGGCCCCAAACAATGAGTAATACATTTTGGAATTAAAGTGAAAGGAAACCAAGATGCCAGTCGGAGAAACTTGATTTGAGAAAATCCTTTTTTTTTCCCCTGACCTGTGAAAGTCGGTTACACTCTGGTTCAATACAAATGCTTTTATGGTCAGCAAATTTACAAATCTGATTCAGAGGACGCTTCCTAACTGTTTAAAGATTGTGTGAAGTTCAGAACTATCGCTGTGATCGTTTGTGGGCTTTGGGATGGGCAGGTAATACATAAAACTTTCCCTTCAGAGGTGAATGGCAATTTGGTCAAATAAAACTCAATTATATCATCAGTGTTTTTTAAAGGCGAGCCATCTGCAGAGCAGACTTCTTGGTGTAACAACTCTGTCATCTCAAATGTGGTATGTCTCAGTAGAGCTTCTTTGCTTTTATACATTAGTTTCTGTGTGCTAAACCACAGTCATGAATCAGAAGACAACTTTCTTTCAGTTCCAGTTATCACTTCTGCATCTGTTTTTGGTCAAGATGATCAGTATCTTATGACTGATATAGGCAGAAGTTCTGTTTTTCCTTTTCCTTACCCTTGCTAACGAAATAATTTATTTTATAGGTTCTTGTGGCCAGTACAATAATCATCCAGAATATTGGAGGTAAGAAATTTCACATTCAGATTGCAGTGGAGTGTGTGTGTGTATTTTGGAGCTGTGTATACACAGAGGGCAAATTGTAAGTGAAAAAATACATGAGAGGGGCTGACAGAGGAAATCTAAGGTTACAGTTTTTGCTAGCTCAAGGACTGTAGTAGGTGTGCTTTTTCACATCCTATGTTCTTTATTTGTTAGGCATGTGATGCATATCACCATTGAGGTGTAGCCTTTGCCTTTCATTACTGGGAGACTAGAATTTTGTGTGTACTAAATTCATGATAGTTTCCTTTGTTCAACATTTTGTCTTCAGTGTGTGTGTGTGTGTATACAAATGTGTGTTATCTTTCACAAAATAACTTTTTTCATTGTAATTTGTTTTATCATCAGCCAGTCTAGCTCTATCGTTCTTTTAACCAAGCTCCATAGTACAATCCTTAATAATAATACGATTCCTCTTGATAAGAAGCCACCAGCAACATAACTTTAAGCATCTAAAACGCTGTTAATGTCTAGCCTATAAGAAAAGTAGTTGTGTCCACCACAGTATTAGGAGAAGAATTAAAAACCAGAGTATTAAAAACTAAATAAATAAAAACAGGTTGCTTTATAAGAAAGAGGTAGAGGAGATTGACTGGACTTCTGTTTAATGCTAACATTTAAACTTGGCAGTATCCTGGATTTTTTTTTCCTCCTGGATGAAAACAGGAAATGAGTTGAAAGCAAACCAGAGAGTAGGAGAAAGGGTGTGGATAGTCATTTAATAGTGACTAAGAGAAACAATGTTCCAGTGCCTGTCAATAGGCCAGGCACTCTTCTAATCGCTACAAATAGACCTGGGACTAGACCAAGTAAGTGTTTTTACAATTACATTAGTAGCTTTCCTTGTACAAAACCTTCAAATAGTGGAAACATATTAATTTAAATGGCTATAAAAACGATGCTGTTCATTTCAGACAGGAATGAACACATTAATTCCAAAGTTTAAAGATTATTTATCCATTCAGGTTTTACAGGACTTTATGTAGCAATGAACACATTTTTTAATTTCCTTTCACATTCAAGTGGACCTCTAAATAAACATTGTTAGACAAGGAGGGAATACAAAGGGAAGGTTCATGCAACACTGGGATCCAGTACAAGACTATGTGGTCAAAGGAAATTTGAATCTTATTTCTTCCTCATAACAGTTCATAACCTTCTCTGTGTGTCAGTTTTAATAGAACTCAGTTTTGTAACCCTAGAGGCCCATGCTGTTGCATGTTGGATATTATCAAACGACTTATTCCATCTTTTGTTGTGGACTTACTTCTCTGCCAGGAACCTGACCCTGGTTTGCCAAGAATTTCATTTCTGTTTAACTTAGTTAATTCAAGAAGCAGCTTTCACAATTGGAAAATATTCTTTCAAGTGTTTAAAATGCCCATCACTTTGATGGAAACTTCCAAATCCTCTGTGTTTTGGCTCTCTGGATTTCAGTGGGAAGATCCTTTGTGCAGGAGTAATGCAGGTATTTTGCTCATTCCAAACATTGACTTCCTCGCAAAGATTAACCCATTTCAAACACGCTTGGGGAAAGTTACCAAACTGAACACATGCAGCGTTGTTAATCAATGCCTCCGCATCCACGCAGAAATATTCTGCCTTGTCCCCGAGTGGGGTGGAAAGTGTGGCCTTCATAGCACCTTGCACCATTCTGGGCACCCTGTGGATGCTTCATGCAGAATGGGGTAAATCGAGGGGAGTAATGATTTGTCTATCCAGGACAGAAGATGCAGACCATCTGGATTTCCATGTGGAAACACTGCTCCCAGCTGTGTTAACTCTCCCTAGATCCTGTTACTTCTACAGTTCAGCCTCCGGGGGCCTGGCCAGTAGCAGCATGGTTCTTGGAAAGCATGTTGTTAAGGGAAAGCTGGGAGCTGGAGCAGCAGTGTGGTATCAGGAGCCCCTAGTGCAGACAGCTCTCCTGTGACCTGAGAAATTCCCAGGATGTTGGGGTATTAGGAGACCCTTCCCCATTGAAGCTGTATCTGCCATCAAGCCCTTGACCCTTGAGGAAGCAAACAAGATGCGAGAAGTTTTCTAGCCTCTTTCTCCCCTTCCATGAGTTTCTTGATGGGAGAGGTCAAGTCTTAGTTTAGTTTGCCCTGGAATGGGTGCCACTGGATTTAGCAATGCAGCATTTGCATTGAGCCTCGCCTCGCCTCGCCAGTACAATTAAGTATTCCTTTCCTTTTGTTCCTTTGCATCCATCTGGAGGAACCAGCCGGGCCATGCCCCTTCGGCAGACTTCCAAGCTCTGTCAACATCTTTAATTTCAGAGCAAGGCTAAAAATAAAATCGTTTTCTCTGATTACCTCCTCCATCATCAAAGCTGGATACATTGCATCATATGGTATCTCATTACAAAAAAGATGGGAGGGCAGCAGATAATGAATGATGGTTTGAGATAAAATAAGCCACTTTACTGGGGTTATTCTCACAGTCATAATGCATTCTAGGCATTTCATTATCTCTAAGAATAACTATAATGTATAAATATGATTTACATTTGGCTTTTTTGGGATATTTTAAATAAACTTGTTTAAAAGGATGTCTTGAATGTTTTGGGGTTTTTTTCATAGTTTTTTTTTCTCATGGTTTTATTAAAAAAAAGTGAAAGTGGATTTATTTTTAGTATCTTAACTTCACACATTCAATGACTCTTCAATGCAGGGGTGCTAATTTTCCTAATGTATGAAGATGCATTTAAACAGTGTCACATAGTTTTAAGGACAGCCATAAGAAAAATAGATAGTGTGTCAAATTTGGGGTCTGCTTTGGAAAGCGTCCTTCTTTTTTATCATCTTTTTGACAAATTATCAGACTCTTGGGGATTCAACGGTGACTTTTAGGCTTTATCACCTTGTTTAATATTTTTAAATACAATGGTTTCATCTGTTGTTGCACAGAGGCAAAAAAAATCAACATTCAAGCGGGGGGGTTGCTTTTATTTGAAATTCTGTAGTGTGCGCCACATATTCAAGCAGTGCTAATTGAATAGTCCATCAAAGTATCCAAAGATAGGTATGGATCTGAAAAATTGGCATTAACATTATTATGTCCTAGTTATTTTTAAGACTACAAGATTTAAAAAGTGAAACCAGTCAACATTATTTGTGTATTCTGGTCATTTTGAAACAGGTGTATTTTAAATGTTCTTTAAAATAAAATTAAAAAATCCTACAGCCTAATAGTTTGTAACATATTTTTACTTTATAAAGTGATATAAGCATCCCAAATATAGAACGTCGAAAACAACGGCAAAATTAACCTAGCCTTCCCTACAGCAAAATTCAAGTATTACTATAAATGAGATCAACAGTTAGTAATCTTTTAAGGCTGCAGGCTAGATTGGCTTAATTTGTGTCCGAGATAGCCAGGGGGGACTCTAGGACCTCAGTCACCACCACTGCTTGTCCTCGCAGTGGTGCAGGGAAGTGACAAAGGCCCCCACCACTGAAGGCTGCCAAAGCTGTATGTCCATGGTCTAGATCAAATAGCTTTGTGGGCTGCATCCAGTCCACGGACTGTAGGTTGCCAATCCCTGATATAGATGATCTGCTCTAGTAACTTTAGTACAACATGTTCACATGAATCTGATATCTTTGTTAATTCTACTTGTCAGTCTTTTATGACTTAAAGACTTCTCTACACCTCTTTGCATATGCTTTGCATTGCACCTCTTTGCATATGCTCTTTGTTTACTCACATAAACGCTATATTGCATAAGTTTGCAAAATGAACCCCTAGCAATGCAGTTGCCAGTTTACTTCTTTCCAGATCATCATTTTGCTGCATTCATCCAGGTCCCTTCCCTTCTTCCGCCTGTGCATGGAGTGCTCTCTAGGTGTGCAGCTTGGGCTTGTAGTACAGAAGGCAGTCTTGAAAGATCTTTTAAGCTGTTTCTTATTTATGCATCCCCAACTTCTGAGAGCCCTGTCCATACAGTTGTAGGCCTGCATAAATGCAGGATTGCTGTTGGGGGGTGACGGGTTGGGGAGACAATTGTGAAAGATTCTGAGACTTTTTTTTAGAGTTCAAGGCTATATTCATTTTCTCATGTAACCTTCTCCAGGAACAACCAGAGCTGGAGGGCATCCCTAATATTCTTTCTGGATAGCAGTGGATGGCTTGCTGTGGGTCAAAGCCATCCCTCTACATCCTGTAAATTCCTTAGGTCCTAAAGGATCTGACAGGTTTGTGGGTGATTTCCATAGATGTCTTCCATGTGGGATGAGGGAATTCTCCAAGAAAATCTTTAGGGAGATTTCCTAGTAAAATGTCCCTCTTGTTGATTTGAGAAGAGAGTGTCAGTGGGGATATGACAGCATATATAATGATGAAGTTGGAGAACAAATTATTTTAGCAAGACTAGTGGAAAATGGAGACATGCAATAAAATATTGCATAAGAGCAGCTCACAGGCCGTTGCCAACACCAACAAATCCTCAGTGTTTGAGGTCTAAAGAAGGAATTATGTGGGGAGAGTTTTATGGCATATTTCTCCTGGCTATAGACTGGCATTAGCCGAAGGTCATTGCTTAGGGAGCTGGAACTGGTCACACAGGTCAAGGGAACTTTGAAATAGAGACGTAAATCGGAAATGTAGGGAGTATGAATGTAAGAATCCAGAATTTATTAGCAGCTGGAATAAAACACAGCAGTAAAGCATTGGTGGTCTCTGAAAGGATTTTCTTGCCATAGCAAAAGACCGAGATACTTCAAAGATGACTTGTTAGGTTATCAGAAGTGGTTTATCTGTTTGCTTGTTGTATCTCGATCTCTCCCTGTCTCTCCATCTCTCTCCTTCTGCCTACAAATGCGTACATACATAAAGGCAGACAAGGTTCCTTGGGTGAATTTGATATCTAAACCCCTACATACATAAAGAATCTTCATTTTACAAGGATTAGCAAGCTCCATTGCAAAAGCAGCTCAGTTAATTGATCATTTCTCTAATTGGTGCTTCCACAAGTTTGTTGAAGGCTTGTCCTGCAGCCAGCTGGTTCTCCAGAGGTGCAGAACGCTTTTCTGACTTCGAAAGCATCAAACGTAATTTCCAGTCTGGTTCCTACTGAAAGCAAGCACAGACTGCTGAACACCAACAAATACAGGGGAAAGGAAACCCAGTGCTGGAGGAATGCTGGTTGTGTTTTGCATTCAGCAGTGCTAGCTTCATCTCGGGCTACTCTGGGCTGTTTGCGTACTACATATATATTTTTAAACAGAAATACCAAGACTAGCTGTGAATTCTCTAGCGTAGCATTTTAGTCTGTGAATCTGGTCAACAAAATGAACACCACATGAGAATTCTCCGCTATATCCCATGCATAGCAAATTTCCAAAAACGTAAGCAAATACCTGAACCACTTGCAAATATTAACCTTCTGTTTTCTTGCAGATTATTATTATGATTATTATTATTTGCAGTTTCAGCAGTCTGCGTTTTCTAGACTCTGCGTTTATATGTATCGAGACTTACTGCAGGAAATTTTCTATGTTAGAGACACTTGTTTACAGGTTATTTTTGATCTTTGCCCCCTCTTATCAGCAGAGGTGAAGCATCTCTATTACAGATAGAACATTCCCAAGCCGTGTTCGTGCAACACCATCTACTGGTCAATCGGAGTACAGCGCTAATAGACTTCTGTTCCCCCCCACCAATTAACTAGCTTTGGCTGTGGACAGGCTTAGGAAGAGAGAACCCTTTTAAGCAGCACTTGTTTTTACATTTACTTTTTGAACCATTTTAAAAACCATGTTTTTACATTTTGTTTTTGAACCAAGACATTAGGCTTCCCCAAATTCTCTCAAATTGGGGAAGAAAGTATTTATAACAATGTTGTATGCTTTACATGGTTAACCACTTTATCTCCCCAGATGAGCTTGTAGGAAGTAGAGCTGGTGCAAACCTATGTATAAAAATATCTAGAAAGCTACCAAGGTAATTAACTTGTGCTGAAGTTGAAGAAGTATATTTTAGAGCATAGAGTAAAATATCCAGATTTCAGGATAGTCTCTTTTTTTTTTTTTTCCTGCTTTGCAGGTCCTTTATTCTTCTTAAAGTATCTTAAAACATTTCACAATTAAATGGTTATCTTGATTAAAGTTGTAATCCTAGAGGAATGCAAGTGTGGCAAAACCAGTGAGAAAAATCAAGAGTTCCTCTGAGTCTCTCTGGGCAAAGTAGGTGCTCTTCAAACACATTTAAAATGAATGGCCCCACAGAGTGGAAAGGCAAACATAGTGCATCTCTGTTAAGGACTGAATGGTTAATCCTTTAAGAAGTTACTGCACCTCCCCTGAGCGCAGAAAATCTAATTCTGTTCTTAAACAAACTTGAATGCTCATGTCCTTGCAATGCAGTTTGTGTTTGCCCTGAAAGCCTAATTATCCTTATCCTTATTGTTTTAAACTGAGGATTTCCAGTGCAGAGCTGCTTTAATTAAGGGCAGGTTTGTCAACTCCCATACTAATTTAACAATTGATGGCTGTTAAAACCAATTAAGCTGTGTTTTCATAATGCAGTGAATAGTTGTTGGGTGACTTTTTAGCATTCTAAGGAGTGTTAAAGTGTTGAAGAAAAGTACTACTTACATCTGTGTGCAGTCTAAATATATTTAGGGCTTGCTTTCATTGGGAACTTATTTAATTTATACTGGCGTAGTTAAATCAATAAAGTTATACCTGTATACTTCCTCTATGTAGTCATTCGTGTTGCAGAATACAAAGCAGCCTTAAATAGAAACTAAATGTAAAAAGGCTTTCTTACACTACAGTGAATGACTGATTTGCACAGGGAGTTTTAATATACCTACAGTGGCTTGAGTTATTCTATCATATATCAGTTTAAATTTCCAGCTTGGAGAAGATCTATTTTTAATACTGCACTTTTTCAATACAACTACATGAAAATGATTATTTGTAAACCTTTGTTAAAATATATTGCTTTTGTAATTATCTAGAGACTGGAGGAACTTCTAACACTTGGTTTAGATGCTGGTTTTGAACGTGTGTTTAAAAACAAAATACCCAGGGCAATAGTTAGGGTAGAGCCCCGTGCTACATAGCTTTACTGCTGCTGGTAGCTGAGCTGGCTTACCCAGGCAAGCTCTGAACATCCTTCCCCAGCACTATGATCTGCCAGTTATATATATCCTGAAAATTGAAACAAAAAATACTGCTGTAGAGAGGCTATGGAGTCTGAGAGCTCAAGTAGGATGATGGCTTTTGGTCACGTTCATGCTTCATTTTTTTGTGCTTTTTCTGTTCCTAGTTTATTTGGGGGTTTTTTTTCCCCAGTATTATTTTGAATTACAGTACCTCTGTTTAATGTTCCTGTAATGTTTCCATCCCTCATCCTCCTCTGCCCATCCCACCCTGCGAATCCCCATCAAAGAAAACTAACCTGCTAAAAATTGAGCGCTGTGGATTTGTCTTCTTTTCTTCATTCTTGACGTCCGCCTCTAGATTTCACCTTATTTAAGAGAACACTTTCTCTTCTCTAGGGCAGGACAGACGACAGGTAAAATGACCTCGTTACTAGCAGAAGGAGACATAAGTTCAAATGAATTTGTCATATGAAGCTGCTAGGAAAGGTCCCATTACAGCTGATTAATCCAGCTCGGTTTCTGCCTGCCCAGCGAGAGGTAATGCGTGTTCTGACCTAGTGCAACTTCTCACTAGTGTGCGGTTTTTTCCTGTTAGTTTTTAACCTTTCTTGATGATTTGAAAGAACTTTTGTGCTTGGGTTGTTTTATGCAAGGAAATAAAGTACTTATTTCTTCTTCCTTCCTCTGGCCTGTTTCTGAGGAATTGGCCTGGTGCTCCCCAGTTCCACAAGATCACTCAGTCCTCCATCTGCCACTCAGTCCTCCGCTTTCTCCGTTTCGATACGGCATCAAAGTCTGCTTATGGATTTTTCACAAAGTCCATTTTCTTCTCCCCCTCCTATAGTATAAAGTTTGGGAAACACTTTAGGATCCTTTTCTTCAGGGGGAATTTATTAGTGCAGGGTATCTTTAAGCAAAGTGTAATATGCTCAACTGATCTGGCAGATCAAGACGAGCCTCGCATAAAAAAGTTCTTCTCAACCACGGGAGGCTTTTCAAGAATGTATCGCCAGTTTTGATATAAGGAAAGCGTTAACTATGTTAATTGCTAAAGATTCCTTCTGAGGATGAATACACCATCTCCTGTGTCATTGCTTTGGACTTTGGCAACGAATCCATGTCTGTGGCTAGGATGTTGAGGAAAACTTCAGTTAAGAGTTATGGGAACCAAAAAACAAAGCCGTTTAGTTGGCATAATGTAGTGCCATTAATATAGCAGCCATAGGCTTTTCCCCTTTTCACTCTTTCAGATGATGTTTCTTTCAGATCTGGATCCACATAGTCAACGACCGAGTATTAATGTGCAATAGATAACCCCAAATAATGCATTTCTTCAAGATACATCTGTAGTGAATCCCAGCTCGTGGTGGTATTATGGGTTACTATGTAATCATGAACGCCTAAGGCAAAGTAGCCTGATTGAAAATGAAAATCATTCCTTTTTGAACAAGGTAGCCAACATCAGGGTTTCATCATGTATAAAATGATCTGTATTTTGATGAGCACGGTCAACTGCTGCTCTCATGAACATGGTAACTCTACTGGACAAGGTGATGGATAATAATTTTATTCCTGGTAAAACATTATATTACAGCATTTCCAGGAGTGAGCTTATTGCAAAGTTCAACTTTCAATAGTCCACATTGAGCCAGTTCTTAATACAGACAAAAAATGTTTTAAAGATTATTACGGTTGCAAAGACAAGCACTCAAAAAAATCAGGCAAAGCATGAAATTAAGGTTGCCTTTCAACTGTAGTTCCAGCAATACAATGCATTTTAAATTTGTTCCTTAGCATCCCTGCCTCATTCAGTACATGGAATAAACTGTACATGAAGCAGGGAGAGAGCGGATGTTGTTTGCACATATTTAATCCACTGAGCTGAGCGCCACGATACCAGAACTCAGTGCCACCACTCGCTCGAATTCTGGCCGAGACTGCTGGAATTGCAGGCAAACGAGGGCTGCATTATAGTTGCATGTGCAAATATATTTCTGGTATTTGCTTTTTTTTTTTTTTTTTTTTTTTTTTAATGCTTGACTTCATGTTCATGACTGTCCTCTTCCCCTCCTTATACATGCAGACCACCAAGGACAGGGAGTATTTCATTTTTAGCAATCTAACTTGGTGCATTTGTGGCTGCATCTGACGTTGCAGAGATCACAGCATTCCTTGCTTAAGACCAGATATACCTGTTTGATTCTGTTCAACATGCAGGCACCAGGGAGAAGGAAAAAAATAAACTTTTGTATTTATTTTCTTACTTAGCTGGAAAAAAGAAAGAGTTGATGCAAATTATTCTACTGCTGTATCTCTTCTCAGGGGAGCACTTTCCAATTTTTGTTTGAATAAAATTGTATCTTTTTTTAAAAATCTAAATGAATTTTTCCAAGCCATGAAGTGATCATGGTCTTTATTTTATCCATATTGTGTAATATTCTGGAAGCAGCTGTTCTTTAGGTAGAAGCATACTTGTAGTTTTGAAAAAAGAAGCTAAAGTTTAATCTCTTAAACTCTGAATACAGCATGGCATCTCATACTGTTTGCTCAGGAGTTGCTCAAAGAATTAGTATTCATTTTCTTTGTGTCTAGGAAGGGGGGGGAAGAAGGAAAAAAAAAAGGAGACACCAAACTAGAAAAGGACTACTAAAAACTTTTTATTTCTGTGAGTTTGCCCATGGAAATTGTATACACAAACAGAGAGGAAGAAATAATCATTCATACAAATGTTTAACATGTGCGAATTTCTTGTTGCATGATTGGTTCCCTCCTTTTGGAGTTAAATTCAGTGAAATAGGACTCCTATTTTGGAAAAGAGAGTAAGCGCACAACAAAGGATAAATGATCAAATGATTGGCTAGAGGCTATTAGGAATGCATGGGAAATGTGACAGATCACGTATTAGCAGGACATTTGATCTCAAAATAAATTTGAAGCCTTTTACAGCTGAAGTTGGCAAAAAAAAAATTAAGAATTATTGTAAGGAGATACCTGGAACTTCAGAACTGTATTGATGCACTGAATTGCATTAAAAAAAAAAAAGCAAGAAAGGTTTTAGGAAGGAAAATGATTCATTTTAATATAAAAGAAGCTTTCATGTGTTCACTTCAGGTTTTTTTTTAATCTGTCTTTGAAATGATCCATGCAAGCATTTATAGGCCAGCATCAGTAATACTGACCACTTAAAAATTGCATTCAGTTGTTCGTATGCCTATACTACATCTAATTTCTGTAATAAGAGTAAATTTGAGGGCACCAAATAAAATGTCACCCCAGACCTAAAAAACAGCCATGTGTCAACAGGGAAACACAGACCTGGATTGGAAAAATCTGAGCTTTTTAATGTAAAGAAGTGAATATTTCCTTATTTAGTGACCTAGCAACTGTTTTTAATTTAACCTTGCTGTAGGTACATGTCACTTTGTATTAATGCAATTCGCTTTCTTTATAGAGATCACATTCCTTCTCAGAATATAACATTAACTGTTTCCGTGCTTCAGCTTGTGTGTTTGCTAAACTTTAAAAGATTGGAATAATCCTTTTTAACCTAATTTTAAAACCATCTTTTAGAAGCTTATATTTAATTTGACCTTTAAATTGATCTCTAAAAAAAAATCTGAGTATGTAGTATCCTGGAATAAAACTTTAATCCTATTAGATACAGTAAACTTTTTCTTCAGTTTTTAAACAGCTAAAATGTTGTATGCAAAATGAAGGATGGTGGGTAACTATGGTAATTTTTTTGGTATGGGTTTAAGCTAGCTAGAGAACTTGGTGATTTGTTGAATAAATATCTTTTGAACTTTGAATTATGCATAGACATTTATTGTCCGTTTCACAGCAATATATAAATCGCTGTCCTTTTCTAGAGGAGGAAAATATTATAAAGGATAATATTTGATGCAAGCAGGATTGGTAAGCTGGTCAACTGACTGGTTAAATATTGTCAGTTGACCAGTCAATTAACTGCATATTTTTGACTGGTCAAAGATTATAGCAATTTAACCAAAAAAACCCTACATTTTCTAGTTTACTTGACAGAAATAAGATTTTAAAATTTTTAACACATTTCTTAATAGAAAATTTGTGCTTTTTCTGTGTATTAGCAATTTTTTTTACAATTTTTGACTGATATTTGACCAGTCAGTTGACCAAACTATTTGACCAGTCAAATACCCAACCTTAGATACAAGTAATAGTGAAAAAGTTGTAAGAGTACTTACTTTTAATCCAAGACCAAAAAAGCGACAGGTGAGCATGCTTTAATAATCAAGAGCTGGTGGATATTTTTTAAAAATATATTAACAGAATGATAAAGGCATAAATATAGGTCATAGCTCCCATATTACTAGCAGCTAATGGAGATTTTTCTTTGGTAAAAAAACTAGGCAGTTTATTTGATGCAGGTGGAACAGTATATATGTTATAATGACAACTTTTGAAGTCCTCCTTGGCAACACACTTTTTCCACTAATTATGTTTTAATATCACTTCGTGAAATTTCTATGAATCCAGTATTTGCCCAAGTCGCTGCAACGGATGGAGAAGTTAGTGCAATAAGAATGAACTTAGAAATCCAAGCATTTTACTTTGAATATTTTCAAAATAGTAGAACATCATCACTGCTGGTATCTTAGTAGTTACACAAGGAGGGGAAGGAGTGTTACAGCATTGCAATCTGCCACCACATTGTAGATCATGTTTAAGAGGCGAAGCTTAGCAAGATTTCCTTATTCTTCTGGTGTAATTTCTACATCTTGTCTCATTCAGCCTTTCTATTGTACACTTCTATTAAATGCTCTCATAGGAGTATAGTCTGTTTGGCTGCGCTAGCTAACACCAGTACCTGGCATGTGGATTTGCAGATATATCTAAAGGAAGTATATGAAAAAAGTATTAATTCCTTCAGTGGTGCCACAGAGTCTAAGTAGAGATGTTCCATCCACAGCCAGTCTGGTTGAGCCGTGCTAATTATAATTTCAAGATGCCAGTATTCCAATACTAAATCTGTTCCACTTCCGTTCACAGCTATGTCGTCTTATCTTTTAATTGTTAAATCTGAACTGCCCGGTACAATTGCAGGGTTCTTAAGTGGAGAAGAAAGCGGGTAAGGAAAAAAATATTTCAAATGTTTTATTATCTAATGGGGAAAATGCAGTTCCCGTAAAGATTGCTAAGCCCTGCTGCAAGGTGTGGGCATGGGTACCAACACTTCCCTTTGATTTCACGTGCTAAGAAAGAAGTGATTTATAGTTGTGCCTGGAACGCAGGATGCAGTTAGCATGTGTAAGTGTTCTGCAGTTCACAAATGCATACAGAGCCTGATTTTCTTTTTCTTTCAGCAGTTTCCTTTCCTACACTTTTAAAAGTTAAAGGTAAAACCCTATCCAAAAAAAATGCCTGTCCCCTGAGAACTGAGCTTGAAAAACGAAGGAAAGGGGGCAAAAAAACCGCACAAACTGCTGTCATGTTATCGCGTTGCATATTTTTAAACCACAATACAAAAACGGCAGGCATTCAAGTTTAAATATTTTGTTGTCTTGCTCCAGTAATTGGACTTGTCTTGGGAAACATGCCAGGTTTCCAGACTTGGTTTATAATTCCTCCATTTGGCTTCCAGTAAAGAAATTATGCTTTTAGTTCAGATGTATAGCAGTATGTAAAATTAGTGGTCTTCAGATCTATATCAGAACCACTGCAAGAGTGCTGTGGCTGAACTAGCTAAGAAAAACATTTCAGCTTTAGCACTGGAATATCTTACTTTGGCTGTTACAAGCTGCCATCATTTATGACAGTGTGTTTTAGTTGTTAGCTGTCTTTTCAAACTGCCATTTTTATAGATTTTGAATTCAAATTTTTTTCTCTGGGCTTAAATTTGAGGCTGTTACAGTATGCACATTTGTGATTTACTATATTGTTTTTATGGATGCACTTTGTCTGATATTAGCTTTAAAAAAGTTATAGTGTTTCAGATATTTTTAACTAACGCTTTTTTTGCTTGCAATAAAAGCTGCTGTCATTTTGATGAGGGACAGAAGTTACACATAAACCAGTATAAGGGATTGGAAACCGATTCAAATCCGTAACACAACAGAAGCTCAGTGTATATAAACTGCTTTCAAAATGGCTAAAACAGTATAACATAAACCTGATGGATATAGTATCAGACTTAACACACAGTCTAGCAGCATCCCAGAATGCTTTGCACCTCCCCCTCCCACAGTGTGGGCGGGCCAACTTTGGCCCAAGCTGTCTGCTCAAACCAAGCAGGGAGGTGTGCTCTAGCACCCCTCGGCTTCTGGCCTGGGCAACTGCAGGCCTGTGGCTGCATTTTCAGGATCAAAAGTGAACGTCTGTTCACTTGCTTATCAGTTCAATCTGTGCAGCTTAGACTAACCTGCAGAGATTGAATCAATTCAGCCTTGGACTTTTTGACTGTCTGTACTTAGCCCTTAAGATGGATCAGAGTTACTGTTATTACATGGGGAGGTTTAAGCCTTTTCTGATTGTGCTTTTAATTTGGTAAGTTTTTGTAGTAAGCTGAAAAGCCATGGTGGCCTCGAGTGGCCTCACTTTGAGCCATGGTGGCCTCAAGTGTCTGAAGAGTTTATAGGTTACATTTTATCAAAATCTTTTCCCAAATTTTGTCTGGCTTGAGAACCCAATTATTGACTTGACTTTTAAATAGTGGTGGCTCTATTCATGTGAAGTGACTTTTTCAGCAAAAATTCAGAAGAAGGAATACGGGAACTTTTTTTTAGATGTATATGCCACCGTTTCCCAACAGGCTCAGGGCAGCTTACAATAAAAGAGGGGAAAAAAACATAGAAATTGAATAAACTATTAAAATAGGAACAATCAACCCACCCAGCTACAAGGTTCCCCATGCCCCCCCAAGCTGAGAAGTCATCCACCCCATCCCAACCACTACCCTGCCTCTCACCTAGGAGAGAGTTTCTCCCCACTCCACCCAGCCCACCATCTGTTTCCAACTTCCGGTCAATACCTCCAGAAAAGATGATGATTCCCTTCTACCCATATTCCCTGCCACCTCGACTCATTCCCATGGCCCTACCTCACATGCAAGGGAGTCCTTCGATGTCCTTACTGTCCCTTCCCAGCTGTAGCCTCCCTCTCAAAGGGGAGAGGGGGCTTGCAGCTCTCTGCAGAATCTATTAATTATCCCCTTCCCTACAAAGAAAACTTGTTCAGTTGAAAAAGAAAAAAAGCCCACACGCTCCTTCACCCTCTCTCTTAGCCAAAGGGTAAGGCAAAAGCACTCCTTTGAGCATTCCTCTTCGGTGGTGCCTGCCCGCGATCCCTTGTAAAGCCACAGACTAGTGAAAACCTCCTTTGCTGCCTGTCTGGCTCCACTTGTCTACTCAGCCTTCCAGCCCTTCCCCTGCTCTTGGCCCCCAGAAGTGGGTTAATAACAACTTTCATAGTAAGTTAATAATAATTATGCATTCAACAATAGAAGCTTAAAAACCTTCTCCATTGAGAATGGGGTCTCATTCTGGGCACTTCATAAGTGTAGATGTTATAGTGACACAGTCCCTGCCTCAGCATCACGTGGTCCAAAAGAGTTGACATTCTACCTACCTAATGAAGAGTCAGCCGATCTTTATTGGTTGTGCAGTGAATCTGTCAAATTTTCAAAATAAGGATACTAACAAAATAATGTATTTTTCCCTCAAACAGTGTAAGGACTTTTTTTAGCATTTAGGCCTAGTTCAGTTCCCACTGAAGTTTTTTGATCGTCAAGTTTTTGATCGCAACATTATGGTCATGATCCAACTCCCCAAATCTATAGAGGCAGTCCTCGAACTTACGACACAATTGGTTCCTGAAAACTGCATCTTAAGTCAAAACGCAACTCAGACCCAATTTTCCCATAGGAAACAATGTTATAAATGGGGGATTGGTTCCTGAACCAGGGCCTAATGCCTTAATTTCACCAAAAAAATCCCAGAATTTTTTACTCAAATCAATTATAGATGAGTAATATAGCTACATTAATGCATTTATGTTGTAAATAGCAATCGTATTGATTTGGAAGGACTTCTTTGAGGTGACTTTGAGGAATTTTTTAAGGTTCTTGGCTGGAGTCTTCTCAGGAGTCCTGGCTGCAGGTTTTTCTGGAGTCTTGTCTGTTTTCTTAAAGAAAGTGTCCAAGGGAATTTGGACAGATGTTCTCCAGGGGGATGGGCGGTGCAGTGAACTTGTTTGCTGGCGTGGTGTCGTGTTGGATCAGGCATTGTAAAGTCAAAACTGACATCAGAAAGTCAAAACAGGATGTCAATTTATAAATGTCGTAAGTGCGAAATGGTGTAACTCAAAACATTGTAAGTCAAGGATTGCCTGCACTCAGCTTATGACAAATAATTAAAAACTACCTTTTAAGGAATTCCATAAGTGCGTAAGTCAGGCCAAGATATTCCTTCCTTTCTTGCGTGTATCAAAATGGGAGCCTGATCACTTCACCTTTTAACTTGCATAGCCTACTATTTCTTGAAGCCCCATGAAGTAGCCAGAATCTTGAATATTTTTTTCCTTTTGTATTTGACACAACCCTGGTGTATAACTGTTTGATTAGTATTTTTTTTTTAAATCGCAGAAAATAATTTAATACAGAAAATATGTAATAAAATATCTAATCTGAAGAGCATAGATAGGCAAGGGACATAAAAATTGTGTATGCTGATTTAAGGAATTCTACTAGACAGTTTATTTCCAGATGTGGTTACATGACAGTTTTGTTTCTGTTAGGTCAGTTTGGTATATGATACCCTTTCATCTGGCGCATAGTTTTTCTTGAACTGCAGATACTTTAACAAACTGACACTTTTGAAATATCATTATCTGCAAAAAAAAAAAAAAAAAAAAAAATATTTTATATTCCTATGTAGGTCATAAATATGCATGCATGTATTTAGATCACGCATATATGCAGACAGAATTATGTCATAATGATAATGTAAAATCTGCAGGATCAGAGCCAGTGTTTACAACATACCTTAATGTCTTTCCTATGGTAATAAAATGCAACATAAATATTTGTAAATTGAATTGTTTCAGTCAGTTTGCATAAGAAGAGTTCTAAATATTTTTTATTTTTGCATAAGAAGAATTCTAAAGATTTTGTCGCTTAAAATAAAGGCTGTGTTAAAATGTTGTAATTTGTGAGCTTTCTGTTAACATTTAATGATCCTGTCAGGATGATCTGATTGGTGCAATTTAGTTGTCTTGCCCATGTGTGGTATAATTGATAAAGACTGAAAGTAAAGTCCTAATTTAGAACATATGAATCTCTCTTGTCCTGTTGTATTCAGGAATGAAATTAAGCAATTCATAAATCTGTCTGTTTTTAGTTAAAATATAGGGTGAGCACATTGATACGGCTAAGGATTTATACGCCACATTTCATATTTGAAATAGTTTTTATAATGTAGGGTTAAAATAAAATATCAAAGCAGTTTTAAAGGGAATCTTAAACTGTTCTTGGATAGAGAGAATTAACTTTTTAATACTTTATGGAAAAAACTGATGCCCGGTTACAAAAGTGGTAGATGTTCCATTGAATTTTATTAAAAATAGACTTCTATATTCCAAGCTAAAGACGTTTAATAACCTTTTTTTTTTAATAGTTTCTTTTCCCTGATTAACGTTTTGCATGTTACAGTTCTGTTTTATGGGGTTTCCTATTTCTGTTTTTTCAAAAATGTCTTTTGCCAAATATACTGTTGACTAGTATATGGTACCTAAAAATAGTTTTGTCCTGTTGCTCTTCTAGCTCATTGATTAGTTATGGGAACTTTGGATTTGTTACCTGTTGGTCTAGACAGTCATGTGACTTCCAGTACACGTGGTACCTCTGCTTTATCAGAGGTGTTTCAACTAATATTTGAAGAATATGATTGCTTATTCTCCTCCCGCTTTTAAAATTCACAGCCACCCTGTAGGGATCAAAATTATGAAAAGCATGAAAGTAAGATTGTGTGAAAGTAATGCTAATATAATAAGACTTAGCACTTCCGTCTGTCTGTCTGTAATGCTCTGGGTCAACTGCACATGTGCGGCCCGGAGCCTTAGGACAGACAGAAGGATGGGGGCGGGGCCAGGACCAGGCTGTGCTCCTTGCTGTCAGGTGCGGGGACCGGCTGTTTGAGGGGTGTAAAATGTGACTGTCAGGGGGGCATGTGTGGCACACAGCTGTACGGGGGGACCCGTGGCACTCCACTGCAGGTTGCCTCAAGGGGAGTGGGCAGGGGGGCACAGGCAGTGCCCATTGGCTGCAGCACGTGGCCACAGGGCAGGGCGCATCCCCCTGCCTGCTCCTTGGGGCACCCTGCAACCACGTACCACAATCCCATGCCGGGAGCACCAAAACATGGGAGGGACGTGGCACGTGGCCACAGGGTGCCACATGAAGAGCGGGCATGAGGGGCGTGCACTGCCCTATGGCTGGATGCTGCAGCCAACGGGCGCTGCCTGCTCCCCTCAGGGGCTGCCCCCCCCCTCCTGCTCCACACCCCCTCCACAGCTCGTAGCTGGTGAGCGCTCCCCACGCAGGGGGAGGGGCATGGCTACAGGGTGCCACAAGGGCAGTGGGCAGAGGAGTGTAGACAGCGCCTGCCAGATGCAGCATGCGGCCGTGGGGCAGGGCATGTCCCCCATGTACCCTCCTTGTGCAGCACCC